>NC_092786.1:29924556-30227520 GCF_047496795.1 Chiloscyllium punctatum
GATAACTTCGGGAAAATATGGATAAAGATACAGGGGAGAGGAAGTAACTGGAGAAGGGAGACAATGATGGGTCAAATCACAAGAATGCAAACATTGAATAAAGACAATGCCAGATCAGCTGGAATGGTCCATTGCCTCAATGTCTGAATCTGCCTCACAGAACCAGCTCAGCGACCATAAACTTGTGTAAGGCAACAGCTAAGATGGAGAGTTGGGCAGACCGTGCTAGTGGATTACTCCCCAAACTGGACTATCCGCCCAGCATAAGAAGCATTGCAAATCTTTGCCAGTATATTGCAACCATCCACACTGCCCTCTGTCCCCTACCTTTGAGCTAATTTTTCAAAATGGCTAGTTCTCCATGTATTTCATAAGAACCAACTTTGTTAACCAGATGCCCATGCACAACATTGTTAAACGCTTTACCAAAGTTCATGTCGATAATGTAAGCTTTTCTGCCTCAATTAATCTTCTCAGTCGCTTCTTCAAAAAAAACTCAGACAAGTAAATGACACATAAGCCATGCACAAAGCCATGTTGAAGATCCCTAATCAGTCGTTGCCTGTCAAAATACGTGCAGATCCAGTGCCTCGTAATCCCCTCCAACAATTTACCCACCACTGACGTCAGGCTCACTGGCTTTTCCCCATCACCCTTCTTAAATGCTTTAATTAGTGGCATCACGTTAGGCAATCTCCAGTCTTCTGGCACCTCACCTGCAGCTATCGATGATACAAATGTCTCCGCAATAGGCCCAGCAATCACTTCTCCAGCTTCCCACAAAGTTCTACCATACATCTAATAATATCCTGGATATTTATCCACAGTTGAACATTTTAAGACCTCCAGCGTCTCCTCTGTAATACAGACATTTTATAAGATATCAGTACTTCTTTCCCAGATTATCTTGCTTGCATATCCTGCACAGTAAATACTGATATGAAACATTCGTTCAGTACCACCCCTATCTCCTGCAGTTCTGCACATCTGCGGCCTTTCTAATCTTTAAGGGATCCTATTTTCTCCCTAGTTACTCTTTTATCCTTAATATATTTGCAGAATTACTTTGGATTCTCCTTAACCCTATTTGCCAAAGCTAACACATGTCCCCTTTTTGCACTCCCGATTTCCCTCTTAAGCATACTCCCGTTGCCTTCAGACTTTTCTAGTGATTCACTTTAAATCAGGAATTAAGGAGCTAATGATGACCACTTCGATTGTCGGCAAAATACATCTGGTTCACTAACGTCGTTGAAGGAAGCAATCTGCCATCATTAACTGGTCTGGCCTGCATGTGACTCCAGGCCCATAGCAATGTGGTGGACTCTTAACTGCTCTCTGGGCAATTAGGGATGGGTAATAGATGCTGGCCTAGCCAGCGACGCCCTCATTCCATGAATGAATTAGAAAATAACTCATTTTCTGCTGTCTACATCTGAAACATGTTTCCTTCTTATCCGTGACCAGTCCCTCAATTTCTCCAATCATCCAGCATTCCTTATACCTACCAGCCTTACCATTCACCCTCTCTGTGCTCTTGATATCTCATTTTTGAAGGCTTTCCACTTCTCAGCTGGTCCTTTATCTGCCAATATCTATGCTAATCGACCTTGGAAGGTTCTTGATTAATATCTTCAAAATTGGGTTTTCAAAAATTTAGAACTTCAAGTTTTATACCTGGTTCATCATTTTCCATCTCTATTTTTAAACTAATAGAACTTTGATGACTTGCCACAAAGTGTTTCCTCATTGATATCTCAACCATATCCTACGCACTGTCTTACTTCCCAAGGGTAGATCACGTTTAGCTCCTTCTCTATGATGGAGTGCATTGGACAAGTAGCTGCGGCATTGTAACTGAGAATGGGGTCAGCAGAGTCTTCGACTCATTGGGCTGAATCTAACAATAATTTGTCTTAGTGACATTTACATTGAGTGTGACAGAGGGATCGTCTGCACGAGGCTGAGCTAGTTTCCTGGTGCTGTCTTTTCGAACTCACTTCATTAACTACCCACATCGTATCGCTCTCATTCAATACTAGCACGATACTCCCACCCATCATGGCTGGAATTACTCACTATTGCTCGGATGCCCCTGGATACTTCGTGATCCCTGGTACTGGGACCATCTTTAAAGTGCCAATGCGCACACAGTTGAGTTTTCTCACTGTGGAGCTGCCCTGCACAGTTTACACTGAGGATGGCAGATAAAGTACAATTTCACCACGGTTTGTCGACAGGGGCACAGAGGTCCTGGCAGATGGGCTGGTACAGAGGGGGACCATCTCTTGCCAGAGGGGGCCACACCACCAGACACACTGATCATGGTCTGAGCTCACCACCCAGCTCAGTGCAGTATCTGCGGTCTGAAGAAATATCCAGCAATACAGGATCAATAACCTTCCACGCTCTGTCTGGATAAGGGTCACCATATTCTCTCTGCTCCCTCACACTCACTGTGTATCTGTTATAGCACCTACCCCCGAACAAGGTTCATGCTCCACCACTCTCACTACTGCAATCAGCACATTCCCTCCCTCTCTCTCTACTATGTCTCCCTCTCTAATAACACTGCATGGACCCAACACTGTGGACTGGCTCCCTCTGAACACAACACCATCTCCCTCCCACCCACGCCACCAATAGCAGGGCCACCCACTCCATCCTTCACTCCCTCCCTCCCTTTCTCGCATGCCAGGAGAAACAGCTTGGAATAGGACAGAAAGGGACAAGTCAGGTGGTGGAGTGCCAGATAACCGTCTCGATCCTCACCCCCCGTATCTGTATATCTGTGTTTGACTCTGTGAGCATCTATATGTAGGTACAGGTCTGACAATCTCTGTGGTGCTTAAAATGGCACAATCTCTCCCTTACCTAGCCTCCCTATCCTACTGCAGTGACAGCGGCAGAGGGTGATAATCTTCGTGAATTCAGTCTGGGTGGGAGAGAGGGCAGCAGCTCACAGCACCATCCACGCGCACACACACACACGCACACACACAGTGCTGGGAGATGGTGGGTTGCAAATAATACTTGAGCTTTCAGAATGGGAATGCTCACCACTGAGCGAACCATTTTGTCAGGAGATGAGATGAATTTATTTCTCATTCTGTGAACTGCAATGCTTAAAGATTATGTGAGCAAGTATTGGATAGTCCAGAAAAAAGGCCCAGTTGTGGTGGTAATATCACAGGAACGACATCGCTCAGTATTACAGAAAATTGCTCTGTGCTACCAAAGATATTGTTTGAACAACCAAACAGCTGTGCAATGTAAGTGATTCACAGTAAATGATTTGTTATCTTCTCAGAGAGTAAAAAACTCTGCCATTGATACAGTGGTGTGAGGAGGCCAGCAGAACGTAGTTCAAAGTTTGTGAGAACATTTGTAGCTCGGGTGCTCTTTGTTGTGGTTTTGTTCGCCGAGCTGGGAATGTGTGTTGCAGACGTTTAGAAAAAGAGGAAGAAGAGCACCTATACAAATGTATTCGCCAAAAGCGGTTACCCGCACAATATCATCAACAGATGCCTAAGGGAAAGACAACAGAACGAGGACATGCCACAATCCAAAGGACTAGCCACACTACCATACATCAAGAGCATTTCCGAACTGACAGCCAGACTATGCGACCACTAGGACTCATAACAGCACACAAACCAACAGCCACTCTCAGAAAACAACTCACCAGGACGAAGGACACGATACCTAGCATGAGCAAAACCAATGTAGTGTGCAAAATCCCATGCAAGGACTGCACAAAACACTACATTGGACAAACAGGAAGACAGCTAATGATCCGCATCCATGAACACCAACTAGCCATGAAACGACACGACCAGCTGTCCTTAGTAGCCACACACGCAGATGACAAGCGACATGAGTTCGACTGGGACAACACTACTATTATAGGACAAGCCAAACAGAGAACAGCCAGGGAATTCCTACAGGCATGGCACTCATCCACAGATTCAATCAATAAGCACATCGACCTGGACCCAATATACCGACCACTGCAATGGACAGCTGGAACTGACAACCGGAAGCGGCAGATTCAAACCACTACAAATGCCGGAGGAAACATCACAGAAGCGCTTCACAGGAGTCTCCCAAGCACTGAGGATGTCACCTAGACAGGGGACGAAACATCTGCAACACAAATTCCCAGCTCAGCGAACAGAAGGTAGTATTCTAAGAATCTAATCTCAAAACTCTGTTCAGCACTGCTGCCTCGCAGCACCAGACACCTGGTCTCGATTCCACCCTCAGCCGACCGTCTTTGTGGAGTTTGGACACTCTCCCCGGGTCTGCCTGGGTTTCCACCAGGTTCTCCGGTTTCCACCCACAGTCCAAAAGTGTGAATGTTAGGTGAATTAGCCATGCTTAATTTCCCATTGCCCATTGCCCAAAATGGATGTGTAGATTAGGGGCATTAGTCATTGGTAAACGTAGTATAGTATTTGAACGGGTCTGAGTGGGTTACTCTTCGACGGGTCAGTGTGGACCTGTTGGGCCGAAGGGCCAGTTTCCCAACTGTAGCGATTCTATGAACTCTATGAGCCATAGGGACAGACAGAGAGAGAGGACGAGTGAAACTTTGAATTCAATTTCAATGTATTTACTTCAAAAGCAGCATTGCACAGCGATGCTGACAGAGCTACACACAAACTTAGATACTGACACGAACATACATAACACAGACAGAGATACGCACGCAGCTACGGATATTTTACACACAAACACACGAACGGACCCCCACATATAGGCACATACGGTCTTTAATGCAGGGATATATACATTTTTTATAAATAAGTTATCAATGGTCAGTTGGAGAAGGCAGGAGAATGGGGTTTATAAATAATTTAGCCGTGATCAAATGTCATGGTATACTAGATGGGCTGAATGGCCTAATTCTGCTCCAGTGTCTCATGCTCATATGATCTTGTGTTGCCTCGAATTGTCTTTCCACGAGTTCAGTGGAGGCTGAATTTGGAAAGCATTTGATTTAAGATTGTTAATGGGAATGTGGACAGGTTTGCGGAGCTGAGTGGGGGATGTATGTTCCTTATTGTCGACTCCTTATATATCAAAAGAGTGGTGATTGGTTTGATGGGAACACATTTTGAGAATAAGGACCTTCCCATTTCAGACTGAAACAGGGATGCTCCTTTCTCTTTAGGCTTGTGTAATCTGTGGTGTTCTCGTCCTTAGGGAGCAATGAAGACTGGGTTACTGAAAACACTCAAGGTTGAATTCCATAGAACTTCGATGAGCAAAAGAACCCATGTTTATTGGGAACAGACAGGAAAGGGATGTTTTGTCACTCTCACATCAACAATGCACATTCTGAATGGTGCAGCAAGCTCGAGGGACTGAATGGCCAGCTGCTGGACCTAACCCATGTGTTGTTCTCTCAAGCACTCAGTAGTATTACAGAGGTAAAGAAGGATCCCATTCAGCCAGTCAGCATCGCTTTATTCCTGATGAAGGGCTTTTGCCCGAAATGTCGATTTCGCTGCTCCTTGGATGCTGCCTGAACTGCTGTGCTCTTCCAGCACCACCTAATCCAGAATCTGGTTTCGAGCATCTGCAGTCATTGTTTTTACATCGTTATAATGAGACAGGGGTAGACCATTCTTCCCTCTAAGGACTTATGCAGGAACAGATTGAAGTCATTCAGCCCGCTAAGTACATTACACAGTGTAGGATCAGGCCATCCAACCTTTCTAGCCTTCTGCCCAGCAACAAGGGAAATCCGGTTAACTATCAGGGAATAAATATTTGGAATAAATGTTTATATTCAGGTGGTAAAGTTGTAACTGGATGGAGTTCCTCAGGGATCAGTGTGAGATTATGAACTATTTACAATCTATACCAATGACTTGGATGAGAGGACTGCTTGGCTTGGAGCTCAACTAGCTCATTCATCAAGATAGTCATTTAACTGGACATCTGCAATGGGATACGGAGAGGGGAAAATAGTGAGCAAAACTTTGGCAGACAACAGTACAATGTGAGTTAAGGCAAGTCAGTGCTGTGTTGAACAGGTAAAATAACAGTAACCTACTTAAATGGAGAGAATATCGGAAAACTCATTGGTACAGGATTTGCGTGTCCCGGTACATGAGCCACATAAGCCTAGTCAGCAGATACAGCCAATAATTAGAAAAGGTTATCGAATCTTGCTGTTTTATGCAAAGGGTACAATCATTGGGATGCTTCACTGCATTTTTACAAGAGAATGCTAAGACTACACTGGATAAATTGTGTGTAGTAATGAACCCCTAAACTGAAAAAAAATGCAATTGTTTTAGAAGCTTTTCTCAGATGTTTCACTTCATCCTTACTAGAATGAAGGCCCGATGGAATCATAGTGTCATACAACACGGAAACAGACCATTCAGTCCAACTCATCTGCACCGACCAAATATTCCAATCTGGTGTAGTACCATTTGCCAGCATTAGACACATAACACTCTAAATCTTTCTTATTCATATACTAATCAATTGCCTCTTAAATGTTATAATTGTACCAGCCTCCACCACTTTCGCGGCCAGCTAGTCCAGACACGCATTATCGTCTATGTGAAACAGTTATCCCTCAGGCATCTTTTTAAATCTTTCCCCTCTCATCTTAAATCTCTGCCCTCTGTTTTGGACCTCTCCAGCCTCGGAAAATAACCTTGGCTGTTTCCCGTATCCATGTCCCTCATGGCCTGTACAGGGGCAGAGCACGTCAGGCCTGAGAAAGAGAGATGTTCATATTGAACTATTTATGACCCTGGGAGAGTGTATTGGGGCGTGAGGGATGAGAGAATAAAACTAAGGATTCAATTTTAGAAAATAACATACTCATTTTAACACAGGTAGTACAAAAACATGAATCTGTTGTACCAGCATTATGCAGTTGCATGTAAACATATCTTCTAATTATAATTTATGCGTCATTCCTAAATAGAGCAGATGGAGTCATGCAATCAGGAGAATGTTCGACGAGACCTAGGTTAGTGTTTGGGTAACATTACTGTATGTTTCAGATCAGACAGAAAATGGGACCTGTCGGAGAAGCCACGGCCATTGATCCATCTCTTTAATTGTTCTTCTCTACAGCAATATATGAGAGCTGAAAACCACCACTTCAGAGGCAGAATCTTTACCACTTCAGAGGCAGAATAACAATTGAAACAATCTCAATTTTGCTTTTGTCATGAAATTAACTATTACTTCAACAAAAGCTCTTCTGAACTACTATTCTGCATTTTCTTTTTTTTCTGTTTACTTCAGCCGTGTGTGTTTGTGTGTCTGTCTGTGTGTGCATGTTTCTGTATCTCAGATTTATACAAAAATAAATGTTGATGTGCAGATTGTCAATGTCCAAACTGTATGTCATTTATCTTCAAAGTTTGGGAGAAGATTTGTAGCTCGGGTGCTCGTTGTTGTGGTTCTGTTCGCCGAGCTGGGAATTTGTGTTGCAGACGTTTCGTCCCCTGTCTAGGTGACATCCTCAGTGCTTGGGAGCCTCCTGTGAAGCGCTTCTGTGATGTTTCCTCCGGCATTTATAGTGATTTGTCTCTGCCGCTTCCAGTTGTCAGTTCGAGCTGTCCGCTGTCGTGGCCGGTCTATTGGGTCCAGATCGATGTGTTTGTTGATTGAGTCTGTGGCTGAGTGCCATGCCCCTAGGAATTCCCTGGCAGTTCTCTGTTTGGCCTGCCCTATAATGGTAGTGTTGTCCAAGTCGAATTCATGTTGCTTGTCATCTGCGTGTGTGGCTACTAAGAATAGCTGGTCGTGTCGTTTCGTGGCTAGTTGGTGTTCCTGGATACGGATCGTTAGCTGTCTTCCTGTTTGTCCAATGTAGTGTTTTGTGCAGTCCTTGCATGGGATTTTGTACACTACATTAGTTTTGCTCATGCTGGTAGGGGACAGGGGACGAAACGTTTGCAACACAAATTCCCAGCTCGGCGAACAGAGTCATTTATCTTTCCATCGTAATTTGAGTAACTTTCCTCTCGTTTTAGATTAGTTTTTTTATATATAAATTTAAGAAATCTGCCTGACTTATTCCGAACACTGAACCTAACCCAGTCTGAGACTGATATCATTTGGCATATCACACACTTGGTTGCATTGATAATTTGTCGTGACCGATGGAGGAGTGGGACTAGAAAAAGGAACAATGATTCTCCAACCTTGGTAGGAACAGGGATAAGGAGAAATTGTGAACGGACAGTTTCAGCGTGAAGTCTCTTCCCCACAGGTCTGTGGTGCCTGTGTGTTTACATTTAGTCAAAGGTGTGTCAGATAATTATTTGATGGGAAAGTGACTTTAGGACAATCAGTGGCAGATATTAATGTGGGGCTGAGACCACATTCTGAAAAGCCACAATCCTAGTGGCTGGTGGAGTCAGGACCCACTCATGTTTCTCTGTCCTTCTTCGCTCCATTCCATACAGCCCATCAATCTGGTACTTCGGAGGAATTGGAGACTACTTGCTCCAGTAGCTGGTGCACAGAAACAGAGGACACCATTCAGGCTCTGAAGACAGTCAAACATGGTTTGGTGTGGATAGGATAGCTTTCTTAGGATAATAGTGGCTGTTACTGTGAAACAGCCCCCTCCTCTCTCTTTACAGACGTTCCCCTGTCTCAATTTATTTGTCATATTGTAGACCCAGATTCACAGTGAATACAGCCCCCATACTGTACCCAGATATTGCTCACAAAATCCTCTGGTCTCTTTGACTACAACATTCTTTCACAGGTCTTCCAGGAAAACAAGAACGATGAACATTCCAATAACAGAATGCAAGAACATTAGAAGCAGGAGTTGGTTATTCAGCCCCGAGAGCCTGCCTTTCTCTGCAATATTATCATGGCTGACCTGCACTAGGCCCAACTTCTGGAGTGCCTGACGTTACAAATATTCATCCATCCATGTCTTCCAACTATCTCAATGATCTAACTTCCCTTCCTCTCTGGAATAGAGACGTCCTGACAGTCACTCCCCTCTGTGAGAAGGAAATGCACTGCACACATACACCACGACCATTTGACATCAACAAAATATATGAAAACCAGGTAAGAGTGACTGGCCCTGACAACAAGGCATTGTTTAACTGAGGATGGTATCAAGGAACCTGAAGAAAATTGAACTAAGTGGAAATCAGGGGTAACCTCCCCACCGGTTGCAGTGATTCAGCACAAAGAAGATGTTTGTGGTTCTTGAACATTTACCACCTCAGTCCTGGGACAACTCTGCAGGAGATCCACAGCACAAGCATCCTCAATTGCCCCTTAGTGTCTTCCCTCCATCAGAAGCTCAGATGTGGGGATGGCGACTCAAGACCATGTGTCCGCTTCAGCTCCTAAAGCAGTCTGTGTCCATGACCAGCTGGACCGGACAGCATTCAGGCTTGTGCTGTTGAAATGTCGGTAACATTCGTGTAACAGTTCTGCTGGATACTCTTCCACAGTATAGGGAAGAGTTCATTCAGCACCTCAAGCTCATTTCACAGAAATGTGAGAAGGTCATTCAGCCCATTAATACTATTGGATAAGAATAGATATGGCCCATTCATTGCCTCCTGACTATTACATAGGAAGATAAGGAATCCAGTCAAACACATTCAGCTGTTAAACAGGAACCTAGAGGTTGCCCAGTCACGTTCTTGAGCTTCTCCCATGGTATCAGGAGGTAGCCATTCAGCCGCTCCATCCCCTTGTACGGAAATAGGACGATGTTATCGACGATCCAATATGACAAACCAATGAAAAGGGTACTGCACGGATAGACTGCTCCATGTCGTTCCTCCTGGCTCCATTGCTAATAGTACACAATGGATACATTAATGTGGTGTGTTCATGGTGAGGAGGGAGGACATCTCCGAGAAGGCAGGTTGGTATTCCCTATGGAGGTCAAAAGCTGTTGGGATGGCTAAATTTTTCAGGAGTTAAGCATTGCAGCTGCTGACAGATTTGTGAACAAGGTGACGTTCAGTGCAGGATCACACACCAACTGCACATTGAGACAGTGAGAGTTCATTCAGACCCTGGAGCTCTCGCTTAACCAGCATGGGAGCTCCACAGAAGTGCATAAACCACCAAGAAACACGTACCCCCGGCAAAATGTAATTTCCCATGCTATAAATGTCTTTCTCTGGACATATTGTGTGTTCGTCCATAATCTTCAAGTCTCAATGCAGTCAACTTTTATTCTCTCACCGTGCTACAAATTAAACATTCATCTCATTCACACTCTCTTCACGTTACCATCATCCCAGAGATTATTCTGATAAAACAGCTTTGCACTGCCTCTGTGACAAGGAGATCATTGATTTATAAAGGAGAGAAAGGAGAGACAATAGTCCAAATACTGCCTCAACAACACTCCACAACTCCAACACATGATTCATTTTGTAATGAAGGCTGCTATTTCATTTCCTGTCCTCATCAATGGATGCCTTGCTGTTCGTGACTTGTGGCCAAGGACATTCCGATCCTTTTTGCCAAAAGCACTTCGCAAACTTTCACCCGGTAATAAATACAACATGAAAAGGAATGTAGCTGTTGCTCACATTCAAATCACTTCTTTGTGTTACAAATAGTGGTGTTCCAAGCACTGATGCATGTGATACCCAATCAGTCATGGCCTTCTGTCCAAAGGAGGACGCTAGTCTCTGTGTTCTCTCCATCATCCAATTCTCATTCCATGTAGGACACCTCCACCTTACCCAAGGACTGTAACTTTCTTCACTGACCTGTGTGCAACCGTGTCAACCTCCTTCTGAAATTACAAATACACCGTTCCCACTTGTCCTCTCTCGTAGATGTCACAACCAACATGCTCCATAAACTCCAGTACGTTTTTCAATAGCAGTTTTCCCGTCCTGAATCTGGTTGACGCTGTTCAAACATAACATTGCTCTTCAATGATCTATTTATGATTATTTACAAATATTGCTCATAGTTTCCTCACTAATGATATAAACCTATCCCCCAGTTGGTTTTCTGTTTTCATTCTTCGTCTTTTTGTAAATATGTGTATTCAAAGTGGCTGCTTTCCAGTCTGCAGGATCCATTACAGAACATAAAGAGCTTTGACCTCCCTTATATAATTACAGAAAAGGTAGGAAAGAAGGAGGGCATTGACCCATCGTGCCTTCACCAGCTCCGGAAAGACTTATACAGCAAGCTCAATTCTCCAACCCTATCTCTGTAGCCCTCTAAATTCATCACTCATCTGGTCCAGCAGCTTACCAACCTTCAATACAATGATTTTTTTTCCAGTTCTTCGACTTTACTATTTCTAAATTTCTTAATTTCCTCACTTTGCCAGTAATCTTGTTCTCTAATATTTCCAAAACAGATTTTAGGTTGCTTCTCCTGTTTACACAGAACCAATGTATTCACCTCATTAGATAGAGGTGGCCTCTGTCACCTTGTGAATACGTGAGATGATGGGACTCTGGCAAAATGCATATGTCCCCTACTCCTGCCTGGCAAGTTCTAGAATCAAAATGGTTGATGGACATTTTGAATATAGTCCTCGCCCTGGTGTGAGACTGCACAGCTCTGTGACCTCCTCATTGTTGAAATAAACTGGCTTCACGTTTTGCACCTAGGAAAGGTTTCCCTTGGTAAATATTTGTGGAAATCTCAGAAAGGATAATGCAGTGCTCTGCTCCTCCCTATGCATTCTCTGCAGACCCAGATACACTATAAAATCTATCCTCATACCTTGCACAGAGTAGGAACATCAGGCCCTCTGGTCTCCCTGAATGAATGCAGCAGCTGACAACACAAATCGAAGAAAACCATCCAAAGAACCTACACTGACTTTCCAATGTCAGGAGCAAGTCAGTGCTTGTATATATGGCACACCCACTCAGTGTTGAAAATGCCTACCTCTCCTCTGTTTGTATTCCTGGCTGATAAACTGTTACATTTCTCTGCAGTCCCTGATGTAAAAATAGTTCTGCTCTCGTCGAAATCATTGACAATGTAACTGCACAATTATCTGTACATCAGTCATGATAATAGCAACACTGCTATTGATGGTGGAGATACTGGGGAAGTGATGGTCGAGCGGTATTTTCTCTAGACTGTAAATTCTGAGATTTCCGCAAATGTTTCCCAATGGTATACCTTTCCCAGGTAATGACCCAAACCCAGACTTCAATCCCGCCACATCAGACGCTGGCATTTGAATTCAATCAAATATTTGGAATTATCAATCTAATGAAATATTGATGGGTGCCAAAATTAAGAACATCTGTCTCACTCGTTTCCTTCAGGGAAGGAAATTTGATTTCTTCACTGGTCTGGTCTGCATGTGACTCCAGGCCGTCAGCAGTGGTAGTCTCTCAAATGGCCTTTGAAATGTCCAAGTCAGACATTCTGTTATAACACTACAAGGTCTCAAAGACGTGAAACCAGACAGACTGAGCCACTGCCAGTCTACAGCACATCGATGTGCAGTGGTTCAGAGAAGCAGTTCCCCAGCACCTTCTCAAAAGTAACTCGAAAAGTAAAATAAATGCTGACCCAGCCGACAACACCCATGTCCCATTAATGAAGTAAAGAAGATGACCACACTCAGGATGGAGTGATACAGGGGACAGAACTCACTTGAAACAGGGACTTGGATGTATACCTACATGGGCATGATACTCAGGAATATGGGAAAAGGTGAAAAATAAATGAAAATGATCTCCGAATTTATTTCCAAACACAGTCCCTTTGTTTACTTTTTTCAATGTCTTTATTTCTCGATATATTCAACTCAATCCACCAACACGCATTGCACAATTTCCCAGTTGCTTCCAGATCTGATGCATGGTGAGTGGACTCAAAATACTGACTGTTTTTCTCTCGACAGAGGCTACCAAACCTACTCCGTTTCCCCAGCACTCTGTTTCTTTTTTGCTTCAGAACCACAGTATTTTTCTTTCTTTGATTTAACCTTTATTTTTGCTATTTTATGGGACATTGGCCCATCGAGTCCACACTAACCCTCTGCAGAGTGTTGCACCCAGACCCACCTCATACCCAATTCCTGCATTTCCCATGGCTAACCCGCCACCTACCCTGTCCCTGCGTCTCCCATAGCTAACACACCTCACTGCACATGATGGGTAATTAAGCATTGTCAATCTACTGAAGCATTGTGGGAGGAAACTGAACCTGACAGACGTGGATAAGAACATGAAAGCAGAGTGAATAGACAGCAGCTGTTCCCCTTTTCAAAGGGTTAAAAATAAGGGATAACACGTTTAAATTGAAAAACAAGACACTAATAGAGGATTTGTTGAATCTGTTTTGAACCCAGACGATGGTTTGTATCTAGAATGCAATGCCTGAGAGGGTGGATAAAGAAGGAAACCTCACAAACTTTATAAAGCACTTATATCAGCACTGGATGATGCCGACTCGTTGGGCCTTGTCTTTATAACATGATTTTGTGTGGGATCAGTCATGAAAGCTCTGATATATTCTGAAGCAGCAGCCAATGGGACTTGTTGGTTTGTTCATTCGAACTGTACTCAGTAACTCGTGAGATTACAAACCAGTATCATCCCATGGAGTATCAGCACTTACTCAACCTAGGACAGTCCAACCATTTCTGAAAACATCCAGGATAATTCACATGCTCAGTGCAAGAATCCTCCAAGGACAGCACCAACATTATTCCAGCTATTTGACACCATTAACATAGAAACATAAGGACGCCAATAACATAGAAACAGACTTCCCTTCATTATTATATAAACTTCTTGCGAAAGTTGTTGTTTCTCTGAAGAATAATAAATTCCTTCTCATATATTTTGTATTGACAAAGAATCTGTTTTTGTGCGAGCTGTTTATTACAGCGTGGTGGCTTGGGTAACACTCCATCCACCACCAGTAATATTTACTCCCAGCCAAACCGGCGCATGAGATGCACAGCTGGCACTCCTTCACACCAGCCACTTGGATGGACCAACACCAACACTGGAACGTCTCAAGAGCAATTAATGCTGGTCTAGCTCCAATAAAATCCCAAATGAACTAAAAAGACAAATCGATTGTCTAATAATTATTAAACAATGAGGACATTTTGTTGATCTGATGAGTTTGTTGCTGTCATTGAAATTGTTTGATCTATTTCCGTGAAATCATTTCGTGCATATATTGGAAGAACAAAAAAGCTCAGGTCACAGATACACGGTAACGCATTATTTAAACGCAAAATGCCAGGGAATAGTTGGGTATAGATCTTCAGGTAACTGGGAATAACGTAGCTTGGTGTTTTCTGACTGGCATAGTTGCATTGGGCTGAAGGGCCGGTTTGTATGATGTATGACTCTATCACTTTAATTGTTGGAAACAGAGAATGTGGTCTCACTATTTCCAAAGCTTGTGAGCATCAGATAGTGAGGAATACAATCTCCAAGGGCCCACAGGATTTGAAGCTATATCATTCTCCCTTCACTATTAAATTGTTAAGAACCCTGTTTCTCTCTTTGTAACATTCCTGTTAGTGTTCCTGCACCACAAGAATCCCTGGGGGTTTATCACCATATTCTAAATAGAAATTAAACTCAGACGACAGAATGCTGGCCTTGCAAATGAAACGCACCTCTCAAGAACAACTGAAAGGAATCTGCTGTATTAAAGTTATCCAGGTGAAGGAACCCTTTGGAGGCAGAGATCCTAATATGATTGAACCTAAACTTCAATTTGAGAGGGAGAAAGTAGAATTGGAGTTAATATTACAGCTGTACAAAGGCACGAACAAAAACATGAGGGAGGAGCTGGGTAGAATTGACTGGGAGAGGAGCCTAGCAGGAAAGAGAGTGGAACAGTAATGGCAGGAGTTTCTTGGAGCAATTTAGGAGTCACGGCAATAATTCATCCCGAGGTAATAGATACATTGTACAGGGAGGATGAGGCATCCGTGGATGTCTGGGGAATGCATGGCTAGGGTAAAAGCAAAAGAGAAAGCAGATAACATGGCAAATGATAGTGGGAAACCAGAGGATTGGGAAGCTTACAAAATGGAACAGAGGGCAACATATAAGAAATAAGGACGGAGAAGATTAAATATGAGGATAAGCTATCAGTGATATAACGGACAACTGTAAGAGTCTCTTTAGGTAATTAAAGGGCAAAAAAGAGAAGCACAAGTGGATATTGGGGCACTGGAAAATGACACTGGAGAGATAGTAATGTGGAACAAATAATAGATGAGAAACTGATTAATTCTTTCATGTCAGATTTCATGGTGGAAGACATGAATAATATCACAAAAATTCAAGACAGTGAGGAGGCAGAGCTGATTAGGAGAAGTTGTTCGAAAAACTAAATGGGTAAATAAGCTGGATGGAGACATTAATGGTAATCCTCCAGAAATCTTTGAAATCAGGGAGGGTCCCAGGAGACGAGAAAATTGCGAACGTGATACCCTATTTCATTTTTAATAAAAAGAAGACTTTTGATTTTTTTTACGAAATTATAAAAATAGTACAATCTAGTGTATTCTGCTTTACAATATAATAACAATCCCAATATAGAATTTAAAAACAAACTACTCATCTATTCTCCAAACAAGCAAACCATAAAATAGGATAACCTACATTACTAAAACTAAACAAAAGGAGAAAAGAAAGTAAATAAGTAAATAAATAACTAGATACATATGTTTTAAAAATTATATTAAGTCATAACAGAATCTGTATTGATACAGGATTCCTCCTCTAGGGCCCCCGAACCAGCCAGAACCATCCCAATGGCTAAGCAAAGGCAATGTGGCTGATATATCTGTATATATATTATATATATCTGATATAATCCCAAACTTCCCACAGTAGGGGTACAGGGGGAAGGATTTTTGTAGGTTACCCTCATCCTTTTGCACTATCCTCCATGCTTTGATTGTAGTTAATAAAATAGGATTTTTACAATGATCATAATAACTCCCATCTTATCCATAAATAGTAAATTGATCAGGGGATATTTTGGTTGGGAGGCCTCAGTATTGAACCAGACTGATTGTGGGTCACAAGAGGCCCAATCAGCTATGTAGGATAATAGAGAGCTCAATTGGTACCTCCTGAAATCCGGAAAATCCAGCCCACCTCTTACTTGTGGAAGCTGTAGCTTTTCTAATTTAATAAGGGGCCTTCTAAGACTCCAAGTAAAGGAGCCGAGCCAACCATAAAGCTTACGCAGCGCCTGTCTCGGCAGCATCAAGGGGAGCATTCTCATAGCGTATAAAAGGCGAGGTAGGGATGTTCATGTTGAACAAAGCTATTCTACCGAGCCAGGATATCAGGAGATCTTCCCAGCGTTGAAGGTCCTATCATATTTTCTCCAATGAATGTGTATAATTGACTTTATATAGCTGACCAAACGCCGGAGTATTAAAAATACCTAAGTAAAGAAAACCTCCCAGTGACCACCGAAAGGCAAAACGGGATTCATCCGGAAAATTGGATATACTGGCAAGACCTCCCAGTGGCATGGCCTCTGATTTCACAAAATTGATTTTATAACCTGAGAAATAAGGTTAACCACTTGAATTAAGAGGGACACAGAAGTCAATGGATCATTTAAGAAAAGGAGGACATCATCCGCAGACAGAATAATTTTTTGCTTACCCAATACATCCTCCGGAGCCATTTTATTATGGTCAGCTCGTATAGCTTCCGCCAACGGCTCAATCACGACAGTAAACAATAATGGTGGGAGAGGAAATTCCTGACGACAATCTCTGCCAATGCAAAAGCTATCTGAACTTAAACTGTCGGTGATCACCGCTGCTTTGGGATCATTATATAATACTGTAACCCATTTAGTAAAGACCACTCCAACACCAAACCGTTCCAGCATATAAACGAGCTATGGCCATTCTACCCAATCGAATGCCTTCTCTGCATCTAGGGAGGCAACTAATCCCGGCATCGCTCCCTGCTGGCAGGCTTGTACCATATTTAAGACTCTTTTAATGTTATTAGTTGATCTGCGACCCTTTATAAACCCCATCTGGCCTTCTTTAATAATGAATGGTAAAACCCTCTCCAGTCTTAATAACACTTTTGAGAGAATTTTAAAATCCACATTCAACAAGGATATAGGTCTATATGAAGAGCAGTCATCTGGAGCCTTTTCCTTGTTGAGAATGAGACAAATATTTGCTTCGCTCAGAGAAGGCGAGAGACAGTCCTGACTATGTGAGTAATTTATAAGTGGCCTAACCAATTCCCCAATCAATTCGTTATGGAACTCAGCCTGGAATCCATCTGGTCCGGGCGCTTTGCCAGTCTGGAGCTGCCTTACTGCCTCCTGTATTTCCTGGGTTTCTAGGGGGCATTCAAGAACAACACGGTGGCACGGTGGCACAGTGGTTAGCACCGCTGCCTCACAGCATCAGAGACCTGGGTTCACTTCCTGCCTCAGGCGACTAACTGTGTGGAGTTTGTATGTTCTCCCCGTGTCTGCGTGGGTTTCCTCCCAGTCACAAAGATGTACAGGGTCAGGTGAATTGACCATGCTAAATTGCCCATAGTGTTAGTTAAGGGCAATGGGTGGGCTGCGGGTCGGTGTGGACTTGTTGGGCCGAAGGGCCTGTTTCCACACTGTAAGTCTAATCTAAACACCTGCTTCCAGGTTAGGCCCGGGAGGGCAAGATTTGTTTTAAATAAAGTCTCTATCTTCGTTGTTCTATCCTCACAGCTCTGTGACCTACACAATTTGAAATCGAACTTTCTAAAGTCTGCATTGATCTTTTTACGATCATAAGTCAAGGTACCAGCACTCTTTCTACTGGATGTAATGACTTGGGGAGCCTTTTTCTTTTTGGCAAGGTATGCTAGATTCCTGCCAGGCTTGTCACTGTATTCAAATAATCTCTGCTTCACAAGTAATAGCTCCCTCTTTGCTTTTTAAGTAAGTGTGGGATTCAAAGTTGCTGTAAGGGCTGTGTTCAGCTGTAGTTTAATAATGGAGGGTCTATCCGCATAAGCTGTCTCAACCGCCTTCAGGCGAGCCTCGGGCAGACTCTGTTGTTCTCCCTTTTGTCTTTTCTGGGTCACGGAATATGAGATGATCCAGCCTCGCACATATGCCTTAGCAGTCTCCCACATCACCGACGCTTTACTGGCTGTGCCTGAGTTGATGTCGCTGAAGGTTTTAAATTCCTGCAAGAAATATTTTATGAACTTACTACCCTTCAATAGGAAAGGGTCCATATGACAATGTCGGGAAGCTATCTCATCATCACTATTCTTAACCTCCATATATACTGTGGCATGGTCGGAAATAGATACATTACCTACTTCACAAAACAATATTGAGTTCAAAAGGATCGAGGGGACAGAAACATATCGATTCCGGTATGGCACTTGTGTAGGTTAGAATAAAAAGTAAAGTCTCTAGCCTCCGGGTGAAGACACGTCCACACATCTATCAGCTCAGATCTGCCAACTACCTGGATCTCAAAGATATGCCCGCAGAGCTCTTAGGTATTCTAAGAGAGTGGAGAAAGAAGTGGCAGATGGAGTACAACTTGGGAAAGTACGAGGTAGAAGAGAGGTATGGACTATTTTATAACTGGGGAGAAAATTCAGAAGTCTGAAGTACAAAGAGTTTCATGAGTTCCAGTCCAGGATTGTCTTACGGTAAACGTGCAAGTTGAGTCAGTAGTTAGGGAGGTGTTGCATCTGCCGCTGAGTGTCTTTGAAATCTTATATTCAGTAAAAGAACTGAGTCAACTCTTAAAAATAATATTTGTTTATTGATCACAATTAATATTAGAACAATGGATCGTATTAAAACATAATGAAAAACACTACAAACTATCTTACGGTTTAACGTAACTTTGGTTGATCACATACCACCCCATTAGAAGTTGACCGGATTCCACGGGGTGAAGTCTTCTTGTTCTTATTGCAGGTGCATGGGGCGGCACGGTGGCACAGTGGTTAGCACTGCTGCCTCACAGTGCCAGAGACCTGGGTTCAATTCCCGCCTCAGGCGACTGACTGTGTGGAGTTTGCACGTTCTCCCCGTGTCTGCGTGGGTTTCCTCCGGGTGCTCCGGTTTCCTCCCACAGTCCAAAGATGTGCAGGTTGGGTGAATTGGTCAGGCTAAATTGCCCGTAGTGTTAGGTAGGGGGTAGATGTAGGGGTATGGGTGGGTTGCGCTTCAGCGGGGCGGTGTGGACTTGTTGGGCCGAAGGGCCTGTTTCCACACTGTAAGTAATCAAATCTAATCTAATCTAATCTTCTCTTTCAGTGGTTATTCTCGAGTTACTTCTCCCTCAGGGGTTTTGCGTTGATTCGTATCCTTCCAGGTCCTCACATCTTTTTGGGAGGGTATGGAGGATCTGCCAATGGAATGATCAGGTTCATTTATCCTGATCAATCAGTCCCAACCTGGGGTTGTCACATTGATGGCCCAAGGGCGAATTTGCATTGCCCCATTCAGGTCCAACCTCAGGTTGGCGTTACAAGGTCTGTAGCGGTCAGGTTTGTTCGCAAACCATATATGGGTAGCTGCAGCCTGTCTGAATTCTGCAGCATGTGGATTAGCAGAGAGACTTTAGTCAAGGCTGGGATCCATTTCCCAGTATGCTTTAATCATTGTTCGTGTTTGTAATTCCATGGTAAATTTATTATTCTCCATCGTAAGAGTATTATTTCAGGTGGCCCGTCCGGTCAGAAAGGCAAATCGAGTGATGGCATTTCTTTCTTGAATATTAAAGCAGCGATGGATTTCCGAGGCTCGATAAGACTCTTGTCAGACCACATTTGGAGTATTGTGTACCGTTTTGGAGCATTGTATACCGCCACGGAACGTGCTCAGAGGAGCTTCATAAGAATGGTCCTAGGAATGGAAAGCTTAACATATGACGTCTCTGTGTCTATACTCGCTGGAGTTTATAAGGATGAAAGAGATCTAACTGAAGCATACAGAATACTAGTTGCCTGGTCTGAGTAGATGTTGGGAAGATGCTTCCACTGTTAGGAGAGAAAGGACTCAAGGACATAAACCTGAGAGTCAAGAAAAGATCTTTTAGAACCAAGATAAAGAGAAATGTCTTCAGCCTAAGATTGGTGAGTCTATGGTAAGGATGGCAGTTTCCTTCCCTAAAGGGCATCAGTGAACCAGGTGAGTTTTGCTCGGCAATCGATTCATAACCACCATCAGTCTCTTAATTCCAGATTTGAAGTCAAGCTCCGCCACTTGCTATGGCAGGACTTGAACCCAGGTCACTCGAACATTATCTGGGTTTATCACATAAGAATTCAGCCATACCACCAAGAGGCCTAGACTTGCCCAATCCTCCACAGTGTAACTAACGTGTGCAGTATGACATGCCCTGTGATTTGCCTTCAAGTTATCCTGGACTTCCTTATCAAGGTATGGATGATTTTTCTCCGTTATGCAATTCCTCTTCGGTCTTTAGTATCTCCCTAACTTTTTTGCCAAATTTCTTCAGCTGTCCTGCCTTTGACTGTTCTTTTCTCCCCGCAGTCCACCCAGGCCAAAACCTTTCTTAGGTCAGTATTATTATAATTGCCTAACACTAAAACTCACATGTATGACTCAGTCTTCACTCTTTCAATCTGAATGTGAAACTCCAGCATGTTGTGGTTACTCTTTCCGAGGCAAAGCTCATCCACCAATCCTTCCATGTTACATAATATCAAATCTAAATTAGCCCATTCTCTGGTTGGTTCCATGACGTTCTGCTCTCAGAAATAATCTCTCATTCACTCCATGAATCTTTATTTGAGGATAGCCTTGTCAAGTTGATTAATTGAGTCAATTTGCATGCTCAAACCACCCACTGTTGTGCCCGGGTTTCAGGCCCTCACTCTTTTCAACCTCAGAAGTACTTTGGGGGGACGGTGGCTGAAAATTACTCTTCCCAAGAGGTTTCTTCTCTTGCCTTTAGAAATGGTCTGAGTTCCCACTCGCACGAACAAATGTTTATTTTCTTTACACTAACCACATTTCACAGTAAATATTGAGGATTCAAGAGGGCTAAAAGTGGTCATGAGATATCTTTACTAAACAGGGTTGAGAAAAATCCCAAAAACTTTTATTCATATACAAGGAACTAAAGGGTAACTAGAGAAATGTTTGGCCCACACAGGAACAAAGGACGAAAGTCATGCGTGGAGTCAGAGAAAATGGGTTAGATTCTTCACGAGTACTTTGCATCTGTATTCAACAAAGAGAGGGACATGATGGATAGGTTCGGGGTAGATCAGTGAGTACTCTGGGTCAAGTCGACATAAAGAGGGAGGATGTTTCGCATATTCGTCAGTATTCACTCAGGAACAGGACATTGTTGTCGATATGAATACTGAGGCACAAATAAGTAGAATGGATGGCTTTGAGATATGTAGAGAAGAGGTGTTGGAAATTCTGGCAAGGGTGAAAATAGATAAGTCCCCTGGGCCTGATGGCATTTATCCTAGGATTCTCTGGGAAGCAAGGGAGGAGATTGCAGAGCCATTGGCCTTGATTTTTGTGTCCTCTTTGTCGACAGGAGTAGTGCCAGAGGACTGGAGGCTAGCAAACGTGGTTCCCTTGTTCAAGAAGGGGAGTAGGGATAATCCTAGTAAGTATAGGCCAGTGAGTCTCACTTCTGTTGTGGGCAAAGTCTTAGAGAGAATTGTAAGGGATAGGATTTATGCACATTTGGATAGGAACAATGTGATCAAGGATAGTCAGCATGGTTTTGTGAAGGGCAGGTCGTGCCTCACAAACCTTATTGAATTCTTTGAGAAGGTGACTAAGGAGGTAGATGAGGGGAAAGCGGTAGATGTGGTATATATGGATTTTAGTAAGGCGTTTGATAAGGTCCCCCATGGTAGGCTACTGCAGAAAATACAGAGATATGGCATTGAGGGTGAGTTGGAGGTTTGGATTAGGAATTGGCTCTCTGGAAGAAGACAGAGGGTAGTAGTTGATGGCAAAGGTTCATCTTGGAGTGCCGTCACTAGCGGTGTTCCGCAAGGATCTGTTTTGGGACCATTGCTGTTTGTCATTTTTATAAATGACCTGGAGGAAGGGTTAGAAGGTTGGGTGAGCAAGTTTGCGGATGATACGAAAGTCGGAGGAGTTGTAGACAGTGAGGAAGGATATGGCAGGTTACAGCGGGATATAGAGAAGCTGCAGAGCTGGGCAGAAAGGTGGCAAATGGAGTTCAATGTAGCTAAGTGTGAAGTGATTCACTTTGGTAAGAGTAATAAAAAGATGGATTACTGGGCTAATGGTAGACTACTTGGTCGTGTGGAAGAGCAGAGGGATCTTGGTGTCCATGTACACAGATCTCTGAAAGTTGCCACCCAGGTAAATAGTGCAGTGAAGAAGGCATATGGCGTACTGGCTTTTATTGGTAGAGGAATTGAGTTCCGGAGTCCTGAGGTCATGCTGCAGTTGTATAAGACTCTGGTGCGGCCGCATCTGGAATATTGTGTGCAGTTTTGGTCGCCATACTATAGGAAGGATGTGGAGGCACTGGAACGGGTGCAGAGGAAGTTTACCAGGATGTTGCCTGGTATGGTAGGAAGATCTTATGAGGAAAGGCTGAGGCACTTGGGGTTGTTTTCATTGGAGAAAAGAAGGTTTAGGGGTGATTTGATAGAGGTGTACAAGATGATTAGGAGGTTAGATAGGGTTGACAGTGAGAACCTTTTTCCACGTATGGAGTCAGCTATTACAAGGGGGCATAGCTTTAAATTAAGGGGGGGTAGATATAGGACGGATGTTAGGGGTAGGTTCTTCACTCAGCGAGTCGTAAGTTCATGGAATGCCCTGCCAGTAGCAGTAGTGGACGCTCCCTCTTTATGGGTATTTAAGCGGGCATTGGATAGGTATATGGAGGATAGTGGGTTAGTGTAGGTTAGGTGGGCTTTGATCGGCGCAACATCGAGGGCCGAAGGGCCTGTACTGCGCTGTATTCTTCTATGTTCTATGTTCTATGTTCTATGTTCTATTCTAAAAGGTTGACAAGCCCCCAGGTCCAGATGAGATCTATCACACATTTCTGAGGGATGTGAGTGAGGAAACAACTGGGGCTTCAACATGTATCTTTGCAGGATCCTTGAACATGGGAGATGTCCCAGAGGACTGGAGAATTGCTAATGTTGTCCACTTGTTTATGAAAGATAGTGGGGATAATACAGGTAATTGTAGACCGGCGAGCCTGACATCAGAGGTAGGGAAGTTACTGGAGAATATACTGAGGGACTTGAATAAGGCATTTTATTAGATTCTACATGGTAGGCTGATGGAGAAGGTGATGTCACATGGGGTTCAGGGTGTTTTATCCAGATGGATAGAGAACTAGCTGTGCAATGTCCTAAGCTTCACACATTGTCTCAATCAAACTGCACACATTCACTCCATGAACCTAACTGCACGTTTTAGTTCAATAATTATACCTTCTCTCATTCAGTCAATGTCTCAAGCTTAACGCTTTCATTCAATGAAACAAACTGCATTCTTAATTCATTGAATCAAACTTTAATGATTGATTCAGTGAATTAAACGTTATTCAATGTTTCGATGAACCAAACGTTTATTGAGTGAATGAAACTGCACACGTTCATTCAAGGAACGAGGCTGCACTTGTCAATTCAAGTAGTTGTGGAAGGGGATTTCTCAAAATGGTGACCTATCACCAGTGGTGTGCAAAAGCGATCCATGCTGGGACCATTGTTGTTTGTGACATATATTAATGATTTGGAAGAAGGTATTGGTAGCCTGATTAGCAATCTTACAGATGGCACCAGGATTGGTGGAGTAGCTACTAGTGAAGGGGACTGTCAGAAGAATATAGATAGATTGGAAAGATGGGCACAGAAATGGCAGATGGAGTTAAATCTGTGCAAATGCGAGGCGATGCATTTAGGACGATCCAATTCAAGAGCAAACAATACAGTAAATGAAAAAGTCTTGGGGAAAATTGATGTACAGCAAGATCTGGGTGTTCAGGTCCATTGTTTCCTGAAGGTGGCGATGCAGGTCAGTAAAGTGGTCAAGAAGGCATATGTCATGCTTTCCTTCATTGGATCAGGGGTTGAGTACAAGCGCTGGCAGGTCACGTGACAGTTCTTTGGTCTTTAGCATTTAGTTTTGGTCACCACATTATTCAAAGCATCCACATATTTTTAGTAGAGTGCAGAGTAGGTTCACCAGGACGTTGCCTGGTATGGAGGGTGTTGGTTATGAAGAAAGATTGAGTAGATTAGGATTATTTTAATTATAAAGACAATGGTTGAGGAGGGACCTGATTGAGGTATACAAAATCAAGAGAGATATAGACAGGGTGGATAGCAAGAAGCTTTTTCCCCAGATTGTGGAACTTAATTACTAGAGGTCATGAGTTCAAAGTGAGAGGGGAAAGGTTTAGGGCAGATATATGTGGGAAGTTCTTTACACATAGGGCAGTGGCAGCCTGCAACATGTGGTCAGCGGAGGTGGTAGGGGCAGGAATGACAGCGTTATCTAAGATGTATTTAGACAGAAACATGAATGGGCAGAGAGCAGAGGGATAACAGACCCTTAGAGAATAGGTGGCAGGTTGAGAAAATAGGAGGATCTGGATCGGCGCAGGCTAGGAGGGCTGAAGGGTGTTCCTGTGTTGGAATGTTCTTTGTTCTTTATCATTCATTCTAAAAATAACAAGTTTTCAACTTATTGTATGCTACAATTTAATAATATAAACTATTTATTTGACAGTGCATGTGAAATCATTGTCATTTCTAAATTACAGTCACAGAGTCAAAGAGACGCACAGCATGGAAACACACTTTTCGGTCCAACTTGTCCATGCTGACCAGATATTCTAACCCTATCTAGTCCCACCTGCCAGCTCTCAGCCCATATCCCTCCAAACCCTTTCTATTCATATTCCCATCCAGACGCCTTATAAATGTTGCAATTGTCCTAACCCCCATCACTTCCTCTGGCAGCTCATTCCATACATGTATCACACTCTGAAAACGTTGCCCCTTACGTCTCTTTTATATTTTTCCTTCCCAAACTAAACCTATGTCCTCTAGTTCTGGGCTCCCCCACACCAGGGAAAATACCTTGTCTATTTTCCCATTCATGCCCCTCATGATTTTATAAACCTCTATGAGGTCACGCCTCAGTCTCCAACGTTCCAAGGATAATAGACCTAGCCTATTCAACCTCCAGCAATGGCTAAAACCTCCAACCTTGGCCACATCCTTGTAAATCTTTTCATAACCCTTTCAAGTTTCACCACATCCGCCCGATAGGAAGGAGACCAGAATTGCACACAGTATTCCAAAAGTGGCCTAACCAATGTCCTGCACAGCCGCAACACGAGCTTCCAACCACTTCACTCAATGTTATGAGCAATTAAGGAAAGCACACCACTTTCAAGGAACAATGAAACTGTACTTCAAGGTCTCTTTGTTCAGCAGCACTCCCTAGGACCTCACCATTAAGATTATTAGTCCTGCTAAGATTTGCTTTCCCAAAATGCAGCATCTCGCATTTATCTAAATTAAACTCCATCTGCCACTCCTCAGCCCACTGGCCTATCTGATCAAGATCCTGCTGTAATCTGAGGTAACCTTCTTTGCTGTCCAATACACCTCCAATTTTGGCGTCATCTGCAAACTTACTAACTGTACCTCTTATAGTTAGATGCAAATCATTTATGTAAATGAGAAAAAGTAGTGGACCCGGCACCGATCCTTGTTACACTCCACATGCCTCCAATCTGAAAAACAACCCTCCACTACCACCCTCTGTCTTCTACCTTTAGCCATTTCTGTATCCAAATGGCTAGTTCTCCCTGTATTCCATGAGATCTAACCTTGCTAACCAATCTCACATGGGGAACCTTAGCCTTACTGAAGTCCATATAGATCACGTCCACCGCTCTGCCCTCATCAATCCTCTTTGTTACTACTGCAAAAAGATCAATCAAGTTTGTGAGACATGATTTCCCATGCACAAAGCCATGTTGACTCTCCCTAATCAGTCCTTGCCGTTCCAAATACATGTACAACCTCTCCCTCATGTTTCCCTCCAACAACTTGCCTTCCACTGACATCAGGCCCACTGCTCTATAGTTCCCTGGCTTGTCCTTACTGCCCTTCTTAAACAGTGGCACCACGTTTGCCAACGTCCAGTCTTCTGGCACCTCACTGTGACTATCAATGGTACAAGTATCTCAGTAAGAGACCCAACATTCACTTCCTTAGTTTCCCACAGAGTTCTACCGTATAGCTGCTCGATCAGTTCGTGGGGATTTATCCACTTGTATGCATTGCAAGACATCCAGCACTTCCTCCTCTGTAATATGGACATTCTTCAAGATGTCACCATCTATTTCTCTGTATTTCTACATCTCCCATGTCCTTCTCCTGAGTAAAGACTGATACAAAATACTTGTTTAGTATCTCCCCCATCTCCTGCGGTTCCACACAAATGCCGTCTTGCTGATCTTTGAGGGCTCTATTCTTTTCCTATTAACGCTTTTGCCCTCAATGTATTTGTAAAATCCTTTTTGGATTCTCCTTAACTCTATTTGCCAAAGCTATCTCATGTCCCCTTTCCGCCCTCCTGATTTCCCTCTTTTGTATACTCCCACTGCCTTTATACTCTAAGGATTCACACGATCTATCCTGCTTGTACCTGTCATATGCTTCCTTCTTTTTCTTAACTGGACCCTCAACTTCTTTAGTCATACATCACTCTCTGTACCAACAGACTTTCCTTTCACTCTAACAAGAATATACTGTCTCTGGACTCTTGTTATCTCATTTCTGAAGGCTTCCCATTTTCCAGCCATCTCTTTACTTGCGACCATCTGACGCCATCAACCTTTGAAAGATACCGTCAAAATTGGCCTTTCTCCAATTTAGAACTTCAACGTTTAGATGTAGTCTATGCTTTTCCATCATTATTTTAAAACTAATAGAATTATTGTCAAATAGCTGAAGCTCACACATTTCAGGTGAGAAATTAAATCGATTGATTATGTTTAAATGTGTATGAGTTATAAGTCTATTTTATTGTTCAATCATTTGTTCACTCTGAATATGTAATCAGTTAGAGCTCAACCACTTTGCAAATGGTAGAGCGACAATGTATGTATTTGAATACTGTGAATTCAATGTGTAATTGTGATCACCAAAATAGTCAGACATGTTCTTTTTCAATACAAAACAAAATGTGATTCTTTTGTATCATAAAAGGTTGTTCGTGTTTATATTTTAATTCCATCAATATAAAATCAACTTTATTGTTTTCAGAGATGATGCAGTTATTGTTCAGTTGAATAATTGTAGCTCATATCTTATTATTGCCCAATTCACAAACATGGCAAACTCCTGATAATTGATCAGGTCAGTAAACCCATGACTTTGCATCATGATCGACATTAAAAGTGGATTCCAAAAGGCCTGAATTCGGGTACAGTGCTACTGGACCTCACAGCTGCCTGTGGCACTGAGTGAGACACTGGCCTGCTCCTGAATCTGACCAGATAGTTTCCAACCTGAGTCAGGGCAGTCATTCAAACATTCCCACACAGAGAATCATTTGAAATTCACCTTGAGCAGCAGGAAACTAGCCAACAGGCTGTCACTGCTCTCAGTGTGGGTGTAAATGATATCTAAATTAGATACCAGTGACTGACCAGGAACCAGGTGTTACAAATTCATCCTCAGTCAGAGCCTGGCCCAGGGAGCAGATGTATGGACATGGAGTGTCAGAATCACAGCGCACAAGTTACTTATGGTGATGACATTTGGCATGTCTCCCAGGCTCCATACATCTGCCTCGAACCAGACACTGGGTGAAAACATTCACATTTGACAGTCTATTGCAGCATCTTGTGTCTAACAATGAACTCTCTGAAACTATATCCAATAAATGTATCTTCACATTCAACAGTATCAAAATAAATTTGTACATGTTTGTGGATGGTCAGATACTAATTCATAGGTCACCCAACAGAATGCTTCTGAAGAAACCAGGAGCTAACAGCAATCCACAAATCATTTTAATAACTGAACTTGGTGGATTTTGGCTAGTCTTGGTAACCACGCATATTGTGCTGACACTCAGGTGAATGTAACAATGCACACCATAACTGGAAGTCTTGGTCTAATGCCCCACCCCAGATTCCTGACCTCACTCCCTCACACACCTCACTCCCTCCCACGCCTCACTCTCACACCTGCCTCACTCCCTCACACATTCACCAACTGACGAGAATTTATAAACTGAGTGCAACTTGGAACATAGAACAGTAGAGCACAGTGCAGGCACTTCAGCTCTCAATGTTTTGGCAGCCTTTTATCCTACTCTAAGATCAGACTAACCTACATAACCTTCAATGTACTTAACTTCCATGTTCCTATCCAAGAGTCTTCTTAAATATCCCTAATGTATCTGACTCTACTACCACCATTGGCGGGGCATTCTGCCCCCACTGCTCTCTGAATAAAGAACCTATCTCTGACATCCCCCTGAAAGCTTTCTCCAAACACCTTAAAATTACACCCCTTGTTGATAGTCACTTCTGAAAAAGACATGGGAAAAGACTTTGGCTATCCAATCTATCTATGTCTCTCAACATCTTCTAAACCCCTATCAAGTCACCTCTCATCCTTCTTCGCTCCAGGGAGAAAAGCCCCAGATCCCTCAAACTTTCTATTGCAACCTACAACAGCCCTCCACATTCCCCACCACTCCACCAAGCTTCATGTTATTGGCAAACTTACTAACCCGCTCTCCAACATCCACATCCAAGTCATTTACAAAAATCACAAAGAGCAGAGTCCCAGAGCCAATTGTTACAGAACACCACTGGTCACTGAGCTCCAGGCTCAATATTTCCATCTGCTGCTACCTTCTGTCTTCTCTAGGCCATCCAATCCTGTATCCAGACAGACAGATTTCCCTGTATCTCAATCATCCTTCTTTTTTGAATGAGCCTTCAATGTATTCTGTCATATCCTCAAAGAATTCAATAAGGTTTGTGAGGCATGACCTGCCCCTCACAAATCCATAATGACTGTCTAAAATTTAACTATGGTTTTCCAAGTAGTCATAAATCCTGTCTTTAGAGTTCTCGCCAATAATCTGCACACCACAGACATTAGACCAAATCTGTAATTCCCAGGATTCTACCTCCGTAACATGGTCCACTTTCTACAAATTTTCCCTCCTCTGCCATGTTCCCCAGAAGGGCATTGGAGGGTGATGGGTATTACAGAGATAGGGAGGGATATCAGGACAGGAGGATTTTGCAGACATTAGGAGGTTTGCAGTGCCAAAAGGAGGCTTCAGTAATTGTGAGGTTTCATGGTGATTAAGGCATTTGAGGAGGGAGGGAGGGGAGATTGTAGGGCTGCAAGAGGTTACTGAGTTGGGGAGGGTTTAAGCACTGGTGGATATTATATAAACATGTGGTTTTAGTTGCAATGGCCGGAAGAGGATTCAGGAAGCTGGAGAGTATGGGGTCTGAACCAGGTTACTCAGAGGGAGGACCATAGAGCCACAGGACATTACAGAAATGTGGAGAGCTATAGGACTGACAGGGGCTCATGGAGATGGGAATGTTGGGAGGGATGGAGAAGGATATTTGTAGGACCGGGCTGGATCACAGACAGGGTGTGTTTTAGGGAGTTGAGCAGATTACCGGCTATGGGGAGAATGCGGGTAAGTGGAGTTGAAATGCCCATCAGCCATGATTGAATGGCGGAGTGGACTCGATGGGCCAAATGGCCTTACTTCTGCTCCTATGTCTTATGGTCTTATAAAGATGTTTGTATCGACTGGAAGAACAAACAGAGATATGCAGGGTACTCGTGACTGAAGTTGTTTATGGATGTAGGAAGGCTTAGGTTTTGGGGGTTATTTAGACATGGAGGATGTGAAATCTCAATTTATTTTCAGAGATTGGGATAGCAATTTTGGTTGGAGACAGTTTCACAGATAAGGGAGCATAGCACAAACAGGAGGAAGTTATCGGGGAGGGTGATGTTTAAACAGATAGTGGTGTAAGAGCTGGACAAGGTTATGGAAATGGGTGGAGACACAGGAGGAGTTTACATTGACGGGGGGGTGATAGTGACAGGTGGGTTTTGTAGGAACTGGATTGGGAGAGGCACAGGCATTGGAGTGAATTCGAAAGATCAGGAATACTGCAGGGACCTGAGAGGATTACACTGATAGGGACGGTGGTCTCCTCAGACTGTTGGCCTTTTAGGGACTGGAAGAAGTTTTGTAGATAGGTAGGGCTGAAAGAGCTGCAGGAGCTGATGGAGAGTTGAAGAGTTGGAGCAGTTTGCAGAGGTAGGTTTCTCAGACAGGAGTAGGTTACAGATAGTGAGGGTTGTGTGGCCTGAGTAAGTTAAAGAGAGGGGAGTTTTTGGGTCTGTAAGAGATTACACTGATGGGGCAATTGAAGAGACTGAAGCAAAAATGCATGGAGAAGGTTACACAGATAGAGAGGGATGTAGGGACTGAAGGTGAATATACAGACATGGAGGGCTGTATTGTTAGACAGAGCTTAGAGGGATAGGGATAGGTGTAGGGATTTACACAGACAGGGAAGTTTATGTTTTTGGAGAAGGTTAGACTGATACAGACAGTGTTATGGAATGTTTAATGGACTACAGAAGAGCTCAGAGAGAATGAATTATAGGGAGTGGAGGAGATTACAGACACTGAGATGGCTGTTGGGTTGAAAAGAGCTTCTACAGATCCTCAGTGCTGTAAGGCTGGAGGGAGTTATAACAGTGAGTGTTGTCAAGACTTAATTACTTCATTGATATAGAGCAAGTCTCGCTACGTAACTGTCAAAGGGAAGTTGAGACAGTCCAGATGAGTTTTCAGAGATATAAATGTTTATGGGAGTTTCAAGAGGGAACAATGATTGGGAGTGCTGTACCAAATGGTAATAGTTATAGGAAGGGTTCTAAAAGCAGGAAGAGGTGACAGTCACATCGATCTTTTTAAGGCCTGGAGAAGCTTACATCGGCAAGGAGTGTTTTAGAGTCTGGATGAAATTACAGCGATAAGGAGAATATTAGGGATGAGGCAAGATTCAAGAGACAGGGATGGTTGACAAGGCTGGACAAAGATCTGAATGGAATCTGCACAGTGTGGAACCAGGCCATTCGGCCTAACCAGTCCATTCCAACCCTCTGAAGAGCATCCAATCCAGATCCACCGTTCTATCTATCCATTAAACTCTGCATTTCTCATGGTGAATTTAATTAAACCACACATTCCTGAATACTACAGTCAATTTATGATGGCCAATCCACTGATGGTGCAAATTTTGGACTGTGAGAGGAAGCCAGAGCACCCGGAAGAAACCCACACAGTCAGGGGGGAGAACATGCCAAGTCTACATGAACAGTCAACCAAGGCTGGAATTGAAGCCCGGTCCCAGGTGCAGTGAGGCTGCAATGCTCAGCACTGAGCCACCGTGCCACCCATGTATCTGATGAGACAGAGCACTGCAGAGTTTGGACCAGGTCATGAAGTTCACAAGTAGTTATTGGTACAGGAGGAGAATACAGTCAGGAACAGGAGAAGGTTACATTGATGATGTCCATGAGAGGGACTGGAGGAGGTTAACGCAATAGGGAGGGTTGTGGATTTTCCAGACAATTAGAGGTAGGGACAGTTGGGGAGATTGGATGAAGTTAGTCATACTCAGAGTTGTACACACCTGGTGAGGTTACTGAGTTAGCAAGGATTCTATGGACTGGCTGAGGTTAGAGACAGAGACAGTTGTGAGAACGAAAGTTGTTACAACAATTGAGAGGACATTTCAAACACACGGATGGCTTTCGTGGCTGCAGGATGTTCGAGAGCTAGGAAGGCTAGTACTGACTGAATGTGGTCAGAGGTAAGAAACAGTTAGTGATAGGAGTTAGTCACAGAGACAAAGATGATTGAAGAGTGAGAGAGGGCAAGATTACAGATCTCGGGAGTGTTCAAGTGCCTTTCAGAAAGTTACACAAAGGGAGGGTTGGTAGGAAACGCTGTAGGAACTGGAGGACACTGTACAGACAGGGAGATGAAATGGATGGTGGAAGGTTAGAGGTAATGAGATGCTGTAGGTCAGGATGGAGGAGTGCTGTGGGGACTGGAGAAGGTTACAGCAACATCATGTGCTGGAGTAAGGTACACAGATGGGTAGGTCAGTAAGGACTGGATGTTACAGACAGAGCGGGCTGTAGGTGCTGGACAAGATGACACATAAGGATTTTCGTAGTGTTTTGGCGATAGTGGTCATAACACTAGGTTTCAAAGTCATTCTGGTAAAAGGATAGTGCAGAACTGAAGAGGTCAAATTTGAGGAAGCCCACCAATTGTTAGAATATCACTGTCACTGGGCATTATCACTATCATGAGATAGGATCCAGCAAACACAGACTGGGAGGAACTATTTCAGAAAGAGGAAGAACATTAAAGTGATACAGTGAAAATTCAGGGCCAGTGTGCTCCCCGAAAAGTGAATGACAAAGGCAGTAACTCCAGCGAATGCTGGTCAGGCGATATCGTGAGCTGGATCAAGGAAGTACAATGTGATGAAAACAGGCGAAGCCTACAAACGTATAGAGTGTGCAAGGTGGTCCTTAAAATGACGGGCAAAGAATTGGCATGAAATATCCTTTTCAGGTACTGTTAAGGAGAGGCCACAAGGTATTTTATCAGTATAGTTAGAGGAAGAGGATTCCCAGCTAAAGAGCGAGGCCTGTTAGAAACCAAAGGGACAATCTGTGCATGGAGCCAGAGGAAGGAGGTGAGGTCTTCAATGAATACTTCCCATCTGTATTCACACAGGAGAAAGGCAGTGTAGCCAGGGATTTCAGTTGGGGTGGTGAGGTTCTCGAACATGGTAAGATCAATAAGGAAGAGGTATTAAATGTTTTCACAGGCATGAAGGGGGAGAAATCCCCAGTTTCTAAAGAAATGTATCCCAGGCTGCTATGGGAGGTAAGGGATGAGGTTGCTGGGGCTCTGGTGGATATATTTAATACTTGCTGGCCACAGTTAAAGTGCTGAATGACTGGAGGATCGCTAATGTGGTTCATTTTTTCAATTAGGGCAGCAGGAACAGGCCAGGTAATTACAGAGCAGATAGTCTGACAGCAGGGAGAGGGAAATCATTGGGAACAATGCTGAAGATGCATTAACAATTGCAAAGGCAAGGATCAACTCGGCTGAGTCATCACGGATTTGGTCGAGGAAGATACTGTCTGAGGAATTCAGTAGTGTTTTTGAAATGGTGTCTAAAAATATTGACAAAGGCAGTGCAGATGATGTGGGTTACATGGACTTGAATAAGGCCTTTGACAAGATCCCTTGTGGAAGGCTGGTCCAAAGGTAAAGAGCCATTGGGTTCCAAGGCAAGTTGACAAATGGGATACAAAATTAGTGGATAGACTTCTTTCTGTTTGAAGTTCTTTCAGCAGTGGGTGTACCACAGGGATCTGTGCAGGAACCACTGTTGTTTATTATGTTCTTAAATGACTTAGACGTGAAGCAGAAGATATCATGAGTAGGTTTGCAGATGATACGAAAGGTGAGGGTGCTGTCCACAGTGAGGCGGATGGTCTCAGGCTACAGTATGATATTAAATCAGATGATAATCTGAGCAGAGTTTAGTTCTGATCAATGTGAGGTCATACCCTGTGGGAGGTACATAAGCGAAGGACATACATAATGAATGTTCAGTCCTTGTGGAGTACTGAGGAACACAGGGACCTTCATGGACAACTCCATAGATCCCTGAGGGTGTCAAAAACAGGTAGAGAGGGTGGGGAAGACACCTGAACTGGGAGCAGGAGGGGGAGCCATATATTGGTGTGGCGAATTGTTAGAGCTGCTTGAGAGGATACAAACTAGTCTGGCAGGGTGTTTGACATTATCAGTCGTAAGGCCAGAAAGAAGATTGAGGCTGGTACATAAGTTAAAGGGAGTGATTTCAAAAGAGAAGGTGGGCAAGAACATGGCAGGGAATGGGGGAAACTGATGATTAAACTGTATTTATTTCAATGAAAGAGGCCTGACAGCTAAGGAAGATGAACTCAGGACATGGATTGGAACATCAGACTTGGGATATTACAGTTATTACAGAAACACAGCTGGGGGGGGGGGGGGGGGGGGGGGGGCAGGACTCGCAGCTCATTGTTTCAAGGTAGAGATGCTACAGGAAGCATCGAAGGGGAGGCAAGAGAGATGCGTGGTGGTGGGTTTCGATTGCATTAATTGTCACAGCAGTACTTAGAGAGGACATACCTGTGGGATCGCCCAGTGAAGCTATGTTCATGGAACTGAGAAATAAGAATGAGTCATCACTTTGATACAATTGTCCTACTGACCCCGAATAATCTGTCACAGACTGAGAAACAAATATGTTGGGAGATCTCAGATATCAATCAAAATAGTAGGTATGTTATGGTTGGGTTTTTTAAACTTATCAAACCTAGACCGCCCCAATATTCAGCGTTTGCAAGGGATGAATTTGGTAATTGCATTCCAGAAACCTCCCAATCAATATGTCAATGGCCTGTAAAGAGAAAGGGGCAAAACCTGACCACCTCTTGGGAAACAAGGTAGGGAAAGGGACTGAGGTCTTAGTGGGAAAGCATTTTGCCAAAGTGACCACAGTTCTATTAGTTTGAAAACAGCCATGGAAAAAGGACAGGCCTGGTCCACAAGTGCAAGTTATAAAATGGGGCCTGACCAATCTTGATCGTATCAGCCAGGAACTTTCAAAAGGTGACTGGGGAGTCTATTTGCAGGGAGTCTGGCAAGTGAGAATATTTTAAAAGTGAGATCAATTGTGTGTTCAGTGCCAGCATGTTCCTGTTTATGTGCAGGTCAATGCTAACAGCATTCGAAAACACTGACTGTCTACCGAGACTCTGGTCAAGGAAAATGGGGTACATATAGCCAGCTGGGTCAAGGGAATCCCTGAGGAGCATAGGGTCTGTAGGAATACACTTTGGGTAGAAATCAGGAATGCAGAAAGGATACATGAAATAGCCGAAGCAGAGAAGAATAAGGCGAATCCAAAAATGATTGTATAAATATATTAAGAGTAATCAAGTAACTCAAGACAAAATCCTTAAGGATCAATGAGGCCATCGATATATGGAACTGCAGGATATGTCTAATATCCTAAACAAATTTTTCACTCTGGAAGTTACTATCGACCGAGACTGGGGAACTCAGGGAACAAGAGTAATATGTTAGACCACAATTGGAGTACTCTGCAATTCCAGTCTCCCCACTATAGGAAGGACATTGTGAAACTTGAAAGGCTCAGAAAAGATGAACAAAAAATTGCCCGGGTTGTTGCTGAATAGGCTGGGGTTACTGTCACTGCAGAATCGGAGACTGAGGGGTGACCCTACAGAGGTTTATATAAACTTGAGGGGCATGGATAGGGTAAACATTCAAGGTCTTTTCCCAGGGGTAGGGAAGTCCATAACTAGAGGACAAAGCTTTAAGGATAAAGGTTTAAAAGGGAGCAAAGAGACAGCATTTTTACCCACAGGGTAATGTGTGCATGGAATGAGCTGACAGAGAAAGTAATGGAGTCTGGTACAATTAAAACATTTAAAAGGTATCCAGATGGGTATATGAATAATAAGGGTTTAGAGGTAAATAGGCCAAACGCTGGTAAATGGGATGGATTTATTTAGATCTTCTGGTCAGCATGGACGAGTTGGACTGAAGGGTCTGTTTCCATGCTGTACATCTCTATGACTTGGAAAGAGTGCACGTTATGGAAGAGGTGGTGCTGGAGGTTTTAAAATACGAAGGTATGGAAAGCCCCACGACCTGATTAAGTATATCACAGGATATTGTGGGATGCTAGGGAAGAAATTGTGAGTCCTGAGCAAACGTATTTGTATCATTGTGATGTGCTGGAAGACTGTAGGGTGGGATAGTGAACAGTGAAGGAGGTTCTCTAATGTTACAAAGGTATCTTGATGGCGTGGGTGAATGGGCTGAAAAACTGTAGATGGAATTCAATCTGAATAAATGCGAGGTAATGCATTTGGTAAAACAAACAAGGGTAGAGCTTATACAATTAATGTCAGGGCGCCAATTAGTGTTTTAGAGCAGAGGGACTTCCGGGTTCAGGTACATAATTCTTGAAGTTTGCATCACAGGATGGATAAGCCAGTGCTTGGCACGCCTGACTATTGCTCAGTTCATTGAGTGGAGGATTTGGGACGTCATGTTGAGATTGCACGGACATTGGTCAGGTCTCTTCTGCAATACTCCATCCAGTTCTGGTCGCCCAGTTATAGGGAGGATATTATTCAGCTGCAGGTTGTTCAGAAGAGATTTACCAGGATGTTGCTGGGTATGGAAGGCTTGAGTTCTGAAAAATGGCTGGATAGGCTGAGTCTTTTTTCACTGGAACCTGGAGATTGAGAGGTGACCATATGGAACTTTATGATAAAGATGAGGGTTATAGATAGAGTTAATGGCAGTTGCCTTTTCTCCAGGATGGGGGAGTCTCAACTGGAGGGGCCACATTTTTAAGGTTAGAGGAGAGAAATGTTCAAAAAGAAGACATGAGGGGCAAATTGCTACAGAGGGTGGTTTGAGTGTGGAATGAACTTCCTGGGGAAGGGGTGGATGTGGGTCCAAATACAACAATTAAAAGACATTTTGATAAGTACGTGAATAGGAAAGGTTTGGAGGGATATGGGCCAGTAACAGGCAGCTGGGATGAGTTTAGTTTTAAATTATGGTTGGTACCAACTGAAGGGTCTGTTTCCATGCTGTACAACTATGACAATAATATAGTTTTGTTCCACTATTTAAGAAAGGCTGTGATGGAAAGCCAGGGAACAAAAGACCAATTACCCAATTAGCCCAATGTCAGTGTTGGGTAAGTTGTGGAATTGACTCTATCAGATAGGAGTCACATTCATTTGGAAAGGCCAGGATTGATGAAAGATAGTCAGCACGGCTTTGTGCATACAAGGGCATGTCTCACTAACATGATTGCTTTTGTTAAAGTGGTGACCATACATTGTCTACACTATCGTCAGCAGGGCCTTTGACTGGAATTAGCATGATATTCTGGTTCATAAGGTTAGATCACATGGGATTAGGGAGAGCTGACCAACTGGATACAAAATTGGCTTTTGTTAAGGCAAACCAGGGAGGACTAACACAGTTAATATTAGAGTCCTGGGCAGCGTTGTCTAACAGAGGGAAACCAAGGGATGCAGTTACATTGTTCCTTGGAAGTGCATCACAGGTGGACAGGGTGGGGAATGCGGCATTTGGCACACTTGTCTTCATTGATCAGAGCATTGAGTACATGCGTTGGGCATGAAAGGCTGATCTTATAATAGTTTATAAAACCATGCCAGCTATAAGTAAGTTGAACAGCCAAGGGCAGGTGAGTCCAAAACTAGAGGGTATAAACAGGAGGTGACAGAGAAAAAATTTAAAGAGGGAACTGAGGGGCAACATTATCTACAGAGGATGGTGCAGATATGGAATGAAATTCCAGAGGCACATGGGAGAAACATGTACAATTAAAACATGGAAAAGACATTTCAGCAGGTACATGGAGAGGAGAAGGTTTGAAGAGATATGGGCCAAACGCAGGCAAATGCGACTCATTCAGTTTGGGAAACCTGGTCAGCATTGATGAGTTGGACTGAAGGTTCTCTGTTTCCGTGCTGCATGACTCTGTTTCTAGTTATTGGAGGAGAAGACTACCGAGATAAGGCATGTTGGCGACACTGAAGCAAATTACAGCAATAGGGATGGTAGGCTGGAATGCAGTACATTTCAAATATGTGGAGGGACTATCAGGAATTGAGGAAGTTACAGAGATTGACACTGATGTGGAAGGCCTGCTTTCACCTCTGTTGTCCTGATGCTCACTAAGACAGCACAAGCCTTGATTGATAACTGTCAACTCTCGATGCTGTCTCAGTACAAAATAAGTTAAAGTAGGAGCGGTGATTGACCCCGGGGTGTGCCTGTACTGTGCTCCCCCTCCAGGACTGTATCGGTGTCGTGTCTTGTTAGCCGATGTTTGGAGCCCTCTCAATGCTCTCTGCTTTGTGCACGGTGAGTGACCTTACCTCACTGCAGGATTTATTGAATGCTCCAGATCGCGTTTCCCTTTGGCTCTCTGGCTGACCAACCATCTTCAATGTGGTGATGGATGAGACACCCAGCAGTTGGGAAGTCTACAGAATGAGTAACTTCCTGAGCAGCTACAAGAGACAGAGAAATAGATAGAATGAGAAATTAGACTGATGCAGTGAGGGTCACACATGTAGAATGGCAGTGAAAACCACACAGATCTGGGAAAAAAAAGAGTCTCCATCCCTGGCCTGTGCTGTTGCATCTCTCTGGAGTGGAGAATTCTGTTAGCTCAGGATCTGGAGCAGCTGCAAAAGTGAGAGGCGCTGACAGAGGCAGCAATTAGATCCACACAGTGAGGGATACCACATGGAGGGATACTGAGTGATATCTCCAGAGTGCAGGAAGGTATCAGGATCAACTATTGTGTCACGAGAACGGGTTTTGATTCATGATGCACTGGTATTAGTGCTCAGGGATGAGTAACCACTGAGCAGGTGAAGTGATGGCCCAGTGGTATTATTGCGAGAGCATGTTTCCCGAACCCAAGCTAATGTTCAGAAGAGGCAGGTTTGAATCCCAACAACAGAAATGGGGGAATTTGAAATCAATAATTTTAAAAATAGTAGTTAACAATCCACAAGTAAGTATGAGACCATTACTGATGTACAAAAAACCCAAACACTAGTCCTTTCGAGAAGAACATCTGCTCATCCTCACGTGGTCTGCACTATGTACCCACAGCAAAGCATTTGCCTCTCAATGACCCTCTGAATTGGCCAAGCAAGTTACTCAGTTCAAGGTCAGCTAGTGCTGGGCAAGAAAGGCTGGTCAGCCAGAGACACCCACATCCCATACCTGATTTAACAAATAATCCATTAGGATGGTCCCACTGGACCTGTGCTGGGACCAGTGTCCTGGCCAATCGTAATGGTAGGTTTATGGACAGGGCTTTAAACTGACAGGGAGGATGCAGGGACAGGATTCGGGTGAAAGAGGCTTTCCAAATCCAAAGAGAAAAGGTGAAGCATTGGAACAGCATGGGGATGTGGCTGAAGACAAGCAGAAAGGAACAGGATGGGACAGAGTTTAATGAAAACGGTACATCAGTGACAAGAAATTATGGGAAAGAGTAAATTGTGTTTTTTTGGAATGGACAAAGTGTCATCAGTAAGGGAGATGGATTTGTGACACAGAGATAAAAGAGATTTAGACACCAGGGAGATGTGATTACAGGGCGAACAAAATGGGTATCGCGAACAATAGTGGATAACAAAGGCATTACAGAGAAAGCATTTGGCCTCAGACCATGAAGTCGAGTCAGTCTGAATGTAAATTCTGGCTACTACTTGCCAAGGACACAAGCAGCAGAACAGTTTTAGCCACCGAACAGCATTTCGTTGCTCATCATTGCATTAAACAGGAACTCATTGGAATTTTTAATGAAGGCATTGTGATAATTTTGAGAAACTTCAATATTTGCATAATCTGGGACAATCACACTGACAACAATGATATTGGAAGAGTTGTTCCAAGAATTCTTTTCATTGTTTCTTTGAATAACACATTGTGCAACTGGCTCAGGACGTAACTATCTCAGATCGACTGTTGTGTGATGAAACTTTGAGTAATGTCACCTGGAGAGATCCTCTGGGAAATTTTGATAAAGTGCAGTTTAAAGAAATATAAAGTTTTAAAGTGAATCACAGAAATGACAAGCTACAAGTGGAAACAAAAACAGCCAATTACATGGGTTTGAGAGGAGAACTGACCAAGGTAAACAGGCTAAACAGACTGAAACATGTGTCTGTAAATGAACAGTGGAAAACATTTGAAGGAACAGTGTAAATCACTCAATAAAAGGACATTCCATTGAAACAGACAAAACCTCAGCAAGAAATTCCCACCTGTCCCACACTCAGGACAAAGTGATTAGATTATCAGGCTCAGAAGATCACAACAAACTTAAAATCCTGAAGTGAGAGAGTGTTTTAGGAGTAAGTTTTAAAGGAATTGCAATGGGTCTGGTAGCAGGGGGAGGGCAGTGGGAAGGGGAATCATTGACACGATAGGAACAGGGAGAGGTGAAGTTGTTGGAGGTGGTGAGTGTGTTACAGAGAGTGGTCAGGGCCTGAACAGTGTTACAAAGCCAGTACGGATTGCTGCAGCTGGAGGGGTTTGCAGAGGTAGGGAGGGACATATGTATTTTTATTTATTCATTCATGCCATGTGGGGGTCATTGATTGGACCAGCATTCTTTGTCCCACAGCTAATTGCCCAGAGGGCAGCTCAGAGTCAGCCATATTGCTGTGGGTCTGGAGTCACGTGTAGGCCAGACCAGGTTAGAGTGTCAGATGTCCTTCCCTAAAGGATGTAAGTGAACCAGATGAGTTCTTCCTGCTGATCAACAATGGTTTCATGGTGGCCTCACCAATGTCTTATGACACATTATGACATCCCAACTCCTACTCTCAATGTCCTGCCCAATGAAGGTAACCATCCCAAATGCCTGCTTCACCAACCTGTCTACCTTTGACACCACTTTCAAAGAACTGTGTACCTGCATCCCTGGGTCACTGATTGACAACACTACCCAGGGCCCGAACATTAACTGTATAAGTCCCACCCTGGTTTGTTTCACCAAAATGGAACACTTCACATTTATCTAATCAAACTCCATCTGCTATTCTTCAGCCCCACTATCCCAGCAGTACTATTAATCCTGTTATATCATAGATAACTTTCTTCACTGTCCACTTTACCACCAATTTCAGTATCATCCAAAAAACTTACTTACCAGGAAACCAATATTCCCATCCAAACCATTTATCCAAATGACAAACAACAGTGGGCCCACTATACCGCTGGTCACATGCCTCCAGTCAGAAAAACAACATGTCTCCCATCAAGCCAATTTTGTATCCAGTTGGCTAGCTCCTCCTGAATGCCTTATCCTTTTACATTGATCTGAGTTTATTACCCAGTTTACCAAATGTAACAACCACCCTCCGTCTTCTACCTTCGAATCAGTTCTGTATCTAAATGGCTAGTTCTCCCCGAATTCCATGAGATCTAACCTTGCTAACCAATTTTCCATGTGGAAACATTTCGAACACCTTACTGAAGTCCATATCAATCATATCGACCACTCTGCCCTCATCAATCCTTTTTGTTACTTCTTCAAAAAACTCCATCAATTTCTTGAGACATGATTTCCCACGCACAAAGCACTGGTGACTATCGCTAATTAGACACTGCCTTTCTAAACACATGCAAATCCTGTCACGCATGATTCCTTCCTTTAACTTGCCCAGCATTGACGTCAGGTGAACTGGTCTGTAGTTTCCTGGCTTTTCTTTACCACCTTTCTTAAATAATGACACCATGTTAGCCAACCGCCAGTCTGCTGGTACCTCACCTGTGACTATTGATGATATAAATATTTCAGCACGGGGCCCAGCAATCACTTCCCGAGCTTCCCAAAGAGTTCGAGGATAGACTTGATCAGGTCCTGGGGATTTATCCACCTTTATGCGTTTCAAGAAATCCAGCACCTCCTCCTCTGTAATATGGACATTTTTCAAGATGTCACCATCTACTTCCCAACATTCTATATCTTCCACGTCCTTCTGTACAGTAAACACTGATCCAAAATACTTGTTTAGTATCTCCCCCATCCACACGCAGGCTTCCTTGCTGATTATTGAGCAGCCCTATTCTCACCCTAGTTACCCTTTTGTCCTTTATGTATTTATAAAAACCCTTTGGATTTTCCTTAACCCTGTTTGCCAAAGCTATCTCATGTCCCTTTTCACCCTCCTGATTTCCCTCTTTAGTATACTCCCACTGCCTTGATACTATCTCTCCTGTCTATAACTGGCATGTGCTTCTTTTTCTTAACTAAAACCTCAGTTTCTCTAATCATCCAGTATTCCCTACATCTACCAGCCTTTCCTTTTACCCTAACAGGAATACTTCTCCTGTCTCTGGAATGCTGTTCTCTCAAAATGGAAACTCCCCAGTTCCTGCATCTCGCAAAACTGCCACTTGACAACAATGACAAAATAAAAAACTTTCAAAGTGAAGGCTTTGATGAGGTGAGCTCTGGACAGACACGTAGATCTGGAGATCACCACAATGCACGGAGAATGCTTTCTACCAGAGCAGCAGCAGGTCAGTATCAGGCACACATACAGAATGGGCAAATAGATTCACATCTGAACTCCCATCTTCCAGCCTGGCAATCTGAAGCATGCACAGCCATTCTGGCAAATATCTCCATGAAAAGGACAGCAAGATTGGCCCAATATTCTGATCAAAAACAGTCATCCAAAATTAAACATCCTTCAGGCTCCACAACCCATTCCCAGTCCCTTCTGTAGGGTCTATGAATCCCGCTTCCTCTAACCTCCTGTAGGATCCATGTCCGTTCCTACATTTGTACAACCCTTCAGGTTCTGCAGCTCTTCTGACCTCCACAACATGATTCGGACTCTATAACCATTCGTTCCTCTGCAATGTTCCCCAGAAGGGTGATGGGGGTTATAGAGATAGGGAGGGATATCAGAACGGGAGAGTTTTGCAGACATTAGTAATATTGCAGTAGCAAAAAGAGGCTTCAGTAATTTTGAGGTTTCATGTTAATAAGAGGTTTCAGAGCAGAGGAGGATTGTTGGGACTTGAAGAGGTTTCACAGTTTACGAGTGTTGGAGGGATTGGAGGATGTTACCAAGACAGGGATGGTTTAAGATTGAAAGATTCCACAGACAACCTTTATAGGGTTAACAGCAGGATCTTGACAGTGTGGAGGAACAGAAGAATCTTGAGTTCAACGACCATTGATCCCTCAAAGTTGCCACTCAAGTTGATAGCCTTGCTCAGAAGGTGTATGGTGTATTGGCTTTAATTAGCAGGGGGATTGAGTTTACGAGCCACAAGATTATGCAGCTGCTCAATCGAGCCCAGGTTAGACCACACTTGGAATATTGTGTTCAGTTCTGGTTGCCTCAGTATCAGAAAGTTGTGGAAGCTTTAGTGAGGGTGCAAAGGAGATTTATCAGGATGCTACCTGGACTGGACAGCATGTCTTCTGAAGAAAGATTGTGTGAGATCCGATTTTTCTCATTGGAATGACAAAGGATGAGAGGTGACTTATTGGAGGTGTACGAGATGATGAGAGGCATAGATAGAGAGGATAGCCAGAGACTTTTCCCATTGCAAAAATGGCAATAATGAGGGGAATAAATTGAAGGTAATTGGAGGAAGGTTCATGGAGATGTCAGAGGTAGATTTTTTACACAGAGGATGGTGGGTGAGTGGAATAGCCTCCAGCTATTCCAGCTAAGGAACAGTGGTAGTAGAGTCAGATGCATTAGGGACATTTAAGTAACTCTTGGACGATAGTAAAATGTAGGGTATGTAGGTTAGTTTGATCTTAGAGTTGGATAAAAGGTCAGCACAATATTGAAGGTTGAAGGACCTTTACTATGCTGTACTGGTGTGTGTTCTTTATCGGGAGGGTTACAGAAAATTGGAGAAGATGGGATCTGAATGAAGATACACAATTAGGAAGGTTTGCTAGGATTGTCAGAGGTAACAGAGACAGCAACGGTCTGACCTGGAGCAGATGACCAAAACTGGGAGGGTTGTGGGGATTGGAGGTGGCTTCATCGCGAGGGAGTATCATAGAGGCACAGGAGGTTACAGAAATGTGGAGAGCTGTCGAGTTTACAGGAGTTCATGGAGATGGAGAGGTGGAGAGGGATGGAGCAGTTTACAGGGATAATGATGTTGGGTAGGATGGGGTCAGTGCCTGACCTGCCTATCTTCTTTTCCACCTATCCACTCCACCCTCTCCTCCTTGACCTATCACCTTCATCCCCTCCCCCACTCACCCATTGTACTCTATGCTACTTTCTCCCCACCCCCACCCTCCTCTAGCTTATCTCTCCACGCTTCAGGCTCACTGCCTTTATTCCTGATGAAGGGCTTTTGCCCGAAACGTCAATTTCGAAGCTACTTGGATGCTGCCTGAATTGCTGTGCTCTTCCAGCACCATGAATCCAGAAGGGATGAGTCAAGAGCTTTTAACAATTGCTTGTGGAGGCTATTGGCAGGTAATGGGACGTCAGGCAGGTGGGAAGCTTTCAAAAGAGAGATAAAATGAAAGTTCAGTGCCAGCATATTCCTGTTAGTGTGAAGGTCAATGCTGACACAAGTAGGAAACACTGGATGACGGGGGATATTGAGGTTCTGGTCAACAAAAAGGAGGCACTTGTCACATATAACCAGCTGGATTAAAGGAATCTCTTGAAGACCATTGTGAGTGGAGTAGTACACTTAAGTGGGAAATCAGGAGGGCACAAAGGGGACGACAGAAAGCTCTGGCAGATCAGGTGGAGGAAAATGCAAGTATATTACCAACAGAAGATTAAATACAGACGGAATATGGTTCCTTAAAGATCAATGGGGGCCATCAAAGTGTGGAACCAGAGAAGATGGCTGAAATCCTAAAAGAAAATTTCATATTTCAACTTTCTGTGGAAGTCAGGGAAACAAACAGTGATGCATTCAAAAGACTCCACATACAGGAGGTGCTGGAGTTTCTAAAATGCAGAAAAGGTAGACAAATCCCTGGGAACTAATCAAGTGTATCTCTGGATATTGTGGGAAGCTAAGGAAGAAATTGCGGGGTCTAATAAAGAGATTTTTCTATGACTGACAGCCATGGGTGATGAGCTGGAAGCCTGGAGGGTGGCTAATGTTGTGCTAGTATTTAGGAAAGGCTGCGAGGGAAAGCCAGTGACATCAACACCAATTAGCTTGATGTCAGTTATGCATGCGTTGTTGGAAGCGATTCCGCAGGACAGGAGTTACATGCATTTGCAAAGGCAAGGATTGATTCGGGATAGTCAGCACAGGTTTGGAGTGCTGTGTAGAATTCTGATCATCTTGATTCAGGAAGCATTTCCTGAAACTGTGAATGGAGCAAAAATTGACGAAGATTGGGGGCAGCACGGTGGCTCAGGAGGTAGCATGGTGGCTCAGTGGTTGGCGCTACTGCCTCACAGCACCAGGGTCCCAGGTTCGATTCCATCCTTGGGCGACTGTCTATGTGGAGTTTGCACATTCTCCCAGTGTCTGCGTGGGTTTCCTCCCGGTGCTCTGGTTTCCTCCCACAGTCCAAAGATGTGCAGGTCAGGTGAATTTGCCATGCTAAATTTTCCACACTTGCTACATGCATCCGTCAGAGGGAAATGGGTCTGAGTGGGTTAATCTTCTGAGGGTCGGTGTGGACTTGTTTGGGCGAAGGGCCTGTTTCCACACTGTAGGGAATCTAATCAATGTTACTGATACTGGAGGGTCTGACAGAATCGGAGAGGCTGGATAAGCTGGAAAGCAATATGCGGGGGATGAGGTTGCTTTGGCAGATAAGGTTAAGGAGAATGCAAATAATTTTCTACAGCACACAACTACAGAAAAACAACTGGAGAGACAAAACAGGGCCCGTCAAAGAATCAGTGAGACTATCCAAGTGTGGATCCACAGGAGATGGGGAAGATCATAAATGAGCATTTCATGTCAGAACGTACTGTGGACAGATACTAGGAAACAAAGGAAAAGAAACAGTGATGGCTTGTAAAGAGTCCCCATTATAGAAGAGGTGGTGATGGAGGTCTTAGAACACAATGGTAGAGAAAGCCCTAGGTCCTGAACAAGTGTATCCCAGAACATTGTGGCAAAGTAGTGGCAGGGTCACAAGCAGGGATATTTGTATCATTGTCCTTCGTATTTCCACTGGACGTAGGTGGCTGAGGCTTATAAAACCATGAGGGGTACAGGTAAGTTGATTAACCCATGTCTTTACCCCAGGGCAGTGGAGTCCATAAATAGATGGGTTTGAACTGCAGGAGGAGAAGGGGTTAGCAATTCTGGAAAGTGTGAAAATAGGTATGTCCCCTGGACGGATGGGATTTATCTTCGGATTCTCTGGGAAGCCAGGAAGGAGACTGCTGAGCTTTTGGCTTAGATCCTTATGCTGTCATTGTCTACAGAGATAGTGTCAGAAAGCTGGAGGATAGCAAATGTTGTCCCCTTATCCAAGAAGAAAGTAGAGAAAACCCTGGTAATTATATAACTGTGAGCTCTTCTTCAATTCTGGCTAAAGTGTTGGAAAGGCTTGCAAGGGATAGGATTTATAATCATCTGGAGATAAATAAGTTTAGTGAACACGGTTTAGTGAAGAGTAGGCTGTGCCTCACAAACCTTATTGAGTTCTTTCAGAAGGTGGATGAGGGTAAAGCAGTTAATGTAGTGTATATGGATCAGAGTAAGGCATGTGTTAAGGTTCCCCACACTAGGCTTTTGCATACAATACGGAGAAATGGGATTGAGGGTGATTGTGCAGTTTGGATCAGGAATTAGCTCGCTGAAAGAGGACAGAGAGTAATGTTTCATGGGAAACACTCATCCTGGAGTTCAGTTACTAGTTGTTTATGTCAGAATCTGTCTTGGGTTTAATGTTGCTTGTCATTTATATAAATGACCTGGATGAGGGCATTGAAGGATGGGTTAGTAAATTTGCGGATGACACTAAAGGTCGGTAAAGTTGTGGATAGTGATGAAGGATGCTGTCGGTTACAGAGAGGCATAGATATGCTGCAGAGCTGGACTGAGATTTCACAAATGGAGTTTAATGTGGAAAAATGTGATGTCATTCATTTTGAAAGGAGTAACAGGCTAGTACTAGGCTAGTAGTAAGATTCTTGGTAGTGTGGATGAACAGAGAGATCTCGGTGTCCATGTACATAGATCGTTGAAAGTTGCCACCCAGGCGGATAGGGTTGTTTAGAAGAAATTCAGTGTGTGAGCTTTTATTGGTACAGGGATTGAGTTTCAGAACTGTGAGATCCTGCTGCAGCTGGACAAAACTCTGGTGCATCCGCATTTGGAGCGTTGTGTACAGTTTAGGTCACCACACTACAGGAAGGATGTGGAAGCTTTGCAAAGCATTCAGAGAAGATTTACTAGGATGTCATCTGGTATGGAGGGATTGTCTTATGAGAAAGGTTGAGGAACTTGAAGCTGTTTTCATTCAAGATAAGACGTTTTCACGCCTATTAACTGAGACAAATAAGATAATCAGAGGGTTAGATGGGTAGGGCAATGAGAACTTTTCCCTCGGATGGCGATGTCTAGCATGAGGGGAGATAGCTTTAAATTGATGGGTAATAGATGTAGGACAGATGCCAAAGGTAGTTTCTTCACTCAGTAGTAGAGGCATGGAACGCACTGCCTGCAACAGCAGTGGACTCACCAACTTTAAGGGCATTTAAATTGTCATTGGATAGAATTGGAATAGTGTTGGTTAGATGGGCTTGAGATTGGTTCCACAGGTTGGCGCATCATCGAGGGCCGAAGGACCTGTACTGCACTGTCATGTTCTATGTTTTGGAGGGCATGAATATGAGGTGAGAGAGGAAAGACTTAAAAGGGATTGGAGGCGAATACTGTTTATACAGAGGATGGTACAGGTATGGAATGAGCTTCCAGGAGAATTGGTAGAGAAAAATACAATGACAACATGTAAAAGACATTTGGGCAGGTACATAGAGAGGAGAAGGTTTGAAGGGATATGGGTCAAATGCAGCAAAACGCGACTCGTTCAAGGACTCTGATCAGAATGGACTGGTTGGATCGAAGGAACTATTCCTATGCTTCATGACTCTGTCTCCAGTTATTGGAGGAGGAGACTACTGAGATAAGGCATGTTATATACACTGAAGCAAGTTACAGACATAGGGATGACAGACTGGAAAGTGGTAAATTTCAAACATGTCAAGGGGAGGAGTTTACAGAGATAATACTTGTTATAGGAATTAAAAATTATTGAAGAAACTGGTCCACAAGACATGCCGTAGATACAGTGTTGCAGAGCAGTAAGTCTTAGCACTTGGTAGTAAGTCTGTACTCTGCTCCCCCTCCAGCACTATATCTGTGTCATGTCTTGTTAGACGATGTATGGAGCCCTCTCATTGCTCTCTGCTCTGTGCACAGAGTGATTTCACCAGACTGCTGGAAGATGTCAGGGTCACACAATTGTGTCGGAAGAACGGGTTTAACTTCATGATGCACTGGTATAACTGGTCAGGAATGTATGTATCCAAAACCTCAGCTAATGTTCAGTGGAGGCGGGTTTGTATCCCACCATCAGAAATGGTGGAATTTGAAATCAATAACTTTAAATTATCATTTCATAAATATGTATGAAACCCTTGCTGTTGTCCAAAAAACCTAAACACTTGTCCTTGAGAGAAGGTCATCTGCCAATCCTCACGTGGTCTGCACGACATTCCCACAGCCAAGTGTTTGCCTCTCAATGACCCTCTGAAATGGCTGAGTAAGTTACTCAGCTCAAGGGCAGCTAGGGCTGGGCAAGAAAGGCTAGTCAGCCAGAGACACCCACATCCCATACCTGATTTACAAAACAATCCATTAGGATGGTCCCACTGGAAACATGCTGGGATCAGTGTCCTGGCCAATCATGTCGGTAGGTTTATGGACAGGGCTTTAAACTGACAAAGAGGATGCAGGGACAGGGTTCAGGTGAAAGGAGCTTTCCAAATCCAAAGAGAAAAGGTGAAGCATCGGAACAGCATGAGGATGTGGCTGAAGACAAGCAGAAAGGAACAGGAAGGGACAGAGTTTAACTAACACTGTACATCAGTGAATTGGGTTGTGACAGGAAATTGTGGGAAAGAGTAAATTATGTTTTGTTTTAGAATGGACAAAGGTTCTACCCTTTCATCATTTATCTATGAATAAAATCCCTTTGGCTTCTCCTTAACCCTATTTGCCAAAGCTATCCCTTGTCCGCTTTTCGCTCTGAAGTATACTCCTACTACCTTTATACGCTGCTAAGGATTCACTGGATTTCTCCTAAATGTACTTGATATATGCTTCCTTCTGTTTCTTATCCAAAACATCAATTTCTCTAGTAATCTAACGTTCCCTACACCTGTAAACCTTCCCTTCACCCTAACAGGAATACTGTATACTATCTCTGGACTCTCGTTATCTCATTTTTGAAGGCTTCATTCTCTCAACATCAAAACTCTCCAATTCCTGCATCTCATGAAACTGCCACTGAAATATAATGAAAAAAAAAGGATCATTCCAATCGAAGGCTTTGTTGAGGTGAGCTCTGGTCAGTCATGCAGATCTGGCGGTCACATGAGCAGCACATGAGCAGCACCAGGTCAGTGTCAGGCACCCAGACAGAATGGGTAAATAGATTCACATCTGAACTCCACATCTCCCAGCCTGGGAACCTGAAGTTGTGTTCAGCCATTCTGATAAACATCTCCAAAATTAGCTCATGAAGATTGGACATTGGTCCAATCAAAAATAAAATCCGTCATTCAAACTGGAACATCCTTTAGTTTCCACAACCCATTCTAACTTGGTCCCATCCTGCAGGTTCTATAAATCCTGCTAACTCTAACCTCCTGCAGGATCCATGTTCCTTCCTACATTTGTACCACCCTCCAGGTTCGGCAGCCCTTCCCAACTCCGTAACACGGCCGAGACTCTATAACTCTTCCTTCCTCTGCAATGTTCCCCAGAAGGGCACTGGAGGATGGTGGAGGTTACATAGGGATATCAGGACGGGAGGGTAATGCAGATATTAGGAATATTGCAGTAGCAAAAGGAGGCTTCATGAATTTAGTGTTGAAGGAAGTTACAGAGCTAAGAGGGATTGTAGGGACGTGAAGAGATTTCACAGTTTAGGAGTGTTGTAGGGACTGGAGGAAGTTACCAAGTTTGGGAAGGTTTAAGATTGGAAGGATTTGACATGGTTAAAAGCAGGATTCTTGGTGAGTGTCGAGGACAGCGGGATCTTGGGGTTCAATCCATAGATCCCTCAAAGTTGCCAACCAAGTTGATAGGGGTGTTGAGAAGGTGTATGGTGTGTTGGCTTTCATTAGCAGGGGAATGAGTTTAAGAGCCAAAGTTATGCTGCAACTCTATAGACCCCTGGTTAGACCACACTAGGAATATCATGTTCAGTTCTGGTTGCATTAATATCAGAAAGAGGTGGAAGCTTGAGAGAGGATGCAGAGGAGATTTATCAGGATGCTGCCTGGACTGCAGGACAGGTTTTATGAAGAAAAGCTGAGGGAGCTCGGGCTATTCTCATTGAGGATGAGAAGTCACTTGATAGAGGTGCACGAGATGATGCGAGTCTGATATAGAGTGGATAGCTGGAGAATTATCCCATTGTGAAGATGGCTATCAGAAGACGTCATAATTTAAAGGTGATTGGAGGAAGGTTCAGGGGCGTTGTCAGAGGTAGGTTCTTTACACAGAGTGGTGGGTGCGTGGAATGCACTGCAGGGGTGGTAGTAGAGTTAATTACATTAGGGATATTTAATTAACTCTTCGAAAGACACATGGATGATAGCAAAATGTAGGGTCTGTAGATTATAGTTTGATCTCAGAGTAGGATGAAAGGTCAGCACATCATTGAGGGCCGAAGGGCCTGTAGTGTGCTCTACTGTTCTATGTTCTGTGTTCTATATAAGGCAGGTTACAATGGCACGCAGATGTTTCAGAAAGTTAAAGAGGATAAGATCTGGAGGAAGAGACACAAATAGGGAGGGTTGCTAGGAATGTCAGAGGTAACGGAGACAGCAATGGTCTGATCAGGAGCAGACGATACAGGCTCCGAGGGTTCTGGGGATTGGACGTGGTTTCACCAGGAAGGAGGAACGTAGAGCCACAGGAGGTTACAGAAATGTGGACAGCTGTAGGGCCTACAGGTGTTCATGGAGATGGGGAGGTTGGGAAGGAAGGAGCAGTTTACAGGCATAAGAATGTCGGGAGGATGGACTGGTTTACACAGACAAGGAGTGCTTTAGGAGCAGATCACAGAGATAAAGTGGGTTGTACAAATTGAAGGAACAAACAGACATATGCAGATTAGACAGACCGAGAGTGTTTATAGATATTGGAAGGCTAAGGTTCTGGAGTTTTTTTGGATTGGAGGGTGTGGAGTCTGACAGATTTTCTGAGAGATAAGGACAGCAATTTTGGTTGGAGACAGTTTCACAGAAAAAAAAGGAGCATGAGTAAGCTCCTGCAGTTCGGTCAAGGGAAGGGTTGTAGGGGAGGGTGACATTTACACGGATTGGGATATCAGAGCTGGAGAAGGTTATGGAGATGAGTAGATGGATGGAGAGACTGAAGGAGCTTACATTCACAGGGTGTGTGCTAGCGATAGGAGGATGTTACACAGACGGTGGGTCTTGTTGGAACTGCATCGGGAGAGCCACAGGCATTGGAGTGAGTTCTACAGATCAGGAGTGTGGCAGTGATCTGAGAGGATTGTGGGGTCTCCAAAGATTGATTGTGTCTCGCAGACTGGAAGAGGTTATGTAGATACAGAAACCTTAAAGCCAATGTATGCGATCTTCTTTTTCCTGAGTAGAGCCTCAATAGCCCCCATCAGCCAGGGATCCCTGATCCTGCCAGCTTTCCCCTTCACCCTAAGAGGGACATACTGACCCTGGATTCTTGAGATGACACTTTAAAAAATCTCCCATTTGCCAGTCGTTCCTTTTTATTCAAACAGACTCACCCAATCGATGGTAGTCATGATTTGGAAATGCCGGTGTTGGACTGGGGTGGGCAAAGTTAAAAGTCACACAACACCACGTCCAGCAGGTTTATTTGGAAGCACTAGTTTTCTGAGCACTGCTTCTTCATCAGGTTGTTGTGGAGCACAGTCATAAGGCACAGAATTTATAGCAACAGGATAGCAGTGTCATGGAATGTAATATCAAACACATTTAGATTAAGTTTTTCATCTTCTGTAATGATCAATAGTGCTTCCAAATCTAGTTGGACTATAACCTGGTGTTGTGTGATATTTAACTTCACCCAATCGGCCTCTGCTAGATCCTGCCTAATGGCCCCAAAACTGGCTCTGCTCCAGTTTCACACCTTAATCTGTGGACCTGTTCGATCTTTTTCCATAACCATGTGAATTCTCAGACAGTTGTGGTCACTGGAGCCAAAGCGCTCTCTGACTGAGACTTCAGTCACTTGCCCAACCTTGGTTTCTGAGGGGAGGTCCAGTGCTGCACCCGCCTGAGTAGCGTGGGAACCCTGTACATATTGATCTAGGAATATGTACAAATCCCATCCCATCCGGGCCTTTTACACTCTCGGTGGCCCAGTCAATCCAGGGGAAATTAAAATCTCCAAACAGTACTACTCTATTATTCCTACTGTTATCACCAAACTCTCATCACATCTGCTCCTCTAGTATCCCCTGGCTGTTTGAGAGTCATAATACAGTCCCAACAGTTTGACCATCCCCTTTTTGTTTTTAAATTCCGAACATATGGCCTTACTTGATGACCCCTTAAGAGTATCCTTTCTAAACACTATTGTTATGTCCTCAAAAGGGCAGCTTCCCCTCCTCACTTACTTGTCCTTCTGTCGCACCTGTAGCTTCTGTATCCTGGAACACCGAGCTCCCTTCTCTTAGCCATGTTTCTGTTATGGCTATAATATCCCACTCCCCAGAGCTAATCCACGCTCTGAACTTGTCTGCCTTACCAGTCAGGTCTCGTGCATTGAAATAAATGCCCGTTAAACCAGAAATCTTTTCCCTCCCTTGACTGTGCCCCTGGATATCCTGAATAGGAAACTTGCTCTTGATCGCTAAAGTATTTTCCTCTCACTGGTCGATGGTACCCCTCTCATTCAATGTCCCAACCTCCTGCCAAACTAGTTTACACCCTTCCGGGGTAAATCTAGCAAATCTCAATCCAGGGATACTGGTGCCCTCTGGTTCAAGTCCAACCCATCCCTCTTTTACAGGTCACCTCTACCCCAGAAGAGATCCCAAAGATCCAAGATCTGAAAACCCTGCCCCTTCACCTGTTCCTCAGCCACACATCCATTCCGCTTAACTTTCTATGTCTATCCTCACTCGCATATGGCACTGGGAGTAATCCAAAGATGACTACCCTGGAGGTCCTGCTTTTTAAATTCTTACTGAAATCCCTGTACTAATTTCACAGGACACCATCCTTTTGTCTATCTTGGTCAATCGTACAAATGTGCACAATGGTCTCTGGCTGTTCACCCTCTCCATTCCGAATGTTCTGCAACTGTTCAGAGACATCCTTGACCCTGGCACACAGGAGGCAACACACCATCCTGGGGTCTCTTCTGCAGCCACACAGTCTCCTGTCTGTCCCTCTCACATCTGAGTCTCCCATCAGTATCACGATCATTGGACAAGATGTGGCAAACATGGGCTGGGAAGAACCATTTGCGTTTGGGTCCATTTTTATAAAATGGGAGCATTTTAAAGTGATAGAGTGAAAAATCTGGGCCAGTGTGTTCATGCGGATGGAATGACAAAGGCAGCAAGTCCAGCAAATACTGATCAAGCGATATCGTGAGTTTGATAAAGAAAATACAGTTCAATAAAACCAGGTGAAGCCCTTCACAAGTATGGAGACTGCAAGGGGGTCCTTAAAATGAGGTTCAACCAATGGTCCCGAAATATCCTTGGCAGATAGTGTTAAGGAAAAGCCACAAGGTATTTTACCAGTACAGTGAGAGTAAAAGGATTACTGGGGAATTGGTGGGGCCTGTTAGAAACCAAAGGGACAATCTGTGCATGGAGCCAGAGGAAGTAGGTGAGGTCTTTAATTAATACTTCCCACCTGTATTCACACAGGAGAAAGGCATTGTAGCTGGGGATTTCAGTCGGGATGGTGAGGTTCGAGAACATGTTAAGATTGATAAAGGGGAGGTATTAAATGTTTTCACAGGCGTAAAGGTGGGGAAATCCCCAGTGCCCAATGAAATGTATCCCAGGCTGCTATGGGAGGTAAGGGAGGAGATCGCTGGGGCCCTGGTTGATATATTTAATACTTTGCTGGCCACAGGTGAAGTGCTGAATGACTGGAGGATCGCTAATGTGGTTCATTTGTTCAAGAAGGGCAGCAGGGATAGGCCAGGAAATTACAGAGCAGACAGTCTGACAGCAGGGGGGAGGGAAATTATTGGGAACAATGCTGAGGGACAAGATGTAACAACATTCGGAAAGGCAGGAATCGATTAGGGAAAGTCATCACGAATTTGGTAGAGTAAGATACTGTCTGAGGAATTCAGTTTAGCTTTTTGAAGTGGTGTCTAAAAATATTGATAAGGGCCATGCAGATGATGGAGTTCATTAAGGCGATTGACAAGGTCCCACATGGAATGCTGGTCCAAAAGGGAAGAGCCCATGGGATCCAAGGCAAGTTGGAAAATTGGATCCAAAATTGGAGGTTTGTTTTTGCGATCAGAAGCCTTTCACCAGTGGGTGTACCACAGGGATCTGTGCAGGAACCATCGCTGTTTATTTTGTACATTAACGAGTTGGATGTGAAAGCAGAAGGTATCATTATTAGGTTTACAGATGACATGGAAGGTGAGGATGTTGTCCACAGTGAGGGGGATGGTCTCAGGCTACAGTCCGAAGATTGAGGTTGGGACAGAATTTCAATACAGTCATTTCAATCGACAAGGCAGGCAAGAGCATAGCAGGCAATGAGGGAAAACTGATGAACTAAGCCACATTTATTTTGATGGAAAAGGCCTGACAGTATAAGCACATGAACCCAATGCATGCATGGGAACATGGGACTGGGATACCATAGGTATTACAGAAACACAGCTGAGAGAGGGTCAGGAATGGCAGCTCAATGTTCCGGGGTACAGATGCTACAGGAAGGATAAAAGGGGAGGCAAGTGAGGAGGGGGAGTGGAGGTTTAGATTTGTGAAAACATTACTGCAGCACTTAGAGAAGATATTCCTGGGGATCGCCCAGTGAAGATATACGAGTGGAACTGAGAAATAAAAATGGGTTATCAGTTTGATATGACTGTACTACAGGCCCCCAATAGTCAGCGGAAAATTGAGCAGCAATTTTTTCCGGACATCTCAGATATTTGTAAGAACGATAGGGCTGTAACGGTCAGGGATTTTAACTTTCTAAACTGAGACTGAGACTGACAAAATGTTCTGAGCTTGGATGGGAGGGATTTGTTCAGTATGTTCAAGAAAACCGGCTCAGTCAGTATGCAACTGACCCAAATGGAGAAAGAGGTGATACCTGACCTCCCTTTAGGAAGCAAGGTAGGGAAAAGTGCTTGAGGTGTTAGTGGGGGAGCATTTTGGAAAAGTGACCACAATTATATTAGTTCGAAAATAGCTATGGATAATTAGTAGGCCTGGTCCACAAGTTAAAGATCAAAATTGGACTTACCCCAATCCAGAAGGTATTAGTCAAGAGATTTTAAAAGTTGATATTTGGAGGCTATGTAAAGGGACCTCAGACATGTGGGAAGCTTTCAAAATAGAGAAAATGAGAGTTCAGGGCCATCATATTCCTGTTAGTGTGAAGGACAATGCTGATCACAAGTAGGAAACACTGGATGATTGGGAATATTGAGGTTATGGTCAAGAAAAAAGTGGGCACATCATTATATAGCCATCTGGATTAAGTGAATCTCTTGAAGAACATTGTGGGTGTAGTAATAAACTTAAAAGGGAAATCAGGAGGGCCAAAAGGGGACCCAAGAAAGCTTTGGCAAATAAGGCTCAGGAAAATCCATAGAGATTCTACAAGAATATTCAAAAAAAGATTAACTTGGGACAAAATGTGGCCCCTTAAAAGATCAATGGCACCATCAATGTGTGGAATCACAGGAGGTGGGTGACACCTTAAACAAAAAATTCACATTACAACTACTGTGGACAAAGGCTAGGGAAGTCAGGAAATAAACAGTGATATCTTCAAAAGAGTCCACATTACAGAGCAGGAGGTGCTGGAGGATTTAAAATCCATGAAAACAAGACAATTTCTAGGAACTAATCAAGTTTGTCCCTGGATTTTGGAGGAAGTTAGGGACGAAATTAAAGGAGTCCCTCACAGAGATATTTCTGTCACTGACAACCACAGTTGAAATGTTGGGCCACAGGGCGGTGTGGTTGATTGGTGCGGGTGTCCCAGAGATGTTCCCTAAAGCGCTCTGCTAGGAGATGTCCAGTCTCCAATCCAGTCTCCAATGTAGAGGAGACTGCATCGGGAGCAACAGATCCACAACATGACATCCCAACTCCTCCTTTCAATGCTCTGCCCAATGAAGGTAACCATCCCAAACACCTGCTTCACCAGCCTGTCTACCTGTGACACCACTTTCAAAAAACTGTGTACCTGCGTCCCTGGGTCACTGATTGACCACACGACCCAGGGCTCGAACATTAACTGTGCAAGTCCCACCCTGGTTTGTTTCACCAAAATGGAATACTTCACATTTATCTAATTAAACTCCATCTGCTATTCTTCAGCCCACTATCCCAGCAGTACTGTTCATCCTGTTGTATCATAGATAACCTTCTTCACTGCCCATTTTACCACCAATTTCAGTGTCACCCAAAAAAACTTACTTACCAGGAAACCAATATTCCCTTCCAAACCATTTATCCAAATGACAAACAACAGTGAACCCACTCACATGCCTCCAGTCAGAAAAACAACATGTCTCCCATCACCCTCTGTCTTCCACCATCAAGCCAATTTTGTATCCAGTTGACTAGCTCCTCCTGAATGCCTTATCCTTTTGCATTGATCTGAGCTTATTACTCAGTTTACCACATGGAAGGTAGAACACAGAACAGTACAGCACAAGACCCTTCAGTCATGATGCCATGCCAATCATTTATCCGACTGTAAGATCAAACTAACTACGTACCCTTCATTTTACGATCATCCATGTGCCTATCCAAAAGTCTACTAAATGTACTTAATGTATCTAATTTTATTACCACAGCTGGCAGTGCATTCCACCCACCAGCCACTGTGTAAAATACCTACCTCTGACATCTCCCCTTAACCATCCTCCAATTACTTAAAATCATTCTCCCTCATAATAGCCATTTATGCTATGCAAAAATGAAGTCTCGCATTATTCACTGTCTTCACCTTACACCATCTTGTTCACCTGGACCATGTTACCCCTCACCCTTCTTCACACCAATGAGAAAAGCATTAGCTCCCTCAACCTTTTTTCATAAGACATGCTCTCCAGTCCAGGCAGCATCCTGGTAAATCTCTTTACCATCTCTAAAGCTTCCACATCCTTTCTGTAATGAGGGAATCTGAACTGAACACAATATTCCAAGTGGGGTCTAACCAGGGCTCTATAGAGTTGCAGCATAACCTCACAGCTTTAAAACTCAATCCCCCAGCTAACAAAAGTCAACACAACATATTCCTTCTTCACAACCCTATCAGCTTGGGTGGCACCTTTGAGGGAACTATGGACATGGAACCCAAGATCCTTCTGTTCCTCCACATTGCCAAGGTTCCCACCTTTAACTCTGTAATCTAAAATCAAGTTCGACCTTCCAAAATGAATCACTTCATATTTTTCCAGACTGAACTCCATCTGCCACTTCTCAGCCCAGCTCTGCATCCTGTCAATGTCCCGTTGCAACCTACAACAGCCCTCCACATTATCCATCACTCCACCAACCTTCGTGACAATGGCAAACTTACTAACCCACCCTTCCACACCCACATCCAAGTCATTTATAAAAATCACAAACAGCAGGGTTCCCGGAACAAATCCCTGCAGAACACCACTGGTCACCGAGCTTCAGGATGAATACTTTCCATCTTTCATCACCCTCTGTCTTCTGTGAGCCAGGAATTCTGTATCCAGACAGACAGGTTTCCCTGTATCCCATGCCTCCGTAATTTCTGAATTAGCCATAAACGTGTTGTGTCACATTCTCGAAGGATTCAATAAGATTTGAGAGGCATGATCTGCCCCTTACAAAGCCATGCTGACTATCTCTAATGAATCATAAATCATGTCTCTCAGAGTCCTCCTCAATAATCTGCACACCACAGACATAAGAATGACAGGTCTGTAATTCCCAAGATTATCCCTATTACCTTTCCTGAACAAGGGAATAAAATTTTCCACCCTCCAATCATTTGGTATGACTCCAGTGGACAGTGAGGGTACAAAGGTCATCACCAAAGGCGCAACAATCTCTTCCCTCACTTCCTGTCGTAACTTTGGACATATCCCTTCGGGTGCAGCAGATTTATCTATTCTTATGTTTTACAAAATTCTCAGCACATCCTCCTTCTTAACATCAACCTGTAAACATGTATCAGTCCTTTTCATGCTGTCCTCACAAATGACAAGGTCCACCTCAGTTGTAAATACTGAGGCATAGTATTTATGAAGGACCTCCCCCAACTCCAAACACAAGTTCCCTCCACTAACCCTAATCAGCCTTACCCTCACTCTGGCCATGCTCTTGTTCCACATGTAAGTGGAGAATGCCTTACAGTTTTCCTTAATCCTTCCCAACAAAACTTTTTCATGCCCCCTCAAGCTGTCCTAAGTCCATTCTTCAGTTCCTTCCTGGTACCTTCAGAGAATCCCTACAGTGTGGAAACAGGCAATTTGGCCCAACAACTCCATGCCAACCCTCCAAAGAGTATCCCACCCAGACCCATTCCCCCACCATATTACTCTACATTTTCCCTGACTAAAATGCCCAAACCTACACATCCTTGAACACTATGGGTAATTTAGCATGGCTGAGTCACCTAACCTGCACATCTTAGGGATGCCGGTGGAAAGCGGAGCACCGGGAGAAAACAAACGCAGATGATGGGAGAACATGCAAACTCCATATACAGTCGCCGAGGGCTGGAATTAAAATCAGGTCCCTGGTGCTATGAGGTAGCAGTGTTAACCACGGAGACACTGTGTTGTCCCATTTAACCCTCTAGAGTTCTACTCAATTCTTGCTTCCTCAACCTTAAGTCAACTTCCTTCTTCCTCTTGACTAGACATTCTACATCCTTTGGAACCTTGTCAAATTATTTGCTGAGGTGCATGTGGACAACATTGACTGCTCTACATTCATCTATCGCTTGGCAACCTCCTCATTCCTGATGAAGGGCTCCGGTCTGAAATGTTGATTTTCCTGCTCTTCAGATGCTGCCTGACCTGCTTGTGCTTTTCCAGCAAAAACCCTCTCACGTCTGATCTCCAGCATCTGCAGACCTCACTGTCTCCACCTCCTTGAAGAGTCAATCTGGTTTGTGAAATACTGTTGTCCACTCACAAAGCCATGCTGACTTTCTCTAATCAGCCCTTGCCCTTCCGAATATACGAAGCTCCTTTCTCTCAGAAGCTCCTCCAACAACTTACCCATCACCGGGCTGTAATTTCCTGGCTTTTCCCTTCAGCTTGAAGTGATGGAACAGCATTAGCCGCCCTCCAGTCTTCCAGAACCTCACTGTCTGTTAATAATGTAAATATCTCTGTTAGGGACACTGCTATCTCTTCCCTAGCTTCCCACAATGTTGTAGGATCGACCTAATGAGCTACTGAGGATTGATCAACCTTTATTTGTTTTAAGACTCCAGCACTTTCTCTTCTCTGTTGAGGATTCTTTCCAAGACATCACTATTTATTTCCCCAAGTTCCAAGTTTCCATGTCTTTCTCCACAGTAAATTCTGACAAGATCTTTTTTTGCTAAGATCTCACCATCTCCCCTGGTTCCACACATAGGTGACTTCCTTGATCTTTAATGGGCCCTATTCTCTACCAGGTTACTCTTTAGCCCTTCTTGAAACTTGTGCAAAGGTTTCTGAAAATTCAAATAATCCATAACCTCCGTACCACCACATCTCCGACACCCTTATCTACTCTACCATTTATATTCACACCAACAAATAAAATCCAACAGGCTCAATAACAAAGTCTCTTGTATAAAATGTGTTTCTTAAGTCCACATATCCTTTCTAACACATTTCAGCATGCTCCTGACTTACTGTCAGGCTAACAGTAATTGGTTTCAGACTGACAATGGAAAGGATTGTGGAAGTTCCTGTTTATCAATCTGAAAAAGGTAGCGTACAGGTTCAGCAGGTAATAGAGAAGGCAAATCAAATGCTGGTATTTATTACAAAGGGAATGGCATCTAAAAAGAGGGAGATCTAGGGTAAGGTACAAGTCAGATCACTCCTAGAATATTATGAGCAGTCCGAGTGCCCTAAGGAACGACATTGTCACATTGGAGGCAGGCCAGAGAAGGGTCACTCAGCTGGTCCCTGAGAATGGAGGGACTTTCTAATGAGGTGGAGTAGATGGAGGTTGAACCCATTGACATTCAGAAAACATGAGAGAGAAGCTGAATGAAACATTCAAGATTCTGGGGGGATCTGACAAGTTAGATGCTGGGAAGTTAGAAAACAGAACAGTACAGCACAGTAATAGGCCCTTCGGCCATCATGGCTGTGCTGTCCATGATGCTATTCTAAACTAGTCCCATCTACCTGCACATACCCTCTGTTCTCTGCCTGTTCATGTTTCTGTCCAGATGCCACTTCAATGCTTTGCTCATATTTCTGCTTCTCCGACCTCCCTCAGTAACTTTCATTCTCTACGTTAAAAACGTGCATCACACATCTCGTTTAAACTTCCTCTTTCTCACCTTAAATCTATGTGCTCTACTATTTGAAACTTACACATTGGAAAAGAGATTCTGACTATCCACATGATCTGTCCCTGCCATAATTTTATTTCCCTGTACCTGGTCGCCTGTCAGCTTCTGATACTCTCACGAAACAATCCAACTTTGTTTAATTTCCTCTTTCCTTCAACACTAACACTCCCTTCAAAAACCTAGCACAGGCAACATGCTGACAAACCCCTTTTGCACTCTCTCCAAAGCCTCCACATCCTCCCTATTGTGTGGCGATGAGAACTGCACACAATACTCCAAATGTGGCCAAACAGAAGTTTTATACAATTACAGCATCAGATACAAACCACGATACCCAACGTTGTGACCGATGAAGGCCAGTATTTCCTTTGCTTTCTTTCCCATCTGAAACACTTCTGTTGCCATTTTCTGGGAGTTACTGACTTGCACCAAGATCCTTCTATATATCAATGTCCCTCAGGATGCTAACTTTCTTCTTGAATTTGACATGACCTCAGACTTGTCCAGATTAAACTCTATTTGTCATTTCTCTGCACGTCTTTCCTACCGATTTGTAACCTCCTGCAACCTTGGATCACCTTGCTCATTAACTCCAACTCCACCAATTTTCATGTCATTTGCAATAATTATCTCTGTCACTTCCTTTCGTTTCAATGGCGTGAGAATCTGTAACCAGGGGGCAGAAAATCCCAGCAAGGGCTCACCCATTTAAGATGGAGATGAGGAGGAATGTCTTCACTCAGAGGGTAGAGACTCTGTGGGAATTCCTGACTGCAGGGGGCTGTCGAGGCTGGGTCATTAAGAATATTCACAACAGACTTGGTCAGATTTTAATGAATCGGGCAAACAAGTGTTTTGGGAAAAGGCAGAAAATTAGAGTTGAAGGTCATCAGATCAGCCATGATCTGATTGTAGGGCCGAGCATCCTCAATGGGCCAAATGGCCTAACTTCACTCCTACATCTCATGGTCTGAGCTCAAACTCAATATGTACTGCATAACATTATGGGTCTCTGTTCACAACACTCCTTTATCGTGGCATTATTAGATATTTATTATCACACAGCATTTGATCTACAATAGACAATTTTGTTGGTGGGTCCTTGACATGATGTTATAGAAAACCATCTCGCATACAATCCAGGATTCCATCCATTACAGCCCTGATACTCATTAGTTATGCAATCGGGACCACTGTCACACACAGTTCCTGTACTGCCCTTGCTACAACTACATTCAGTGTCCTGACTGTAACCATATTTACATTACCATTACTGGTTGGTCCCTATAAAAGAATTCTGGCCAACGATTGCTGCTGTTTGTTCATTCCCAGCTCCACCCAAATAGCCTCCAAATTTTGGATTTCAGTTCCACGTGGCTATCTCATTGATGCATTAACCTCACCCTTTCTTCACAACTTGTTGGCTTTTTGCCTAGCCTGCCTAGATCCCAACAACCCTTCAATATTCAGTTCCCTGTGACGGTCATTCTGCATCTACATCTCCGGAATGACAGTTCGATCATATCTGTTCACTGTCATTCCATCTGCCTTATGGCGAATGGAGGGAGTCATTCCTCAGTCGTTGTGGTTTTAACAGATGGGTAGAGGTTACAGAGATAGGGAGTCATACAGGATCTCAAGGATGTTAGAGTTAAACGTAGTTACATATGGTCAAGAGTGTCAGTGGGACAAAGGGGCTTGGGTAATTGGAGGAATTTACAGAGATAGAGGGAGCTGGGTTATATTCTGGAGATAGGAATGGATGTAGGGAGAGGCAGGCAGAGTAAGAGGCACAGACAGTGGGTGTTTCAGAGAGAAGAGTATTGTGTATACTAACAGAGATATGGAAGGTTGTAGTGACTGAACACGTTCACAGATATAAAAAGACTTCTAGGCTCTAGAAAATGCAGGTTGCTGGGTTGGAGACAGTTACACAGATGGGGAGGGTTGCACAAACTGGAAGAAGTTCCTGTGGTCAGGCGGGTTGGTGGGGTGCGGGTGAAGTTTAAATAGATTAAGATCGAAGAATTGGAGAACGATAACGAGGTTACAATTTTTTCACAGATAAGGAAGGGTTGTAGGAGCTGGAGACATTTATCCAGATTGGGATGGATGGAGAGGTTAGAGACAAAACATGGAGGGTGGCATTGGTAGGAGGAGCTTACAGGGATAGACAGGACTCAGCATTTACAGGGATGAAGGAATTTAGTATCTACTGGAGAAGTTTAAGGATTACGGTGTTAGGGATTGGAGAACCTGACAGAGATAGAGAGCATTGTGTGGACTAGAGAAGATTCCAAACAGAGGAAGGATTATTGGGACTGGAGGATATTACAGAGGTCACTAATACAGCATGGGCCAGGACTGTTGCCTGGGACCTCCTGTACTGTCTCAGGGAGGACCAGTACAGCAGAGGGGAAAGCAGGACCCTCACAAGATGGTGGGAATGAAGCCTAGAATGTAGCCCAGCAGTGTATCTTTGTACTGTCTTCCGGGTCTGAATATAAAAGTCTACTACCTCCACCCTGTGCTGTTTACTGTGATTGATCTTACCGGCTTCAGGATTTACTGAAGGCTCCAGATCTCCATCTCCCTCTCCCTCTCTCTCTCTCTCTCTGGCTGACCAAGCATTTTCAATAAGGTGATGGATGAAACAGGAGTTAGAAACATCCTGATTACCTGCATGAGTCAGAAAAAGACAGAATGGGAAATTAGACTGTTGCAGTGAAGATAACTCATGTAGAGTAGCACTGAATCCAGCAGAGACCACAAAAAACCCAGTCTCCGTCCCTGGTCTGTGCTGTTGCGGATCGGTGGATTCTTTTGGCGCAGGATCTCAGACCAGCTGTCAGAGCGAGAGGCGCTGACAGAGGCAGCAATTAGATCCACATAGTGAGGGATACCACATGGAGAGATACTGAGTGATATCACCAGAGTGCAGGAAGTTTTCAGGATAAAACCATGGTGGCAAAAGAAGTGGTTCTGATGCAGTGAGCACTGCTACCAGTACTCAGGGATGAGTCAGCTATTGTAATGGGATGGTACAGTGCTGGGAACAGTCCCCTGGTCAATCATATGACCAGGATTATGTAGAGTGCTTTAAACTGACACAGACAAGGAGGGACTTGGCGCAGCTGAAAGGAAATTCCCAATTCCATGGAGAAAGATTGAAATATTGAAACATGGGGCTGTGGCTGAGGAAAAAAAAAAGAAACAGGAAGAGGCCTAGTTTAACGAAAATTGTACATCAGCAGATAAGTTTGTGACAGGAAATTGTGATTTAAAGAGTAAATTACTATTTATTAATTTGAATGCACGAAACATTTGCAATAAGGGATATCCACATGTGACTGTGATTTATATCTAATCACCATCAGGGAGACATGGTCACAGGGTGAAGAAAAGGTGGGGCATTAATATTCAAGGCTACACAATATTGTGGAAAGTCAGGCAGAATGGGAAGGAGGATGGGGAACTCTCATCGTTATGGATAACAATGGGATGATCAAGAAAATTTGTGGCCTCAGATTATCAATCATTAGAAGACAAAATTCTGGGTAATAAGAGTCAGAAAACAGAATTGGAAGGACAGTGTTTAAGACCCTTTACAGCATTACATTGTAAGGCATGGCATTGGACGGGGAATTATTGGAATTTGTAACAAAGGCAGTAGGACAATTGAAAGGGAGTTCAACTTTCCTATCTCACCATCTTATTGGTGATGGGTCACAGACGAGGCTGACTCTCTCCCACTCTCAGGGGGAGTCTGTAGGTGACTGGCCTTCCACAGACTCTGTTACACTTGGGGCAGAAGGTGGCCGTGGGAAGGGGGTGGGTGAGATGTTGGTGTGGCAGCACGCTCCTTGTGCTGTTTTCTTCTGGATTCCCCTTTCTCCCCACAGCAAGTCTTGAGGTGCTCGACACCTTGTCAATGCTCCTCCCCCACTTCGGACAGTCTTGGCCTAGTAATTCCCAGGAGTTACCAGATTTGATTAAGGGCGGCTTAGAATACAAAAATAACTGAACAATTCTGAAGAAGTCAATGCTTTAGAAATATGGAATTTTTTTTTAAAGAGATCACTAGGGGTCAACTAGCAGGAGGAGTGCAGTAGGAAGAGGAAACATTGTCAGGGTTTAATCAGATGATAGGAACAGGGAGAGTCGAAGGCGCTGGAGGTGGTAACAGTGTTACAGAGAGAGGCAAAGGCCTGATCAATGTTACCAAGCCAGTATGAATTGTTGCAGCTGGAGTGGTTTGCAGAGGTAGAGATGGACATATATTTTCATTGATTCCTTCATGGGTTGAGGATGTCACCGGTTGGTCCAGTGTACATTACCCCACTGCTAATTGCTCAGAGTCAGCCATATTACTGTGGGTCTGGAGTCACATGTGACCACTGCAGGTTAGAATGTCAGATGTCCTTCTCTCAAGGACATAAGTGAACCAGTTGTGCTTTTCCATATAATCAATAATGCTTTATGGTGGCTTCACTAATGTTCCATACAGCCACACCATGACATCCCAACTCCTACTCTCAATGCTCTGACCAATGAAGATAACCATCCCAAATGCCTGCTTCACCAGCCTGTCTACCTGTGACACCACTTTAAAAAAAAACTGTGTATCTGCATCCCTGGGTTTCTGATTAATAACACTACTCAGGGGCTGAACATTAACTGTACAAGTCCAGCCTGGTTTGCCTTAGCAATACACAACATCTTGCATTTGGCCACATGTTATTCCTAAACTCACTGGTCTAGCAGTACTGTTGACCCCATTGTACTCTTGGATAACCCTCTTCGCTGTCCACTTTACCACCAATTTCAGTCTCACTCACAAACTTGCGAACCATGACTCCTGTATTATCAGCCAAACCGTTTATATAAATGATACACAACAGTGACCCAGCACCTAACCCCATGGCACACTGTTGGTCACAGGCATGCAAGTTTGTGTAGTAACCCTCTCTGAACATGCTCCTTCTCCTACCGTCAATCCTGTTTTGTATCCAGTTGGTGAGCACTCCCTGGTTATGTGTGATCTAAACATAATAACAAGTCTGCCATGCAGACCCTTGTCAAAGACCTTGCTAAAGTCCATGGAGACATCATCCATTGCTCTGCCTTGATCTGTTATTTGTCTACCTCCACAAACACTCAGTCATCAGTTTCCACCCATAAAGCAATGTTGATTATCGCTAATGACTTCTTGCCTTTCCAAATGTATGATGATCCTCTCTCAGAATCTAGTCCAACAAATTACCCTCCCATCAGTCTCACTGGCCTGTAGTGGCTGTCACTGATACAAATATCTCTGCGAAGGGCTCTGTAATTCCTCCCTAGCTTCTCACTAGGCACTGGGATACATCTGATCATGTCCCAAGGTTTTATCTAACTTTTTGCATGTTAAGACATCCATCACCTCCTGTTCTCAAATGTAATCTCTCCTCAAGATATCACTATGTATTTTCTCAAGTTTCCGAGCTTCCATATCTTTCTCCACAGTAAATCCTAATGCAAAATATTTGATTCGGATATTCCACATCAACAGTGATTCCTCATAGACAGCCCCATTGACCTTTCAGGGCCCCTATTCTCTCTCGCTACTCTTCCCTGGTTAAAACTTGTCAAAATGCTTCTGAAATTTCAAATATCCCCCTACTGCCACTAACCTCCCCCACCCTTACCTATTCTGCCATTTATGGTGACACCAAAATACAGAATCCAACAGATTTTAAAATATTCTCCTTTTAAAATATCATGCATCTCCAATTGTTTCTAAGTGTCCAGTTATCATTTATTGCCATATCCTTTATAATACACTCTAGCATGTTCCTGACTTACTGTCAGGCTAACACTGTTTGGTTTCAGACTGACTGCACAAAGGGTTTTGGGAACCATTGTGTATCAATCTGAAAAAGGTAGCTTACAGGGTCAGCAGGTAATTGAGAAGGTAAAGCAAATGCTGCCATTTATTACAAATGGAATGGAGTCAAAATATATAGATTTCTTGCTAAAACTATACAAGGTACCAGTCAGCCCACCCCTAGAATAGTATGAACAGGGTGAGTTCCCGAAGGGAAGCTATTCTTGTATTGGAGGCAGGTCAGAGAAGGGTCACTCTGCTGATCCTGGAGATGGTGGGATTTTCTCATAGAAAGAGGTGAAGTAGACTGAGGTTGAACCATTGACATTTCAAAAAATTGCAAAGAAATTGAACAGAACATCTAGGATTCGGAGAGGCTCTGCCAGGTAGATGCCAGGAAATTAGAAAATCCAACAGTACAGCACAGCAATAGGCCCTTCGGCCCGCCATTTGTGGAGATTGTGGATGGAGTGATTTGGTGAGCTTACGGAGATGGGAGAGAAGGAGTGACTGGAGGAAGTGAAAGGGATAGGGATGGGAGGAATGACTGGAGAAGTTGACAGAGATAGGGAGGCAGGGAGTGAATGGAGGCGGTTACAGAGATAGAAAGGGATGGATTAACCATGGGAGGTTACAGAGATAGGGGGGCTTTTGGAGTTTGACCGAGATTTAATGAGATTGGAGGCTGAAGGAGGTGACTGAAAAGGAACGTGCGAATGGGTTGGAGAAAGTTACTGTGACAGGGAGGATTATAGGATGTAATGTTCATTGGAGAAACATATATTGTCGTCTTTTCCAGAAGTGGTAATAGGCAAATGTTTCTAAAGACTCAATGAGATTACATGCACAGGGAGGGGAGTAGGAAGAGAAGAGTTTACTGAGATTTGGACTATTTTGTGGAGATAGAAGAGATTTATTATGACCGTGAGGTTTGCAGAGATGAAATGACGTGATAAGGATGGCGTACAGTGATAGCGAGGAGCTGGAAGAGGTTGGATGAAGTTCGTAATACAGAGGGGTGTTGACACTGGATGGTTTTTCAGACAGAAGGAGGTTACAGAAAGAGGGAGCTGTACGGAGTGGGCTTGGATACAGCCACAAAGAGGATGCTTCAGGTACATGGATGGTATTCATGGCTTTACGAGGTTACAGAGTCAGGAAGGCTAGTCGTGATGGCAGGAGGAAGAATAACGAAACATTGTTGTGATGGGAGAAGGTCACAACAACAGAGGATATCACAGAGGATGGATGCGGTTGCAGACATGGGGAAGGTTAAATTGGCTTCAGAACACTATACACAGGGGGGGTTGCAGGGATTGGAGCAGGTTACACTGGCAGGAAAGGCTGAAGGGACTGGAGGAGTTTACTCAGATAGGGAGGTCTGTGGTGATGTAGGACAGGAGGCAGGAATGTTATAGGGATTGAAGGTGATAGTGATTTCATGTGCTGTAGGGGCTGGAGGAAGGTACACAGATGGGGGTGGTTGGTAAAGGCTGGAGGATGTTACAGAGACAGGGCGGGCTGTGGGTATTGTGCAAGTTGACAGTAATAGGGATTATTGTAATGACTAAAGGAGGACATTGCTGGGATTGGAAACATTATTCAGATTGGTGGAGTTTACAGAGACAGGGAGACTATTCAGCATTGGAGTAGGTTTTAAATATACAGTGGGATTGGAAACAAGGGAGGAGGTTACAGAGATAGGAACTGTTCTCAGAGTAAGAAGCATTCAAGGCACTGGCTCAGATAAGGTGGACCGAAAGGTAAGTTTCCGTGCTGTATGACTTGATGATAGGACAACAGAGGATGTATGAGAGGGACCAGGGAACAGAAGGATCTTAGGCTTCAATACCACTTTCATGAGGGAGGCCTGTTTTCCCCTCTGTTGTACTGATGCTCACTGAGACAGCACAGGCCTGGATTGATAACTGTGAACTCATTATACTGTCTCAGGAAGGCTCAGGACAGCAGAGCTGGAAAATAATCCTCTTACAAGAGGGTGGAGATCAAGACTGGGAGCTTTATGACCTGTGTTTGGCCTTCAGCACTGTATCTATGACATGTCCTGTGAGCTGAAGATTCTCGCCCTTTAAATGTCCTCTGCTCTGGTCACTGTGAGTGATACTACCTCGCTACAGGATTTATTGAAGGCTCCAGATCTCCCTGCACTCTAGCTGACCAACTGCATTCGATGAGGTGATGGACGACCCATCCAGCAGTTGGGAAGTCTATTGAGTCAGGACCTTCCTGATTACCTGCAAGAGGCAGAGAAATAGACAGAATGGGAAATTAGACCGATACAGTGAGGGTTACACATGGAGATTGGCACTGAATCCCACAGCGATCTGGAAAATCCCAGTTTCCATCCCTGGCCTGTGCTGTTGCATCTCTCTGGAGTAGAGAATTCTGTTGGTTCAGGATCTGGAGTAGCTGCAAGAGGGAGAGGTGCTGACAGAGGCAGCAATTAGACCCTCACAGTGAGGGATACCACATGGAGAGATACTGAGTGATATTAATAGAGTGCAGGAAGATGTCAGGATCAAACAGTTGTGTGGGGAGAAAGGTATCTGTGCTCAGGGATGAGCAACGTGTGAACACATGAAGTGATGTCCTAGTGACATTACTGTTAGGGCATGTATCGAAAACATCAGCCAATGTTCAGGGGAGACAGGTTTGAATCCCACTATCAGAAATGGTGGAATTTCAAATCAATAATTTAATAATAATTAACAATCCCTAAATATGTATGAAACCATTGCTGATGTACAAAAAACCCAAACACCTGTCCTTTCGAGAAGGACCATCCTCACGTGGTCTGCACGACATACACACAGCAAAGTGTTTTCCAAATCCAAATAGAAAACGTGATGCATCGGAGCAGCATGGGGATGTGGCTGAAGACAAGCAGAAAGGAACAGGATGGGATAAGGTTTAACTAAAACTCTACATTAGCGAATTGTTTTGTGATAGGAAATTGTGAAAAAGAGTACAGAACTTTTATTTTCCCTATCGACAAAGTCTCTTCAATAAGGTAGCTGAATTTGTGACACAGAGATGAAAGAGATTTAGACACCAGATAGATGTGGTTACAGGGTGAACAAAAGGTGGAAGGTTCAAAACCTTGTGGAAACTCAGGCAAAATGGACGACGCTAACAATAATGGGTAACAAAGGCATTAGATAGAAAGCGGGGGGGGGGGCTCCTTAAAAATGAACAGGCAAACAATGGTCACAAAATATTCTTAGCAGATAGTGTTAAGGATAAGCCACAAGGTATTTAACAAGTACAGTTAGAGTAAGAGGATTACCAACTAAGCAGTGGGGCCTGTTAGAAACCAAAGGGACAATCAGTGCATGGAGCCAGAGGAAGTAGGTGAGATCTTCAATTAATACTTTCCATCTGTATTCACACAGGAGAAACACATTGTAGCCTGGGATTTCAGTTGGGATGGTGAGATTCGAGAACATGTTAAGATCAATGAGAAGGAGGTGTTAAATGTATTGACAGGCAAAAAGGTGGAGAAATTCCCAGTAACAATAAAATATATTCCAGGCTGCTATGGGAGGGAAGGGAGCAGATTGCTGGGGCCCTGGTGGATATATTTAATACTTTTCTGGCCACAGGTGAAGTGGCAAATGACTGGAGGATCGCTAATGTGGTTCCTTTGTTCAGGAAGGGCAGCAGGGAATGGCCAGGTAATTACAGAGCAGATAGTCTGACAGCAGGGGGAGGGAAATTATTGGAAACAATTCTGAGGGACACGATGAATCAACATTCAAAAGTACAGGAATTCATTAGGGATTGTCTGTATGGATTTGGTAGAGGACTGTCCTCTGATATTGATGAAGCCAGTGTAGATGATGTGGTTTACATGGAGTTCATTAAGGCCTTTGACAAGGTCCCACATGGAAGGCTGGTCCTAAAGGGAAGAGCCCATGGGATCCAAGGCAAGTTGGCAAATTGGATCCACAATTAGTGGAGGGTGTTTTCACGATTGGAAGCCTTTGCCCTGCGGGTGTACCACCGGTATCTGTGCAAGAACCATTGCTGGATATTATGTACATTAATATCTTGCATGTGAAAGCAGAAGGTATCATTAGTAGATTTGCAGATGACATGAAAGCTGAGGGTGTTGTCCACAGTGAGGGGGACGGTCTCAGTCTGTAGTCTGATATCGATCAGATGATAAACTGAGCAGAGTAATGGCAGATGGAGTTTACTTCTGATCAATGTGAGGTAATGCACTGTGGGAAGTCTCATAAGGGAACGATATCGATCATGAATGGTAGGTCCTCCTGGAGTACTGAGGAACACATGGAGTTTGGTGGACAAGTCCCTGGATGTCTGAAAGGTGTCAGCACAAGTATACAGGGTGGGGAAGACACCTGAACTGGGAGCAGGAGGGGGACTCATCTCCTGATGGGGAGAGCTGCTGGAGCTGCTCGAGAGGATTTAAACCATCTTGCAGGGGTGTGGGACACCAAACAGTTGTAAGGCCAAAAGAAATTTGTTCAATGTTCAGATGTTCAAGAGAGCAATATAAATAGACAAGGCAGGCAAGAACATAGCAGACAATGAGGGAAAACTGGTGGATTAAACTGCATTTATTTCAATGCAAAAGGCCGGACTGATAAGGCAGATGAACCCAGAGCATGGATGGGAACATGGGACTGGGATATCAGAGGTATTACAGAAACACAGCTGAGGGAGGGACAGGACTGGCAGCTCAATGTTCCAGGGGATAGATGATTCAGGAAGGACAGAACAGGAGGCAAAACAGGAGGAGAGCTGGTGGTTTTGATTGGGTGAAACATCCCAGCAGTACCTAGAGAGAGTATTCATGCAGGATCGCCCAGTTAAGCGATATTGTTGGAACTGAGAAATAAAAATTGGTCATTAGTTTGTTATGGTCGTATTACAACGATAGGCAATATGTCAGGGGATCTCAGATATCTCCTAGAATAATATGGTTGTAATTGTAAGGGATTTTAACCTTTCCAAACCTGGACTGGGATTGTTACTGTGTTAAGCATTTGGATGGAAGGAATTTGTTAATTGTGTTCCTGAAACTCACAGTCATTATGTAAATAGCCCAACTGGAGAATGGGGCTAAACATGACCTTCCCTTGGGAAACAAGGTAGGGAATGGGACTGAGGTGTTAGCGGGGGAGCGCTTTGGAAAGTCACGACATTTGTATAAGTTTGAAAGTAGCGATGGAAAAAGACAGGCCTCGTCCACAAGCTCAAGTTATACAATGGAGCAAGATAGTATTAGTCATGAATTTTTAAAGGCTATTTGCAGGTAAAGGGAAGTCTGGCAAGTAGGAATATTTTAAAACCGAGATAAAATGAACATTCAACACTAGCATATTCCTGTTAGTGCGCAACTCAATGCTGACAGAATTAGGAAACACTGGCTGAGTTTCGAGGCTCTGGTTAAGAAATAAGTGGGCACATGTCAGATATAACTGGCTCCCTTCAGGAGCATTGGGGCTGTAGAAATACACTTAGGATGGAAATCAGGAATGTAAAAAGGGGACACGAGATTGCTTTGGCAGAGAAAGTTAAGGAGAATCCAAAGAGACTCTACAAGTGTATTAAGGGCAAAAGAAGAGCTCGGGACAAACCCGGTCTCCTTAATGATCAATGAAGGCAACAATGTGTGAAACTACAAGATCTGAGACAAATATTTCACTTTGGAACTTACTGTGGATAAGGACTGGGGCGCTAGGGAACTAAACAGTGTTTGGCCTGACTACTATTCGAATACGGTGTGCAATTCTGGTCTCAATGCCATCGGAAGGATGTTGTGGAACATGAAATGTTTCAGAAGAAATGAACAAGGATGTTGCCAGGGTTGGAGGGTTTGCGCTACAGGGAAAAGCCTGAATAGGCTGGGGCTGTTTTCATTTGAACATGGGAGGCTGAGGAGTTACCTGATAAAGGTGTTTAAAATCATGATGGTCATCGATAGGGTCAATAGACAAGGTCTTTTCCACAGGGCTCGGGGATTCCAAACTGACAGGGCATAGCTTTAAAGTGCGAGGGAAACTTTTCAAAGGGACCTAAAGGACAACTGGTTCCGGCAGGGTCTATGGAATAAGAAGAAATAGTGGAGACTGATAGAAATACATTTAAAAGGCATGTAGATGGGTATATGAACAGGAAGGGTTTAGAGGGATTCTGGCAAAAGTGACTAGATACGTCATGCAGGAGTTGTTCCAAAGTTGTTTCCGTGCTATACATCTCTGTTACTGAATGTCTTGGAATGAGTCCACATTATCGAAGAGGAAGTTTTAAAACACAAAGTTGGATAAATCCCCAGGCCCTGATCAAAATGTATCTCAGGACATTGTGGGAAGCTGGTGAAGAAATTGTCGGACCCCTAGCCGAGATATCTGTACCATGTGTGATAGGCAGGTAGACTGGAGGGTGGCATTGTGGACAGTGAAGAAGGTTTTCTGAGATTGAAAAGGGATCCTGATGAAATGCGTGAATGGCTGAAAAACTGTAGATGGAGTTCAACCTGAATAAATGCGAGGTAATGCATTTGGTGCAACAAACATGGGCAGGGCTTACACAATTAATGGTAGGACCTTCGGTAGTGTTGTAGAACAGAGGGACCCCGGGGTTCAGAAACATAATTCTTTGAAGTTTGCAACATGGAGAGATAGGATGGTTAAAAAAGGTGCTTGCCACACTTGCTTTCATTGCTCAGTCCTTTGGATATAGGAGTTGGGAAGTCACATTGAGATTATACAGACCATTGGTGAGTCCTCTTCTGGAATACTGTGTCCAGTTCTGGCTGCCCAGATATAGGAAGGATATTATTAAGTTGGAGAGGGTTCAGATGAGATTTACTGGGATGTGGCTGGTTATGGAAGTTTTCAGTTATAAAGGAAGGCTGAATAGGTTGGTATTTTTTTCATTGAAACCTGAATGTTGACAAATGGCCTCATAGAAGTTTATAAAATAATGAGGGGGATAGATAGAATTAATGGGAGTTGTCTTTTCCTGTGGACAGGGGAGTTTCAAGACTAGGAGCTACAGTTTTAAGTGTAAGAGGAGAGACATTTAAAAAAAAGACATGAGGGACACATTGTTACACAGAGAGTGGGTTGTGTGTGGAATGAACTTCCCACGGAAGGGGTGAACTTGGGGACAATTACAATGTTTAAAAGACATTAGGATTAGTACAAGTTTGAAGGGATATGATCAAGGAACAGGCAGGTGGGACGAGATCAGTTTTAGAGTATGGTTAGCGTTAACCAAGCAGTGCAGTATGACTCTCTGACTATGATTATAATGATGTGTCATTAGTTAAGAAAGGCTGCAAGAGGAAGCCAGGGAACTACAGACCGATGAGCCAGACATCAGGGTAGGTCAGTTATTGGAGGTCATTCTGAGAGGTAGGACTTACATGCATTTGGAAAGACAAGGACTGATTATGGCAGCCAGCACGGTTTTGTGCGTGGGAAAACATGTCTCACAAACTTGACTGGAGTTTGTCCAAGAAGATAGATGAAGGCAAAGCAACAGACGCTGTTTCTGTCTTCAGCAAACCCTTGTTCAGGGTGTAGCATGATACGTTGATTAGTAATGGTAGATCACAAGAGATCAGGGAGAGCTAGCCAACTGGATACAAAATGGGATGACAGTGGGAGACAGAGGGTGGTGGGAGAGGGTTGTTGTTCAGACTGGAGGCCTCTGACCAGTAGTGTGCTGTAAGGATTGGTGCTGGGACCACTTACATTAAAAATTTGAGTGAAAATTTAGGAGTCCCTGTTATTATGTTTGTGGATACCAAGATTAGTGGAAGAGTGGGCAGGGAAAATAGTTATTGAAGGGGATGTTAATCAACTGGGCCAGTGGGCCAAGGAATGAAAGATCGAGTTTAATTCAGGTGTTGAATTTACTTCAGACAAACCAGGGAGGACTAATACAGTTAATGGTAGGGCTCTGGGCAGTGTTGTCAAACAGAGAGAGAGCAAGGAGTGCAGTTACATTGTTCCTTGGAAGTGGCATCACAGGGGGACAGGGTGGGGAAAGCAGCATTTGGGACACTTGCCATCAGTGGCCAGAGCGTTGAGTACATAAGTTGGAGATATTTGTAACATTGCCGTCAATATTTCTCCAAGGCAGAGGAGGCCACAGGGTGATGTTATAAAGGTTTATGAAACCATGTAGGGCCTAAGTAAGGTGAATAGCCAAGGGTAGGTGAGTTCAAAGCTAGAGGCATAAACGTGAGGTGACAGAGCAAGGATTTAAAGAGGGAGCTGAGAGGCAACATTTTTCACAGAGGATGGTGCATGGATGGAATGGACTGCCAGAGGAAATGGTAAAAACAAGTACAATTACAACATGGAAAAGACACTTGAGCAGGTACGTGGAGAGGAGAAGATTTGAAGGGATATAGGCCAAACAGGCAAATGCAACTCATTCCATTTAGGAAACCTCAAACAAAGAATCATGTAGCACAGAAACAGACCCTATGTCTCCAGTTGTTGGAGGAGCAGAATATCGAGACAAGACATATTGTAGAGACTGAAGCAAGTTATAGCGATATGGATAGTCATCTGGACTGGAGGTTTCAAATGTGACAAATAATTGGTGAGAGGGGAGGAGATGACAGAGATAGGAACTGTTATGGGAGTTAGAATGATTGAAGACACTGGTCCACAAGATGAGCCATGGATATAGTTTTGGAGAGGGGATAGGGAACAGAAAGATCCCAGGCAGCATTATTACCCTCTCATTGCAGGCCTGCATTCCCCTCTTATCCTGGTGCTCACCAAGACAGCAAACACTTGGATTGAAAATTGGGAACTCCCAATGCTGTCTCAGTACAACAAAACTTAAAATAGGGGTGGTGATTGACCCTGAGGTGTGTCTGTACTGTGCTCCCCCTCCAGCACTATGTCTATGTCATGTCCTGTTAACTGATGTTTGGAGCCCTCTCATTGCTCTCTGCTCTGTGCACTGTGAGTGATCTTACCTGGCGGCAGGATTTATTAAAGGCTCCTGACCTTTGTCTCTCTGGCTGACCAATCATCTTCCCAACCAGCAGTTGGCAAGTCTATTGAGTCAGGAACTCCCTGAGTACCTGTAGAGGACACAGAAATAAGCAGAATGGGGAATTAGACTGATGCTGTGAGGATTACAGATGTAGAATGGCACTGAGCCCACAGAGATCTGGAAAATCCCAGTCTCCAATCCTGGCCTGTACTGCCTCATCTCTCTGTAGTGGAGAATTCTGTTGGCTCAGGATCTGGAGTAGCTGCAAGAGTGAGAGACGCTGACAGAGGGATCAATTAGACTCACACAGTGACGGATCCCACATGGAGAGATATGAGTGATATCACCAGAGTTCAGAATCAAATAATTGTGCGGGAAGAATGGGTTTTGATTCATGTTACACTGGGATGCGCAACCTGTGAGCAGGCAAAGTGATGGCCTAATGGTATTATTGTGAGGCAATCTATCCAGAAACTCAGCAACTGTTCTCTGGACACAGGTTCAAATCCCGCCATTGCAAATGATTAAATGTGGATTAAATGCTTAAAAAAGATGTAATTAAAAACCTGTAAGTGAGTATTAAACAATTACTGATATTAAGAAAAATCTATCGGGTGCATTCCTGTCTTTAGTGAAGTAATCAAAGATGGGACTGGGATATCACAGGTAATTACAGAACAGCTGAGGGAGGGACAGGACAGGCAGATGTTGCAGGAAGGACAGAAGGGGAGCTGAGAGAGGAGGAGAGCTGCTGGTTCTGATTGGGTGAAACATCCCAGCAGGACGAAGAGAGGATATTCCTGCAGGATCGCCCGGTGAAGCTGTATTCGTGGAATTAATCAATAACACTGGGTCTTCCCTTTCCTCTGATTGTTCTACAGGCCCCGATAGCCCCGCCCTCATGCACATGGACCTTCTGAAGATGGCGGCCCTGAAGCCCGCGCTTCCTCTTCCCTCAAACAAATGGCGGCCGTGACCCTGGGCTGCTTTCTTGTTCAGAGACCGCCACCTCCTGACCAGGGCCTGTAGGGTCTTCTACGAGTTTTTTTTAACCTTTATCCGGGACTTGTGAATTCTCTCCGCTCCTTTCTCCCAGCGAGGCTCCCACACACTAGCTCTGAGCGCCGCTTTCTGGAGCCGATCGCAGCCAGAGAAAGCAGCTCCATCTCTCTCTCTCTCAAACCAAACTGCGCGTGCGTCTGAGGTTATCGGTGAGTTTGTAGAGAATATTCAGATCTGCACAGACTGATGGGTAAAATATTAGTCATTAACAATTGCTTTGTCGAGTATAATCATAGCGATTTCGAGCATGTGAATAGGCTGTTCCGTCCAACTCAACCATACCGGCTAGGTATGTAAATTAGTAATCGTTCTAGGAGTTTGAAAAGAAGTTTCTTACTCGAGTTGTGCAAATCCATTGGAAATCAGATTTATATCTCCACTATTTCTTAAAATCTCACATTGATTTGTGAGAGAGGTTTAATACTCCACTATGTGGTGGGAACGATCAATCCTGCAAAACAGTTTGTTTTCTGACCAATCCTGAAGCGTTCACTCCTGGAGAATGCTTTGGCCCCGCGACTCACTCACTCTGGTTGGAAAATCGGCCGCTGCTCGGTCCTCCAGTTCCGCCCCTTTCTCCCAATTACAGAGTTGATTCAGGCGTGACTCAGCAGGCTAAGGGACAAGGGAAGTTCGAGTCGATGCCTTGTGATGCGGTCAAAATATCCCAAATCTTGGACCGAGAGGCTTGAATTCAATTCATAGCTTGTGCAGGTGTGTGTAATAAAAACTTTGAACAGGTTCATTCGGAAAAATAAGGGAAGTCCTGAACAGAGTTAAAAACATAGAAAGTGCATGCAATGTGGTGGGGCTCTCAATGCCCAGAAGATTTTAACCTTTACCAAGTGTTTCAGGACCCCAGTGGGTCCTATTACAGACTGTTGCACTCCTAGTGCACAGCCAGATGCCACGGTTGTGGGGGAAAGTGTCGTGGTGGGAGATAGAGGTGCTTTTCTGGAACGCGCTCGGTTTTGGAGGTGAAATAGGTGAGAAGGAGTAGGGATTTTTATGGAGGTACCAGTTCCCCTCCTGTCGCAGCATCTTATTATTGCCCTGGCTTTGCCTCGTACATGTTTGGTAGAGATCAGTGACGTTTCGTAAGCCCACAATACAACATTCATCGGTGTTGAAGACAGTAGAAATCTCTTGTAGCACTTTCGTCATAGAACAATACAGTGCAGAACAGGCCCTTCGGCGCTTCATGTTGCGCCGACCTGTGAACTATTCTCAGCTCTCACCCTACACTATCCCAGAATCACCCATGTGCTAATCTAAAGGATTGTTTAAACCTCTCTAATGTGGCTGAGTTAACTACATTAGCAGGTAGCACATTCCACGCCCTAACCACTCTGAGTCAAGAATCTGCCTCTGACATCTGTCTTAAATCCATCACACCTCAATTTGTAGTTATGCCCCCTCGAACACACTGATGTCATCATCCTAGGGAAAAGACTTTCACTGTCGAACCTATCTAATCCTCTGATCATCTTGTAAGTCTCTGTCAAATCCCCTCTTAGCTGCCTTCTTGCCAATGAGAACAGGTTCAAGTCTCTTAACCTTTCTTCAAAAGACCTCTCCTCAAAAGACCTTCCCTCCAGACCAGACAACATCCTGGTAAATCTCTTCTGCACTTTTTCCAATGCTTCCATATCCTTCCTGAATTATGGGCACCAGAACTGCACACAATATTCCAAGTATGGTCGCACCAACGTTTTGTATAGTTGCAGCATGAAATTGCGGCTCCGGAACTCAATCCCTCAACGAATGAAACCTATTACACTGCATGCTGCCTTAACAGTAATATCCACCTGGGTGACAACTTTCAGGAACCTATGTACATGGACACCAACATCCCTCTTCACACCCACACCACCAAGAATCTTTCCATTGACACAGTACTCTGCCATCCTGTTATTCTTTCTAAAGTGCATCACCTCACATTTAGCTGCATTGAACTCCATTTGCCACCTCTCAGCCCAATTCTGCAGTTTATCCAAGTCCGCCTGAGTACCTGTAAAACTCTTCCACACTGTCCACTACTCCACCGACTTTAGTGTCGTCTGCAAATTTACTGATCAATCCACCTATGCCGATGTCTAAGTAACTTATAAAAAGGACAAACAGCAGTGGTCCCAAAACAGGTCCTTGTGGCACACCACTAGTAACCAGACTCCAGGTTGAATATTTTCCATCAACCACCATTCGCTGTCTTCTTTCAGAAAGCCAGTTTCTAATCCAAACTGCGAAATCACCCTCAATTCCATGTCTCTGCATTTTCTCCAACAGCCTACCAAGTGGAACCTTATGAAAGGCTTTATTGAAGTCCATGTATACCATGTCAACTGCCCTACCCTCGTCTATATGCTTGGCTGCCTTCCAAAAAACTCAAAGGTTTGTGAGACATGTCCTGCCCTTGACGAAACCACATTGACTATCTGAAATCAAGTATTCACTAGATGATTATAAATCTTATCTCTTGTAATCCTTTCCAAAACCTTTCCAACAACAGAAGTAAGGTACACTGGTCTATAATTACCTGGGTCATCTCCACTGCCTTTCTTGATCAAGGGCACAGCATTTGCAATCTTCCAGTCCTCTGGTACCAAACCTGTAGTCAATGATGGCTCAAGTATCAAAGCCAAAGGCTTTGCTATCTCCTCCCTAGCTTCCCAGAGAATTCTCTGATAAATCCCATCCAGCCCTGGGCACTTGTCTACTTTCACTCCTTCTGGAATTGATAACACCTGTTCGTAACTAACCTCGATCCTTTCTAGTCTAATATCTCGTACCACATTCTTCTCCTCTATAATATTCTCCTTTTCCTGAGTGAAAACAGATGAGAAATGTTCGTTTAGCACCTCTCTGATCTCCACAGGGTCCACACTCAACTTCCCACTTCTGACTTTGACTGGCTCTATTCCTACCCTATGCTTTTGTTCCTCACATAACTATAGAAAGCTTTAGGATTCTCCTTTATTCTATTCACTAAAGACTGCTTGTGTGCTCTCTTTGCTCTTCTTAACTCTCTTGTTAAATCCTTTCTAGCTGATCTGTAACACTCCATCGCATCATCTGTACCATCTTGCCTCATCAACACATAAGCCTCCTTCTTCTTCTTCTTAACAAGAGATCTAATTTCTGTAGTAAACCACGATTCCCTTACCTTATCACTTCCTTCCTGCCTGACAGGAACATACCTGTCAAGGACTTGCAATATCTGTTCCTTAAACCAGCTCCACATTTCAATGGTCTGCACCCCCTGCCTTTTGCTACCCCATTCTATGCATCCTAATTCTTGCTGAATCGCATTCTAATTGCCCCTCCCCCATCGATAACTCTTGACCTGTGGCATGTATCTATCCCTTTTCATCGCTAAACTAAACGTAACTGAATTATGATCACTCTCTCCAAAGTGCTCACCTACAACTAAATCAAACACTTACTCTGGTTCATTACCAAGCACCAGATCCAGTGTGGCCTCCCCTCTTGTCCGCCCTTCGACATACTGTGTCAGGAAACCCTCCTGTATACATTGGACAAAAACGGATCCATCCGACATACAAGAGTTATACCAGTTCCAGTCAATGTTGGGGAACTTAAAGTCCCCCATAATGACCACCCTGTTCCTTTCATTCCTACCCAGAATAATTTTGCTAATCCTCTCTTGCACCTCCCTGGAACTCTGCGGAGGCCTTTTTAAAAAAAACTCGAAGCAGTGTGACCTCTCCTCTACTGCTTCTAACCTCAGCCCACACTACCTCAGAAGACAAGTCCTCATCAAAAGTTCTCTCAGCCACCGTTATACTCTCCTCGACTTACATGATATGCATGGACCCATTGCAATGCTTCAAACTCCATGAGACAGCCATACTCTCTATGACAGACAGACTCAGTCTGGAACCTCCTTAAGACCTTATGCACTGCCTGCGCTCCTCCATTTTCCCTTTGCACGCTCCCTTTCCAACCCACCCCACCTGCATCACTCCATAATTGGAGCTGTCACGGGCAGAAGTCTATGGAGTAGCCTCCCTAACCTTCTCTATCCTCCTTTTAACTTGTATTTTAAAATCATTCTCCTTAATCAATGTTTTGATCAACCATGAAGCACCTTAGGAGATTTGCCATTGTGAAAGATCCCATACAATGCAAGTAGTTGTTGTTATTGCTGTACATTAGGAGAAACAGGAATGATGCATTCAAAATTCTAAGAAGAAAGTTACTGGCAGGTCAGTGTGCAGGCCACCAAATAATAACAACACATTGGGATGGGCAATAAACAAAGAAATAACTAATGCCTGTAAAAATGGTATGGCTATTATCATGGGTGATTTTAATCTACATGTAGATTGGTCGAACCAGCTCAGTCAGGGTAGCCTTGAGTTTATTAAGTATATCCATGATAGTTTTCTTGAACAGTATGACATGGAACTGACAAGGGAGCAATCTATCCAAGATCTGGCCCCTGTGCAATGAGACAGGAATAATTAATGACTTCAGGGTTAGGGATCCTCTTGGAAGAAGTGATCACTGTATGTTCGAATTTAGAATACATATGGAGAGTGTGAAAATAAAATCTAATATATGGGTCCTTTGCTTCAACACAGGGAACTACAATAGAATGAGGGAGAACCTGGATAAAGTACACCGGAAACAAAGATTTTATGGACAGTTGATGAGCAGTGGAAGATTTTCAAAGACACTTTACAAAGTGCTCAGCAAAGGTATATTCCAGTGAAAAGGAAGAACTGTCAGAAGAGGCATATTCTGCGATGGGTATCTAAGGAAAACGATTAAAATAAAAGAGAAGGCATGCAACGTGGCCAAAAACAGTATGAAACGAGAACTGGGAAAACTTTAAAGGTCAACAGAAAGCCACAGAAGAGCTATAAAGAAAACTAAGATAGAACATGAGAAAAATAAATGAGCACAGACGATAAAGACAGATAGCAAAATTTTATATTGAACAAGAAAAGAGTGGCTAAAGTAAGTGTTAGTCCTTTGGAAAATGAGAAGGAGCATTAAGTTATGAGATATCACATTGGAGAATACTAATATCTTGCCAATAGTTAGCAAAGAGACAAAGGTAGTTGAGGATTTGGAAACTATCATTATTACAGAACAGCTAGTGTTGGACTGTTGGAGGTAATTGAGCTAATGACAGAAAAGTCTTCTGACCCTGATGGAATGCATCCCAGGGTACGAAAAGAGATGCCAGGAGAAATAGCAAATGCACTGGCAGTAATTTTCCAAAATTCACTGGACACTGTGGCAGTCCCAGCAGATTGTAAAGCAGCAATCAGATTGTAAAGCAGCACTGTTTTAAAAAGGAGGTGGAAAAAAGATGGGGAATTACACAACAGTTACCTTATTCTCTGTAGTGGGAAAGATGCTTTGGTCTATTATCAAGGAAGAAATAGCAGGGAATCTCAATAGAAATTGTCCCATTGGGCAGACACAGCATGGGTTCATGAAGGATTTTGAGTGGGAGCAGCGGCTGAGTAAAAACGAACCTGGAAGATTACAGCTAAGGTAAGACAGTTTGTTTTGGGCAGCGGTGTTTTTTTTCTCTCTCTTCACAAAGAGCGGGAGCAGCAGGGGAAGTGACGTCTACCAGAGGGGCAGCCGGGAAGGAAAGCAGTGAGTATATAAATCAGGAAGGCAGCTAAACCCGAGATTCTACACTGGTTTTTTTTACAGGTAAGGATTTCCTATTTCTTTACCAGTGACTGGTTAAAAATTTACTTTGTTTTTGTGTGTATATATATATTAATTCCTTTTTAGGGAAAGACTATAGCAGAGAGGTATCAGAAAGTATTCTAACTCACTAAATAATTAATTAACTAAGCAGAGATGGCTGGGCAGGTGATGTGCTGTAGCTGTATGATGTGGGAGCTGGCTGATCCCATTGGGAATGGCAGTGACCACATCTGCAGCAAGTGTTGGTTGATGGAAGAACTCCGGATCAGAATTGATGATCTGGAATCTGAGCTTCAAACACTGCGGCACATCCGGGAGGGGGAAAGTTACCTGGACGCTTTGTTTCAGGAGGTAGTCACACCTGGGAGATTAAGTAATTCACATTCAGTTAGTGATCAGGGACATCAGAGTGTGACTGTAAGTGAGGCAGGCAGGGGGAACCTGAGTTCAGGAGTGGAGGAGACTCAGCCCTTGACCTTGTCCAACAGGTATGAGATTCTTGCTCCCTGTTCGGATGAGGAAAAGGGCTCTGGACAGGATGAGCCAACTGACCAAGGCACCATGATGCAGAAGGCCATTCAAGAGGGGGGAGTTAATAGACAAGTAGTGGTTATAGGGGATTCTATAATTAGTGGGACAGATAGTATCCTTTGCAAGCTTGATTGGGAGTCTTGCATGGTGTGTTGCCTGCCCAGTGCCAGGGTGCAGGACATCTCCAACCGGCTTGAAAGGATATTGGAGCGGGAGCGGGAGGATCCAGTTGTTGTGGTCTGCGTTGGTACTAACAACATAGGCAAGACTAGGGTGGAGGACCTGTTTGTGGATTACGAAGCACTAGGCAGAAAATTGAAGCACGGGTTCTCAAGGTTCATAATCTCCGGATTACTGCCCGAGCCACGTGCCAATTGGCATAGGGACAAGAAAATTAGGCAAGTAAACACGTGGCTAAGGGATTGGTGTGGGAAAGAGGGATTCCACTTCATGGGACATTGGCATCAGTTTTGGAACCGGAGAGATCTGTACCGTTGGGACGGTCTCCACCTGAACCGATCAGGTACCAATCTTCTAGCGAAGAGGATAAATAGGGTGGTCAGTAGGACTTTAAACTTCTGAGTTGGGGGGAAGGGAAAGTGAAAGCGACAAGGAGAATGGCGTTAAATGGAAAGATAAGCAGCAGGATAGCATGTGTCCAGGCGGATTTTAAATTGAGGTAGACGTGGAATGCAGAAAAAAGCAAGGATAACTTAGGACATCATATGACTTCCAATATCTCTAATGATAAGAAAGTTAGCATTAAGGCACTTTACCTGAATGCTCATAGCATTCATAACAAAGCAGATGAACTAATGGCACAGATCATAGTGAATGATTATGATGTAGTAGGTATCACAGAGACTGGGTTACAGGGGGTCAGGACTGGCAGTTAAACATCCAAGGATTTTCAACTTATCGAAAAGACTGGGAGGTCGGCAGAGGGGATGGGTTGCCTTGTTAGTTAAGAACAAAATTAAATCTATGGCACTGAGTGACATAGCGTCAGATGATGTGGAGTCTGTGTGGGTAGAATTGAGGAACCACAAAAGCAAAAAAAACATAATTGGAGTTGTGTACAGACCTCCTAACAGTGGTCAGGACTGGGGACGCAACATATACCGGGAAATAGAGAAGGCATGTCAGAAAGGCAAAGTCACGGTGATCATGGGAGACTTCAATATGCAGGTTGACTGGATAAATAATGTTGCCAGTGGATCCAAAGAAAGGGAATTCATGGAATGCTTACAGGATGGCTTTTTGGAACAGCTTGTCATGGAGCCCACAAGGGAGCAGGCTATTCTGGACCGAGTGCTTTGTAATGAACCAGACTTTATAAAATATCTTAAAGTAAGGGAACCCTTAGGAAGCAGCGATCATAATATGGTAGAGTTCAGTCTGGAGTTTGGAAGTGAGAAGGCAAAATCGGATGTAATGGTGTTACAGTTAAACAAAGGTAATTATGTGGACATGAGAGAAGAACTGACAAAAATAGACTGGAAGCAGAGGCTAGCGGGGAAGACAGTAGAGCAAAAATAGCATGAGATTGTGGGTATAATTGAGGACACTGTACAGAGGTTCATCCCCAAGAAAAGAGAGATTATCCAGGGAGGGATTAGACAGCCATGGCTGACAAAGGAAGTCAGGAAATGTATTAAAGAAAAAGAGAGATCTTATAAAGTGGCCAAGAGCAGTGGGAAATCAGAAGATGGGGAAGGCTACAAAAACAAACAGGATAACAAAGAGAGTAATAAGAAAGGAGAGGATCAAATATGAAGGTAGGCTAGCCAGTAATATTAGAAATGATAGTAAAAGTTTCTTTCAATACATAAGAAACAAACGACAGGCAAAAGTTGACATTGGGCCACTTCAAACTGATGCTGGAAGCCTAGTGATGGGAGATAAGGAAATAGCAGGAGAACTTAACATGTACTTTGCGTCAGTTTTCACAGTGAAAGACATGAGTAATATCCCAACAATTAAAGGGAGTCAGGGGGCTGAGTTGAGTATGGTTGTCATTACAAAAGAGATAGTGCTAGAAAAGCTAAAAAGTCTTAAAATTGATAAATCTCCTGGCCCCGATGGGATACACCCTAGAGCTCTGAGAGAGGTGGCTGAGGAAATAGCGGAGGCATTGGTTGAGATCTTTCAAGAGTAACTAGAGTCAGGGAAAGTCCCGGATGATTGGAAGATTGCTGTTGTAACCCCCTTGTTCAAGAAAGGATCAAGACAAAAGATGGAAAATTATAGGCCAATTAGCCTAACCTCGGTTGTTGGTGAGGTTTCTAAATTCTTAGAAAAGCAGAGTCTGATTAGAACAACTCAACATGGATTTAGTAAGGGAGGTCATGCCTGACAAACCTGTTGGTATTCTTTGAAGAGGTGACAAGTAGGTTAGACCAGGGAAACCCAGTGGATGCGGTCTATCTAGACTTCTAAAAGGCCTCTAAGGTGCCACACGGGAGACTGCTGAGCAAGGTGAGGGCCCATGGTGTTTGAGGTGAGCTACTGGGATGGATTGAGGATTGGCTGTCTGACAGAAGGCAGAGAGTTGGGATAAAAGGTTCTTTCTCGGAATGGCAGCCGGTGATGAGCGGTGTCCCGCAGGGTTCGGTGTTGGGGCCACAGCTGTTCGCATTATATATTAATGATCTGGATGAAGGGACTGGGGGCATTCTAGTGAAGTTTGCAGATGATATGAAGTTAGGTGGACAGGCAGGTAGTACTGAGGAAGTGGGGAGGCTACAGAAGGATCTAGACAGTTTGGAAGAGTGGTCCAGGAAATGGCTGATGGAATTCAACATGAACAAATGCGAGGTCTTGCACTTTGGCAGAAAGAATAAAAGCACAGACTACTTTCTAAATGGTGAGAAAATTCGTAAAGCCAAAGTACAAAGGGATCTGGGAGTGCTAGTCGAGGATTCTCTAAAGGCCAACATGCAGGTTGAGTCCGTGATTAAGAAAGCGAATGCAATGTTGTCACTTATCTCAAGAGGGTTGGAATATAAAAGCACCGTTGTGCTACGGAGACTTTATAAAGCTCTGGTTAGGCCCCATTTGGAGTACAGTGTCCAGTTTTGGTCCCCACACCTCAGGAAGGACATACTGGCACTGGAACGTGTCCAACAGAGATTCACACGGATGTTCCCTGGAATGGTTGGTCTAATAGAACATAGAACATAGAAAAATACAGCGCAGTACAGGCCCTTCGGCCCTCGATGTTGCGCCGACCTAACCCTACCTAACTTACACTAGCCCAATAACCTCCATATACTTGTCCAATGCCCGCTTAAATGACCATAAAGAGGGAGAGTCCACCACTGCTACTGGCAGGGCATTCCATGAACACTCAACCCGCTGAGTAAAAAATCTACCCCTAACATCTGTCCTATACCTACCACCCCTTAATTTAAAGCTGTGTCCCCTAGTAACAGCTGACTCCATACGCGGAAAAAGGTTCTCACTGTCAACCCTATCTAAACCCCTAATCATCTTGTACACCTCTATCAAATCTCCCCTAAACCTTCTTTTCTCCAATGAGAAAAGCCCCAAGTGCCTCAGCCTTTCCTCATACGATCTTCCTACCATGCCAGGCAACATCCTGGTAAACCTCCTCTGCACTCGTTCCAATGCCTCCACATCCTTCCTATAGTATGGCGACCAAAACTGCACACAATACTCCAGATGAGGCCGCACCAGAGTCTTATACAACTGCAACATGACCTCAGGACTCCGGAACTCAATTCCTCTACCAATAAAGCCCAGTACACCATATGCCTTCTTCTCAGCACTATTTACCTGGGTGGCAACTTTCAAAGATCTGTGTACATGGACACCAAGATCCCTCTGCTCATCCACACTGCCAAGTAGCCTACCATTAGCCCAGTAATCCATCTTCTTGTTACTTCTACCAAAGTGAATGACTTCACACTTAGCTACATTGAATTCCATTTGCCGCCTTTCTGCCCAGCTCTGCAACTTATCTATATCCCGCTGTAACCTGCCACATCCTTCTTCGCTGTCCACAACTCCACCGACTTTCGTGTCATCTGCAAACTTGCTCACCCAGCCTTCAAGCCCCTCCTCCAGGTCATTTATAAAAATGACAAACAGCAATGGTCCCAAAACAGATCCTTGTGGAACACCGCTAGTAACTGCACTCCAAGATGAACCTATACCATCAACTACTACCCTCTGTCTCCTTCCAGCCAGCCAATTCCTAATCCAAATCTCTAATGCACCCTCAATGCCATACCTTCGTAGTTTTTGCAGTAGCCTACCATGGGGTACCTTATTGAACGCCTTGCTAAAATCCATATACACCACATCTACTGCTTTACCCTTGTCCACTTCCTTGGTCACCTTCTCAAAGAACTCAATAAGGTTTTTGAGGCACGACCTGCCCTTCACAAAACCATGCTGACTATCCTTGATCACATTTTATTCCTATCCAGATGTTCATAAATCCTATCCCTTACAATTCTCTCTCAGACCTTGCCCACAACAGAAGTGAGACTCACTGGCCTATAGTTACTCGGGCTATCCCTGCTCCCCTTCTTGAACAAGGGGACCACATTCGCTATCCTCCAGTCTTCTGGCACTATTCCCGTAGACAACGACGACATAAAAATCAAGGCTAATGGCTCCGCTATCTCCTCCCTAGCTTCCCAGAGGATCCATCAGGCCCAGGGGACTTATCTATTTTCATCCTTTCCAGTATTCCCCAGACCTCTTCCCTATGTACCTCAAGGCCATCCATTCTAATCACTTGTGACTCAATATTCACATCAGCAACAGTGTCCTGTTCCTGAGTGAATACTGACAAAAAGTATTGATTTAGTGTCTCACCAATCTCCTCCGCCTCCACGCACAACTTCCCATTACTATCCTTGACTGGACCGATACCTACCCTAGTCATCCTTTTTTTTCCTGACTGGACCGATACCTACCCTAGTCATCCTTTTATTCCTGAACATATGAGGAACAGCTGAGGATCCTGGGATTGTATTTATTGGAGTTTAGAAGATTAAGGGGAGACTTAATAGAGAGGTACAAGATAATACATGGCTTGGAAAGGGTGGACGCTAGGAAATTGTTTCCGTTAGGTGAGGAGACTAGGACCCGTGGGCACAGCCTTATAATTAGAGGGGGTCAATTCAGAACAGAAATGCGGAGACATTTCTTCAGCCAGAGAATGGTGGACCTGTGGAATTCATTGCCGCAGAGTGCAGTGGAGGACGGGATGCTAAATGTCTTCAAGGCAGAGATTGATAGATTCTTGTTGTCTCGAGGAATTATGCGGGTAAGTAGAGTTGAAATGCCCAACAGCCATGATTGAATGGTGGAGTGGACTCGATGGGCCGAATGGCCTTACTTCCACTCCTATGTCTTATGGTCTTATGGTCTTAAGGGGCTTAAGACCATAAGATCATGCGTCACAAATCGTTTGGAAATCTGTGAAGACGTTTCGAGCAAGGTGGACAACGGGGACCCAGTGGATGCTGTGTACCCGGATTTCCAAAAGTCCTTCAACAAGGTGCTGTACAAGAGGCTGTTACATAATATAAGGGTGCATGGCGTTAGAGGTAGGATATTAGCATGGATAAAAGATTGGTTGACTAACAGGAAGCAAATTGTGGGGATAAATGAGTACTATTCTGGCTGACAATCAGTGACTAGTAGTGTGTCTCAGGGATCAGTGTTGGGGACCACATGTAGGGTGTCAAAGTTTGCATATGACACTAAGATGAGTAGCAGAACAAAGTGTGCGGAGGACTGTGAAACTTTGCAGAGGAACATAGATACATTGAGTGACTGGGAAATGGTCTGGCATTTGGAATATAATGTTCATACTGTTTGGTTGGAGTAACATTAAAAAAGAGATTATGACTTGAATTTTAAAAAGTTTCATCATTTGCTATGCAGAGGCACCTGAGGAGCTTTCTGTATGAGGGTTGGTCACCAGGTACAACAATCAATTCAGAAAGCAAATGGAATTTTGTCCTTCGTTGCTGAAGGGATTGCGTTTAAAAGCAAAGGTTATGTTCGAGCAATATTGGGTGCTGGTGAGGCCACACCTGGAGTACTGCATGCAGTTTTTGTCGTCTTTCTTGAGAAAGGGTGTACTGGCACTAGAGGGAATGCAGAGGAGGTTAACTCGGTTGATTCCGGAGTTGAGGGGGTTAGCTTAACAGAGACTGAGTAGATTGGAATTATATTCATTGGAATTCAGAAAAATTGAAACATATAAAATAATGAGTGGAATGGATAAAATAGAAGTAGAGAGGATGTTTCCACTAGGTAAAAACAATGACTGCAGATGCTGGAAACCAGACTCTGGATTAGTGGTGCTGGAAGAGCACAGCAGTTCAGGCAGCATCCGAGGAGCAGTAAAATCGACGTTTCGAGCAAAAGCCCTTCATCAGGAATACAGGCAGACTGCCTGAAGCATGGATAGCTAAGTGAGAGGAGGGTGGGGGTGGGGAGAAAGTAGCATAGAGTACAATAGGTGTGTGGGGAGGGGATGAAGGTGATAGGTTGGGGGGAAGAGTGGAGTGGATAGGTGGAAAAGAAGATAGGCAGGTAGGAGAGGTCAGGACAAGTCATGGGGACAGTTCTGAGCTGGAAGTTTGGAACTGGGGTGAGGTGGAGGAAGGGGAAATGAGGAAACTGTTGAAGTCCACATTGATGCCCTGGGGTTGAAGTGTTCTGAGGCGGAAGATAAGGCGTTCTTCCTCGAGGCGTCAGGTGGTGAGGAAGCAGTGGTGAAGGAGGCCCAAGACCTCCATGCCCTTGGCAAAGTGGGAGGGAGAGTTGAAATGTTGGGCCACAGGGCGGTGTGGTTGATTGGTGCAGGTGTCTTGGAGATGTTCCCTAAAGCACTCTGCTAGGAGGCATCCAGTCTCCCTAACGTAGAGGAGACAGCTTCTGGAGCAATGGATACAATAAATGATATTGGTGGATGTCCAGGTAAAACTTTGGATGTGGAAGTCTCCTTTAGGGCCTTGGATGGAGGTGAGGGAGGAGGTGTGGGCGCAGGTTTTACAATTCCTGCAGTGACGGGAGAAAGTGCCAGGATGGGAGAGTGGGTTGAAGGGGGGCGTGGACCTGACCAGATAGTCACGGAGGGAATGGTCTTTGCGGAAGGCGGAAAGGGGTGGGGAGGGAAATATATCCCTAGTTGTGGGGTCTGTTTGGAGGTGGCGGAAATGTCGGCGGATGATTTGGTTTATGCGGAGGTTGGTGGGGTGGAAGGTGAGCACCAAGGGCATTCTGTCCTTTTTACGGTTGGAGGGGTGGTGTCTGAGGGTGGAGGTGTGGGATGTGGACGAGATGCGTTGGAGGGCATCTTTAACCACATGGGAAGGGAAATTGTGGTCTCTGAAGAAGGAGGCCATCTGGTGTGTGGAACTGATCCTCCTGGAAGCAGATACGGCGTAGACAGAGGAATTGGGAATACGGGATGGCATTTTTGCAGGAATTGGGGTGGGAAGAGGTGTAATCCAGGTAGCTGTGGGAGTCGGTGGGTTTGTAATAAATGTTGGTATCAAGTCAGTCGTCCTTAATGGAGATGGAGAGGTCCAGGAAGAGGAGGGAGGTGTCAGAAATGGTCCAGGTAAATTTAAGGTCAGGGTGGAATGTGTTGGTGAAGTTGATAAATTGCTCAACCTCCTCGCAAGAGCACAAGGTGCCGCCATGCAGTCATCAGTGTAGTGGATCAAGAGGTGGGGGGTGGTGCCTGTGTAATTACGGAAGATCAACTGTTCTACATAGCCAACAAAGAGGCATAGCTGGGGCCCATACGGGTGCCCATGGCTACCACTTTTGTCTGGAGGAAGTGGGAGGATTCAAAGGAGAAATTGTTAAGGGTGAGGACGAGTTCGGCCAAACAAATGTGTCGGTGGAAGGGTACTGTTGGGGACGTTTGGAGAGGAAAAAATGACCAGGGCCTCCAAGCCCTCCATGGCGGATGGAGGTGTAGAGGGATTGGACGTCCATGGTGAAGATGAGGCTTTGGGGGCTGGGGAAACTGAAGTCTTGGAGGAGGTGGAGGGCGTGTGTGGTATCTTGAATGAATGTGGGGAGTTCCTGGACTAGGGGGGATAGGGTAGTGTTGAGGTAGGTAGAAATGAGTTCAGTGGGGCAGGAGCATGCTGAGACAATGGGTTGGCCAGGGTGGTCAGGCTTGTGGATCTTGGGAAGGAGGTAGAACCGGGTGGTGTGGGATTCCCGGACCAAGAGGTTGGAAGCTGTGGGTGGGAGATCTCCTGAGGTGATGAGGTTCTCTCTGGTCTGGGAGATAATGGTTTGGTGATGGGGGGTGGGGTCATGGTTGAGAGGGTGGTAGGAAGAGGTGTCCTCGAGTTGACGTTTGGCTTCAACGGTGTAGAGGTCAGTGCACCAGACTACCACTGCGCATCCTTTATCTGCTGGCTTGATGGTGAGGTTGGGATTGGAGGGCTGCGCATTGTGAGGGTGAAAGGTTGGAGTGGCGGGGGGGGGGGGGGTGGTAGACAGGTTGAGGCGGTTAATATCCCGGCGGCAGTTGGAAATGAAGAGGTCGAGGGCAGGTAATAGGCCAGCGCGGGGTGTCCAGGTGGATGCAGTGTGTTGGAGGTGGGCGAAGGGGTCCTCGGAAGGTGGGTGGGAATCCTGATTGTGAAGGTAAGCTCGGAGGCGAAGGCGACGGAAGAATTGTTCAACATCACGGCGTGTATTAAATTCATTGCGTGGATGGAGGGAGATGAAGGTGAGTCCTTTGCTGAGGACTGATCGTTCGTCCTCCGTGAGGGGGAGGTTTGGAGGGATGGTGAAACTCGGCAGGGCTAGTAGCTGGGATCTGGTGTGGGTGTGGTGCTGGGAGTGGAGCCTGAGCCGGTAACTGGAGTGGGTGTGGTGGTGGTGGGAATGGGAGTGGAGTCATGAGCAGGGATGGTGTTCCCCTCAGGGTTCTGGGGGGCGGGGATGGTGACAGTGGGATCTGTGGGGGGCGTGTCAGCAGAATGCAGGTGAGTGGCGTTGGTGCGGAAGTGGTGGCAAACACAGCAGTAGGGGGGCGGAAGCCATTAAGCGTGAGACATCAGCGATGATGTGAGGGGCAGAAGTGATGTCACATGTGGTGCATGAGGAATTGTGAGGAGCGGAAGTGGCTGTGGGAGCGGCCATGATGGGGGCAGAAGTGACATCATCAATCAGCGTGGGGTGGCAGCTGCACCAGCTACATGGCTAATGGCGTCCGAGCAGTTCCAGAGGCCAGGGGAATCTTCTGGAATGTTTGAGAGGCGCTGGTTATGGAGGTGGGTAGATAAAAGTTCTACAGTTTTTGATTTTGAGATGGAGTTGAAATACCATTTGTTGAGAGTATGAATTCTCCTGAGGATGTAGTACAGAGTGGGTCCTTTGCAATTCTGAGAGAATGTGGCCCTCAGCTGAGGCAGGGTTGACTGGAGAGAGGTTAGGTGCCGGCGCATTGCTGCGAGCGTGGAGCGGAGGATCTTGAAGGAGAACCGTTGCTGGTGTTTTTGAATCTGTTGTCCGTACTGTTTGTCCTGTTCGGGTCCGAACTCTGCTGGTTTAAAGGTGGTCCAGAGTCTGTGTGGGATGAGTTGGTTATGGAGGCAGGCACTGAGGAAGCAAATGTGGATGTGGTAGCGAATTTGTTTCAGGACATGGTTGAAGAGCTTCAGTGCAGAGGAAATGACGTGGGAGTTGCAGTAGGAGAGGGACTCCCTGCGATTCTTGTAGAGAGAGGAGGAAAACCTCTTCAAGGCAGGCATCCTTGCAAGAGGATTCGCAATAGGGTTAAAATCAACTAGGTAAAAACAATGACTGCAGATGCTGGAAACCAGACTCTGGATTAGTGGTGCTGGAAGAGCACAGCAGTTCAGGCAGCATCCGAGGAGCAGTAAAATCGACGTTTCGGGCAAAAGCCCTTCATCAGGAATACAGACAGACTGCCTGAAGCATGGATAGCTAAGTGAGAGGAGGGTGGGGGTGGGGAGAAAGTAGCATAGAGTACAATAGGTGTGTGGGGAGGGGATGAAGGTGACAGGTTGGGGGGAAGAGTGGAGTGGATAGGTGGAAAAGAAGATAGGCAGGTAGGAGAGGTCAGGACAAGTCATGGGGACAGTTCTGAGCTGGAAGTTTGGAACTGGGGTGAGGTGGAGGAAGGGGAAATGAGGAAACTGTTGAAGTCCACATTGATGCCCTGGGGTTGAAGTGTTCTGAGGCGGAAGATAAGGCATTCTTCCTCCAGGCGTCAGGTGGTGAGGGAGCGGTGGTGAATGAGGCCCAGGACCTCTGTCCTTGGCAGAGCGGGAGAAAAAGTTGAAATGTTGGGCCTTGGGGCAGGTGTCCCGGAGATGTTCCCTAAAGCACTCTGCTAGGAGACGTCCAATCTCCTCCCCAATGTAGAGGAGACTGCATCCACTGGCAGGTGAAACCAGGACAAGAGGGCATCACCTCAAGAATAGAGGCAGCAAATTTAGGACTGAATTGAGAAGGAACGTCTTGACCTCTATGGAATTCATTGCCCAGGGAAGTAGTTGATGCTAGTTCAGGAAAAGTTCTTAAAGCTGAGGTAGATTTTATAAAAAAGAAATAATTAATTAAGGGATACGGTGAGAATATTGGTAAATGGTTTGGTGTCCACGAAATGATCAGCCATGATCTTATTGAATGGAAGAGCAAGCTCAAAGAGCAGGATGGCCTTCTCCTGTTCCTAGTTCTTTGGTTCTTATATTTTGCATTCCCCCCTTACTCTTGACTTGCAGGTGCTGGTGTTGGATTCGGATGAAGGCTGAAAAATGTGTTGTTGGAGAAGCGCAGCAGATCAGGCAGCATCCAAGGAACAGGAGAATCTATGTTTCCTGAAGAAGGGCTTATGCCCGAAACATCGATTCTCCTGCTCCTTGGATGCTGCCTGACCTGCTGTGCTTTTCCAGCAACACATTTTTCAGCTCTGATCTCCAGCATCTGCAGTCCTTATTTTCTCCTAAATAGACTAGGTATTTATCCTGGGGTGGTGGAGCCCAGAACTAGAGGATATAGGTGAGAGGGGAAAATTCAAAAGGAGACTAAAGGGTAACTAAAATTGTAACACTTAAAAAACATTTGAATAGGAAGGGTTCAGAGGGATGTCGGCCAAGTGCTGGCAAATGGGAATAGATTAGATTAGAATATCTGGTTGGCATAGATGGATTGGATCGAAGAGTCTGTTTCTGTGTTAGACATCTCTGACTGGGCTCATAAAAGTGAACACTGCTCTGATTCACCTCTGGGCTCCTTGATGTCCACTTGTTCATTATCTAGCTTCCTCAGTCTCACATGAGTGTATTTTTGCCATGTTTAGTACTTTACTATTACATTCACAGACCTTTTCATAAATGGATTGTCCACTGCTGTCCGGCTCCTGACCGTATGCTGCTCCATTATCAGGTTATTTTTTTCCACAATATTTTTGACAGTCAAGAATTCTTTTTTCCAATAGTGAGTGGATTTTCCTTCCATTTCTGACAGTCAAATTCTGCACCATTTTCAATCCCTATAATTCATATTGCACTTCCTGAAACATCATGTATATTTCTCCTTCCACAGATACCAGTGATCATTGCCACAGCCCTGTTGCCTGTGGAGAGGGTGATGTTTGACTTCCTTGTACAGCTGCAGTTTGAATGGTGAAGGCGGTCCCACAAAGTGGTTGGGTAGGAGACATTACAGATTATTCACTCAGCAATAGTGAAGAGTAGAAGATACCTGTACAAATCAACATGTTTTTAATTTCACAAAAATATTGAGAACTTTTGACATAAGGCCACAATGGAGAATATTATGTCCAGTGACCAAAACCATTGCCAAATAAGCACTTTTTCAGGAATGCCTTAAAGGAAGAAAGCAGATCTTAGAGGGTGGGAATTCCAGACCATGTTGCTTGGAATCTATAGAAACAGTCACACAGCTGAACTCAAAAATAAACACATCATTGGGAGTCTATACTAAAATGAGTTATTGAGATATGAAAGGGTGTGTGGTGCAGGAAGATAGGAATGATAACAGCCAGGAATTAAGTCAAGGGTGTGAAAGTAAATTGTTGTTGCTTATAAATGGGAGCCTTTTGATGGATCAGCAAGTTCTGGTACAAGTGAGCACTTGGGCGGTAGAGTTTTCAATATTCTGGAGATTAAAGGGAGGGTGATTGTGGGATGCTGGACAGGAGTGGGTTTAGATAATGAAATCTAGAGTCAACAAAAGGAATGAATGAGCATTTCAGTAAATGAGCTGAGACTGTGGTGAGGTCCGGTGATATCACTGAAAGTCGAAATAGTGGTCTTGGAGTGGGACTGGGCTGTCACCCTCACCTCTAGGATTCAGCTGTTTGTCAGTTTGTGAATCAAGTCTGTAACAAGCTCAGGAGCTGATTGGCCCTGGCAGAACCCAAATTGGGCATCACTGAGCAGGTTATAGCTGAGCATGTGCTTGACAGCATTGTTGATGACACCTTCCATCACTTCACTGCGGAGCGAGTGTGGACTGATGGAGGGATATTGGCTGGGTTGGATGTGTCCTGCGTTTTTGTGTTGAACAACACTGAGAAATGTTCCACAATGTCGGTAGGTGCCAGTGCTGGAGCAGTAATTATCTTGGTGTGTAGCAAGTTCTGGAGCACCGCCATCAGTCTTATTGCCACAATGCTGGCAGGGCCCATAGCCTTTACACTACTTGTCCATTTCTTGATCTGATTTGAAATGAGTTTTCAACCAATTCGATTCACATTTGTGATGTCAGGGACCAATGGAGAAGGCTCATCCACTTGGCACTGCTGGCTGAAGATTGCTGTAAATGGTGTTGTCTTATCTGTTGCATGAATGTGTGAGGCTCCTCCATTAGTAAGGGTGGGGATTTCTGTGATGCTGCCTCCAGTGAGTTGTTTAATTGTCCATCACCATTCATGACGAGGTGTGGCAGAGCTCAGATCTGATCTATTGATTGTTGGATCACGTAGTTCTATTTGGTGTTGCTTGCGCTGTGTGGCATGTGCTTGGTTAGCTTCACCAGGTTGGCACCTCATTTTTAGGTATGCCTGGAATTGCTCCTGGCATGCCCTCCTGCATTCTCCATTGAGCCAGGGTTGATCCCCAGCTTGATGTTAACAGTTGAGTGGGGGATATTCCAGGCCATGAGATTTCAGATTGGGCTGGAGTACAGTTCTGTTGCTGTTGTTGGCCCACAGTGAGGCGGAAGTTGCAGGGTCAAGAGGGCTGATTGTGTTGTTGTATTTTCCAGTGCATTGGTAGATATAATGGGGTCCATCCAGTTTCATTCCTTTGTTGAGACTGTGCAGTGATTAATTCAATGAGTGATTTGGTGGGCCAGTGTCAAGAATGCAACTTTTAAAAACAGGTTTGGTGATTGACACATGAAAGAAGTGAAACTATCATGGTATTCGAACAGATGAAAGACTCAACAGACAATCAAGGTATTTTTCAATGTATAATTTCAGCTACATCACACCGTAAATTTTTGCTATAAATTCCGTGCCTTTGAATTGTACACTGCACAATCACCTGATGAAGGAGCGGCCCTCAGAAAGCTTCCAATTAAACCTATTGGATTATAACCTGGTGTTGTGTGATTCTTAACTTAGAATATTACAGCACTACTAACAGGACTGCATGTAAACAAGCTCAGTACAGTTGATCAATACATTCGGAAGGATTTTCTCCAAGTTTGATGATACCATATTAGTCAAAACCATCAACTTCAACCCGCAATGTTGTTATTAATAAAAACTTCAGGCTGACACAAATCTCCCCACCCCACTGCAATGTGGTACCCCGGGCCTGGCCCAGGAATTGGAACTGGGACATTTGTGAACTGTGATCTCCAAGGAAGCAAGCAAACACAATTCTGACAGATTAGTCCTCAAAGATGAGTAGCAAGTTTGAGACACAGCAGGTGGTATGCCTTCTTGCATTTAGCTTAATTGCATTTCTTATTTACAGTAATGTTTTGCAAAGTATAAAGATATGTGTTTTTTTTTTCCATGGTTGGGGAGTTTTCTCCTAGTTGATCACAGTTGTTGCCTCTCACTCCCCAAGTCAAATCATAGGATCGATAACAAAACAATAAACTGCAGGTGCTGGAGATCTGAACCTCTGAAACAAAGTGCTGGAGAAACTCAGCAGTTCTGAGGGTATCTATGAAGAGAAAAAAAAATGTTACATTTGAAGTTCACTGACTCTTTGTTTGAACGGACAAAAGGTCACTGGACTTGGAACTTACAAAGTTTTTCCCCTCCGAGATGCTGCACTGTGTGCACTGTGCTTTCTATATTTAACTTTATTTACAAAACAGATCTGCAAAAGTGAAAGGTTCATTGTAAACATGAGCGTAGTGTCGACACTTGCATTACACAAGCACGCCTCAGTTTAAAAACAAGATTTAACTCAAAGGAACATTCCATCTCCAAATTAGCCAAGTTATACCAGTAATAAAGCTCAATTAGGCACTTCAGCACAACATCCTGCAGTGTTGTACACAGCCACCTTTACCAAAGAATGATCACATGTCACAAAATTGAAGGCCGAGAGCATGTCTCTTTAAAGGGGCTGAAATCAAACTCTCAATTTTTGGAAGGCTTTTTGATCAAATCTGATTGAACACTTAAATCTCAGAGCATAATCTTTGCTTTTTTAAACAGTGTGTGGGAAACATCCCACATCTTGTTAAAGGTTCAGTTCGGTCTGATACATAGAGCCAAAGGTCAAATAAACAACACTTTCCATTCACTTCTACGAAGGGCTGACATCACATTTCTTCAGGATTTAAAGAATTTTATAAATTGTTTGTAAAATCAATTGTCACATTAAAGAACTGGACAATAAATGCCATTGTATGCAATAAGAGTGAAGCCTGTGACAGCAGATTTAGCTTTGGAGGGCAGTGTGTTCGCTTTCTAAGTTCTGGGAGCACTTTGGGAGACTGCTCCCAGATGGTGATAGTGAGCATATCTAGAATGCACTGTTTAGATTTGGGAGTCCTTGGGAGACAATCTGTGGTTTCAACAGTACTTGGCTTGCATTGGTGTGCAGTAAGCAATTCATAAAGTTATTTATGTATTGTTTTTGACTACCTGAATGATATTCAAATCTACCAGATTGCCTTCAATAGTGTACATGCATCTATTGTAAATATTTGGAACATTCCAGAACTGCCTAGTGCTTCGCAAATTCAGGGAGGACAACAAATCACATTGAGTACATAGAACATAGAAGAATACAGCGCAGTACAGGCCCTTCGGCCCTCGATGTTGCGCCGATCAAAGCCCACCTAACCTACACTAACCCACTATCTTCCATATACCTATCCAATGCCCGCTTAAATACCCATAAAGAGGGAGAGTCCACCACCGCTACTGGCAGGGCATTCCATGAACTTACGACTCGCTGAGTGAAGAACCTACCCCTAACATCAGTCCTATATCTACCCCCCCTTAATTTAAAGCTATGCCCCCTTGTAATAGCTGACTCCATACATGGAAAAAGGTTCTCCCTGTCAACCCTATCTAACCCCCTAATCATCTTGAACACAAATTTGAAATTAAGTAATTTGAAATTAAGAATCCAAGAGGACTTGAATATTTCAGTGATTAATTCAAATAGTTAAATGGAGTGCTCACATTTAAAGTACCTCTTATCCATTGGAATGGATGGACCGACAAAACTGGGACCAAATTTCTAGCTGGGGACTATGAAAGGTGCTTTGATAATGTCACCTACATTTACCAACAATAATTTGGCAAGCTTGGAAATTTAAAAAAGACAATACTAGCTTCATTGCTGCTCCGATCAGGTCCCAAGCTCTGTGAAAAAATAACAATGTTCAGGTTTATTGCATACGCTCAGAAACACATGTTTCTTCTACAGATCCTGCAAGTTTCCCCAATGAGTACAGTCCATCCAAATGATGTTGCTAACTTTGGCCAACTCATTTATTTCCTCGCCTCTATAGCCTGAAGAGTGACCAGAAGCAATTACTCCACATATGTGGGAACATTACCGATGAGGATTTTTTTCCTTCAGAATTGACTTCCATATATTCAGTGCCTAGAACAGATAAAAAGCTTGTTATCTTTTATAGAACAATGAGTGGAAGTAAAGTTTGCAGGTCATACAAAATTGGAGGTATTGTACCTCAGATTACAATGAGATATTGGTCAGATGGGGTTTAATTTAGATAAATGTGAGGTGCTGCATTTTGGAAAAGCAAATCAGGGCAGGACTTATACACTGAATGGCAAGGCCCTGGAGAGTCTTGCGGAACAAAGAGACCTTGGACTGCAGGTTCATAGTGTTAAAAACAAAATCAATGAAGTTTAGACGAGACCACCAAAACTGGAAACGAGACAATTTATTCTACGATCTTGCAAGAATCGGACTCCAATTGAAGTGAGGAAAAATTCAAATTACTACACTAGTTGTACCTTTGAGTTGCGTGAGGTCATCTCTCCCGACTATGACTGGCTCCTATACTACCCAATCTTTCTTATTGATTTCTATTAATGCCCAGCTATGCTCCACCCTTATTGCCCCCTTCTCTCCAAGTTGGCAACTTTCTCCTCTGTAAGTGCTGACACAAGGCTACACCTATATCTTGATGGTCAATGGACAAGTGAGAAGGAACATTATCCACAGGTACATCACGATCTGGTTCAACATTTTGTATCAACTCTGCTGGTACATTCCATCCCTGCATATTTCATTGACTTGTATAGCTCAAGCATTTTGGTTATCTCAGCATTTTGCTGAAAACACAAGTTTTAAACAAAACTTATTTGAACTTTATTTTAAACATTGAACTTATTTGAAACTTATACTAATTTTAGTGTGTAATTATTATTTAATTAACCATAATTATAGATTCTCTTTCCTAAGTACTTATAGCGTTAATAGTTCTCTTGCTGTACCCCTTTTTCTGTATGCTTTTTCTATTTCTGCAAAAACAACACTTTTCCCCATTTCTAACAATAGTTCCTTGCTAGTCAAGTTACAGGTAGATAGGATAGTGAAGGAGGTGTTCAGTATATTTTCCTTTATTGATTACAGCATTGAATATAGGATGTGGAGGTTATGTTGCTGTACAGGACATTGGTTAGGCCACTTTTGGAATATTGTGTGCAATTTTGGCCTGCCTCCTATCAGAAGGGTGCTGTTAAAGTTGAAATGTTTAAAAAAAGATTTACAAGGATCTTGCGAGGTTTGGAGGATTTGAGCTACAGGGTGAGGCATAAAAGACTGGGGCTGTTTTTCCTGGACTACCATAGGCTGAGCGGTAATGTTATGGAGATTTATACAATCATGAGGGGCATGGATAGGGTAAATGAACAAGGCGTTTTTCCTGGGGTAGTGGTGTCCAGAAGTAGAGGGCATTGCTTTAGGGTGAATGGGGAAAAATTTCAAAGGGGCCTAAAGGCCAACTCTTTAATGCAGGTGGGTGGAATGAGCTGCCAGAGGAAGTGGTGGAGGCTGGTACAATAAAAACATGTTAAAGGCCTCTAAATAGATACATGATATGATTAGGAAGCGTTTACAGGGATATGGGCCAAGTAGTTGCAAATGGGAGTAGATTAGGTTCGGATATCTGGTTGGCGTGGATGAGTTAGACCAAAGGTTCTGTGTCGGTGCTATACATCTCTATGACTGTGGGATCATAACAGCTAATATTGCTGTGATTCACCTCTGGGCTCCCTCATGGCCACTTTGTCAAAATCTAGCTTCCTCAGTCTTGAACAGTAGGTGTATTTTTGGTCTGTTTAGTATTTTACTATTACTTTAACAGAGATTCTTGTAAGTTAATTTTTCACTGCTGCCCTGACCATGTGCAGCACTATTATCAGATTATTTTTTTCTAGAAAATCTTTGACAGTCAAGAATTCTTTTTTCCAATAAGCAAGTGTATTTTCCTTCTGTTTCTGACTATCAAATTCTGCACCATTTTCATTCCCTGTAATCCATTTTGCACTCCCTGAAACATCAACTGTGTTCCTCCTTCCACAGATACCAGTGATTAATGCCAAAGCCCTGTTGCCTGTGGAGAGGGTGATGTTTGACTTTCTTGTACAGCTGCAGTTTGTGTGGTGAAGGTGCTTTCACAATGTGGTTGGGTAAGAGACATTACAGATTATTCATTCACCAACAGTGATGATTTGAAGATAATGTCCAAATCAAGAACATGCTTATAATTTCACAAAAATATTATTGGGAACTTTAGACATGAGGCCAGAGAAGAATGATATTAGGTCAGGTGACCAAAAGCATTGTCAAATAAGCAGGTTTTGAGGAAAGTCTGAAAGGAGGAAAGCAGATCTGTGAGGTTTTGACTGCGAATTTCAGACCTTGTTGCTTTAGCAACTGTAGAAACAGCCACAAAGGTGAAATACTGATTTAACAAGTCGTTGGGAGTCTCGAACAGAATGGGATGTCGAGGTCTCAAAGGGTGTGTGATGCAGCGAGCTAGGAATTAAATCAAGGGTGAGAATTTTAAATTGGAGGATGTGGGCCGGGTGCTGGCAGTTGAGACTAGATTGGGTTGGGATATCTGGTTGGCATGGATGGGTTGGAACGAAGGGTCTCTTTCCATACTGTACATCTCTATGGCTCAATGTTGTTGCTTACGAATAGGAGCCTTTTTATTGATCAACAATTTTTGGTACAAGGGAGTACTTGCGCAGCAGAGATTTAGGTTTTCTTGAGATTACAGGGAGGTTGAATGTGGGAAGCTGGCCAGGAGTGTGTTTGGATAATGAAGTCTGGAGATAATACAAGGTAAATGAGAGTATATGAGCTGAATATGAGGGTGGAATCTGCTAGAAATAGTGGTCTTGGACTGGGACTGAGCTATCACACTCTCCTCACCTCTGGGATTCAGCTGGTTGTCAGGTTGTGAATCAGGGCAGTATCACAATTGGGAGCTGAGTGACCCTGGTGGAGCCTAAAATGAGTGTCGCTCAGCTGCTGGTTGATAGCCCTGTTGATAACTACTTCCATCACTTTACTGCTGATCGAGTGTGGACTGATAGAAAGAAATTGTCTGGGTTGGATTGCCCTTTGTTTTTGTGTTGAACATGCCTGTTCTACATTGTTGGTCGATGCCAGTGCTGGAGCGGTACTTGGTTTGGTGGGTGGCAAGTTCTGGAGCACAAGCCATCAGTATTATTGCCAGAATATTGGCAGGGCCTGTAGCCTTTGCGCTACTTAACCATTTCTTGATGTTATTCAAACTGAATTGAACTGGCTTAAAACTCGCATCTGTGATGTTAGAAACCACTGGAGAACGCTGAGATGGATCATCCACTTGACACGTCTGGCTGCAAATGCTGTTGTCTTATCTGATGCATGTATATGTGAGGCCCCTCCATCAGTAATGTTGGGGATATCTGTGATGCTTCCTCCAGTGAGTTGTTTAATTGTCCATCACCGTTCACAACTGGGTGTGGCAGAACTGCAGAGCTCCGATCTGTTCCATTGGATGTAGGATCATTTAACTCTGTTGCTTGCTGCTGATGCTGTTTGATATGCAGATAGTCCTGTTTGGTAGATTCATCAGGTTGGCACTTCATTTTTAGGTATGCCTGGTCCTGCTCTTGGCATGCCCTCCTTTACTGTACATTGTGATGGTTGAGAGTGGGATTTACAAACCCATGAGATTATAGATTGTGCTGGAGTACAGTTCTGCTGCTGTTGATGTCCCATAGTGCCTCAGAGATGTCCAGTTTGAGATCCTACATCTCTTCAAAGTCTATCCCATTTAGAGCGGTGATAGTGCCACTCAACACAATGGCGATTTTTCTTAACTTTAAGGCAAGATTTTGTCTCCAAAAGGAATGTGTGATGGTCGCTCTTACCGATAATGTAATGGACAGATATATCTGCAGCTAGTCAATTCATAACAATGAGATCAAGTATGTTTTTCCCTCTTGGTTCCCTCACCACCCGCTGCAGACTCTGTGGAGCAGCTATATCCTTTAGGACCTGACCAGCTCAGTCAGTAATTCTGTTGCAGAGCTAGTCTCAATTGTGGATTTAGAAATCCTATACCCAGAGTATGTTTGACGCCATTTTACTTCCTCACTGCTTCCTCCAAATATTGTTCAACATGAAGGAGAACTGATTCATCAGCTGAGAGAGGATGGTACATGGTTATCAGCAGGAGCCGTGAGACTTCCTGGTGTCCGGAGTCAATGCTGAGTACTCCCAGGGCAAATCCTCCCTGTCTGTACACCACTGTGCCTCTGTCCTGCCGGTGGGACAGGACATATCCAGAGATTTTAGGAGAAAGTGAAGACTGCAGATGCTGGAGATCAGAGTCGAGAGTGTGGTGCTGAAAATGAACAGCAGATCAGGCTGATGAAGGGCTTAGGCTTGAAACATCGATTCTCCTGCTCCTCGGATGCTGCCTGACCTGTTGTGCTTTTCCTGCACCACACTCTCTATCTAGGGATGGTGATGATGGTGTCTGGTCATTGTCTGTAAGGGTTGATTTTGTGAGTATGACTATGTTCCTTGATTGGTCTGTGAGACAGCTCTGCACATTTTGGCACCAAAATCCAGATGTTAGTGAGGAGGACATTGCATCATCGAGAGGGCTGATTCTGTGGTTGTATTTTCTGGTGCCTTGATAGATACCAAGCGGAAGATCCAGTTTCATTCCTTTGTTGAGACTTTGCAGTGATTAGTACAGTGAGTAGCTGGCTGGGCCACTGTCAGGTTGGCAGGATTTTTTTCGCCATTGACAATGGTTTCATGGAGATCAGGAAATTCCTAATTTCAGTTTTTTTTTCGTGAATTCAGACTCCACCATCTGCCAAGATGGGATTTGAACCAGGACTTCAGTCATTTGTTTTAATATTCTGGATAAAAGTTAAATACATCAGGTTTGTTCATTCATTTTAAATATCACTTACCCAGGTTTTGTTTCTTTGTGAAACACTGTTCATTATCCTGTCTCCTCCATCCATCTCTCCAACAAGAAGAGTTTGGAGCACATGGAGTTTCTCTGTCACGAAGACTAAGATAATCCAATCTGTTGCTTCCCTCCCTCCCACTAGCCCACGGAGCCAAACTACGTCACGTGGTGTTCCTGGTTTTTGTCCTAAACTTGCATCTTTCTCCAATCTCATGTCAAGCCTTATCAGAGCTCATCTTGACCTTTGACCCTAATCTCACTAAACTACAGACTTTCCAACTCTCTTTCCTCCTCCTCCTCCTCATCATCAGTCCCCCTCACCGATTCACAGATATTGTTCCTTGTTCTATCTTTTTTGGTTATGCCCTTCTCTTCCAAAATCCTGCTCCATCTCCAGCCTCCCTTTCCTTTTTGAATTTCTTGCATCTGGTGTCCTTGGTCCCTCCTGTATCTCACGTACAATGCCAGGAGGTGACATTGTGCAAAAGCACCATGTTGGTTTTCACATGTACACTGACGATGCCCAACTCTTCCTCCCCATCATCCCTCTCCATTACTCCAATGTTACTCAGTTATCAAACTGCTTACCACACTCCCACTACTCGATTAGCTGCAGTTTCCTCCAATGAAACATTGTAATGGTTAAACCTTACAAATTCCTTTCCCTTATTGCTGAGCCCCTCCCTCTCACTGGGAACTGTCTGAGGCAGAACTACACTCTTCACAATATTGCTGTCATAAGCTGACCTTCTGATCAGACATGTACACAATCACAAACACCAGGTATTCCAAACTCTTAAATGTTGTTTGTCTCCTCCTCACCCCAGCTCCATTGCTACTGAAACCCCTTACCTGCGTCGCTGTCCCCTTAAACTTGATGAATCTGAAACGGAACCCTTGATTCCGTGACTGACACAGAATCTGGATTCGGACTCCCCCCATGATGGGAAACACTCTCTCACTATTTATCCTGTCAAACCCCTTAAGAATCTGATGGTGGGGTTTGATTGTAGGTGGTGGAAATGGCAGAGGATGACGTGTTGTATCTGGGTGGAAGGTAAGGACTTGGGGAGGGTTCTATCCTTGCAGTTGGAGGTATGGATTTCAAAGACAGAGGTGCGGGAAGTGGAGGAGACACGTTTGATGGTATTGACTACGTGGCAGGGGAAGTTGCAGTCCTTGAAAAACGGGGCAATTTGTTATGTTCAGGCTTTACTGGAACACTTCAGTAAGCGTGAGACAGAAATATTGGCCAGGGAACAGGCTCGTGTGTTAAAGTGGCAGGCAGCTGGAAGCTCGGGTCTGTTTTTGCATCAGATCATCAGCTGCCATTTCCATCGCCTCCACTGAGATGCTGCCAGATGCAGGTTCCTGTCCCTCCATTAACAGCTATGCACCCTCCCAGCCAGATCGTAATCCACTCCTTTGTCTTTCCAAATGTTCCAGTCTCTCTTTGGGTTCTGTCCCTGCCTATTATTTACTCTTTAACCCCTATCTCTTGCAATACAAAGATCTGCAGGTTAGTTGAATAGGCCAAGCTAAATTTCCCATAATGTTCAGGGATGTGTAGGTTAGGTGCATTAGTCAGGAGAAATGTAAAGTTATAGGGTAGGGGAATGGGTCTGAGTGGGATACTCTTCGGAGGAACGTTGTGGACGTTCTGGGCCGAATGGCCTGTTTCCATACTGTCGGGATTCTAATTTTCCCAGCTCCCATCGGTTCTGAGGAAGGGCCACTGAACAGATTTCTGTTCCCAGATGCTGCCAGACCTGTTGAGATTTCCCAGCACCACCTGCTCGTTGTTCCTGATTGACCCCATCCATACACCTTCCGGGTTTAATTCAGACAGGGGGAGGATCCCACCACTGACCTCACAATGGGGTCTAGCTGATTGATGGCAGCTTCGGACCAATAGGAAAAGGCGGTGGGACTAGTGGACGAAGTGGAACCAGCTGGTCATCCAAACAATGGAAGTGAATGAGGGGCGTGGCCATTGGGATGACACGTCACTTGTAACGCTGCTGATGCAGTGCCACGTGACACGGCCGTTGGTGAATGTGGGAGACGCAAACAGGGAAGGGGAGAGTGGCCTCGGAGACGGAGATAATGAATCACTTTAGACTGGGACGTTTTAATTACCCTCTGTGCGGGTCGTTAGTCTGAATTAGAAACTCTTAGTCCCGCGTTTGCAGCAGATGGGAAAACGACTGCGGCCCTCAAGCGGTGATAGGACCTGGGATATGGTCGCCATCTTTATTAGGGGCAAGGTACAGGTGAGGTGCATGTGCATGTCCCCTTCCTAGGATGGGGGGTACGATTTGAAGAGAGGCATTTTCACATCAAGCACATACCAAGAGAAAAGTATGTCTTTACTATTCTTCCTGCACTGACTGTGAGTTTTGTTTTGTGAATTCATTTCATAGGATATTAAATCAGAATAATTGAGGCTGGGATCTCAAAGCAAGTTTTTACAGTCGATGGAGTCATCAGGATCTGAACATATTGGCATTTAACTGTGGAAGGAGAAGGGTTTGTTCTGTTTGTGGGAAAATATTTCTAATATTCTTGTTAAGCAGAAAGATATACAAATTTGTGGTTGGATCACCCTTTGGGTATGTGCTGCCTTCTGGGCCCTGCAGCTGAGGAAGGAGATATTGGCCTGAGAGGGAGCACGTATTTATCCAAACTACACCTCGTCTCTTTGTAAGAACTGTCAGATTTAGATCCAAACACCCACTTCATGATGTTAACCTATAAACTCTTTATTTTCAATTACCTGCAAACTTCTCATTAAAACTCCTTTTGGACTCAAATTCCAGCACCTTTCCAGGTGGAATGTTCCAGATTCTACCAACTGTCCATTCATCCAGAAACTGCTGAGGTCCATGTTGTCTCTGCGGTTACAAAGGACTGAATTGAAAGGTGAGTTGCTGTTCCTGAGCTCCCATTGAGATGCATTGGAACAGGAGGCTGAGGGCAGTGTAGGTTTGAGCAGACAATGAAAATGACAAGGCTGCACTGTGAGGGCTGCTTGGCTCAATGAGAGTGTTTTAGAGTTGGATGTAAACAGAGTGAGGTGAGACAGGGAGCAGGTGAAGCTGAAACTCAGTTTTGGTTCAGGCCATTCAGAAACTCACATGATCCCAATGGGAACAGCCAGTTTTTAAGTGATACCTGCGGAGTATTTCTTAACAGTTTTTAAAGTATAACATAACAGGTTAAGTAAAGATTGGTGCTTTTGATTTTAATAGAAATGTTTGTGTGAAGGAAGGTTGCTAGTTCATTTAAATTCTCTTAATGGGAGTAACTAAATGAATAAAGAGAGACATTGAGATAGGAGCCCTCAGACCCGTGGTGTGCTACTCTTGCACAATGTGGGAAATAAGGGAAGCTTCCAGTATCCCTGATGTATGCAGGAAGTGGACCCACCTGCAACTACTGGGAAACTGCTTTTCAGACCTGGAGCTGTGAGTGGACTCGCTGTGGAGCATCTGCAATACTGAGAATGTTATGGTCAGCACGTTTAGTGAGTTAGTCACACTGCAGGTGAGGGCTACACAGGCAGAAAGGGAATGGGTGACCGTCAGATCAAGAAAATAGACATGAAGGGAGTGCAGGAGTCCCCAGTGGTTATCCCCTTCTCAAACAGATACAGATATACCAGTTGGGATTCTGTTGGGAGGTTACGGGTGGGGTAGCCTCTCGGGAAATCAGCAACAGTCAGGTTCATGACACCACAGAAAGGTCTGCTGCACAGTGCGGGAGGAAAGAGAGTGGCAGGGCTAAAGTGACAGGGGATTCAATAGTTGGTGCACAGACAGGCACTTCTATGGCCACAGACATGAATCCAGGATGGTATGTTACCTCCCTGGTGCCAGGATCCGCAATAGCTTGTATAGGCTATCGGACATTGTGGAGCTGGAGGGTAAACAGCCCATGGTGGTGGAATCTTCTCACTATGAAGACTATGTATCATTTACATTCTCCACTGCTTCCCACTCCTATCTGCTTCGAAAAGAGAATCACAGAGAAACACAGAATAAAATGGGGTCAGAGTCTCTGGTATAAAACTGTTTAACACCGTGCCCCCATCTTATCCATATTGGTCATCAAGCACACATACCCTATATGATCATCTAATACCTTTTTGATATTAGAATAGATGATACATGATTAGTTAATGTTTTGATGAGGAAAATGAGCAGAGAGGTTTAGTAGTAATTTCTGGAGCTCAGGGTGCATGAATCTGAATTAAAAATGGGCTATCCTCAAGGTTGGAATTAGAGAAAGGCACTTAGCACAGAGATTTGTGAGGCGCAAGGAGATTACAAATACAAGGAGGATTGAGAGAATGGATGATGTTACAGACACAGATGTTTTGTGATACCAGAGATAGTGAGGGTTCTGAGGCTGGAGAGGAATTAGAGATAAGGAAGAGTTGTGAAGCTGATGAGGTGACAGTGACAGAGAGAGTTGTGAGCATGGAGCAATTTACAGAGACACCGATAGTTAGAGTCTTAAAAGTTATTCAGCATGGAAACAGACCCTGTGGTCTAACCAATCCATGTCGACTATAATTCCAAACGAACTCACTGCACCTGCCTCCAAATATTTCCTATTTATGAACTTTTGCACATGTCTTTTAAAGATTGTAATTGTATTCACAGCTACCATTTCCCCATGCAGTTTATTCCACAAATGTAAAAATATCCTAATATCTATTAGGATCTCTATAAAATATCTATAAAGCATCCTAAAATCGATTTAAAACCTTTCTCATCTCTCTTCAAAATGTATGCACCCGGGTCTTCAATCCCCCTGCGACCCCCCGGGCTTTCATCTTATCTACACTCTCTGTGATTTTATAAACCTCTGATAAGTTCACCCCTCAACCTCCTATACTCCAGTGACAGAAATCTCAGCCTATCCAGCCACTCCTTCAACACCACCCCTCCATTCATGGCAACATCCTGGGAAATATCTTCTGAACCTTCTCTAATAACATCCTTCCTATAACAGGGAACCAGAACTGGACGCAGTATTGCAGAAAAGGCCTCACCAGCATCCTGTACAGCCTCAACATTACGTCCCAACTCCTCTACCTAAAGGTCTGAGCAATGAAGGTAAGTGTGCTAAACACCTTCTGAACCACCCTGTCTACATATGACACAAGACCTGAACCCCTCGGTCTGTTTGTTATATGTCACTACTCAAGGCCTTACTTTTAATTAGTGGAATTAATTAATGAGGCTAAAGGGGATGTCTGTTTTATCAAAATGTAATAGCTTACATTTATTCAAATTAAACTCCGTCTGCCCCTCTTCAGCCCATTCACCCAATTGATCAAGATCCCTTTGTAATCATAAATAACCTTTGTTACTGTCCACTTTAACAGTTTTGATGTCACCCACAAACAAACCATACTTTGTATATTCTTACCCAAATCATCTACACGCATGGCAAACAAAAATGGACCCAGCACCGATTCCTGTAGATCACTACTGATTACAGGCCTCCAGTCTGAAAAGCAACCCTCCACTATTACACTCTGTTTCCTCCCGTTAAGCTAGTTTTGTATCCAGTTAGCAAGTTCTTCCTGAATCCCATGTGATCAAACTTTACAAATTAGTCTCCCATGCAGAAGCTTGTGAAAGGCTTTACTAAAGTCCAAATAAACAATGTCTAACGCTCTGCCCTCATCGATCTTCTTGGTTACTATCTTAAAAAGCTCAATCAAGTCTGTGAGACACCCTCTTGTGTAATCATGTTGACTGTCCCTAATCATTCCCTAACTCTCCAAATACATGTAAACCCTATCCTTCTGAATGACCTCCAACAGGTCACCCACCACTAAAGTCAGACTCAGAGGTCTACAGTTCCTAGGCTTCTCCTTCTATCCCTTCTCAAACAAAGGCACAACATTAGCCAGTCTCCAGTCATCAGGTAGCTCACCCTTAGTTATCGATTATACAAATATTTCTCCATTGTGCCCACAATTTCCTCCCACCCAAACTGTTCCCATCCTATCACTTCAGTCACTTGCCCTGTCTGATCAGCCAAGAAAAGGTCAGGTGTTGCTTGCTTTCCGATAGGAACACTTACATATTGATAAAGAACATTTTCTTGGACTCGTTTAACAAATTCTTTCCCAACCAAACCTTTCACACTATGGTAGTCCCAGTCAATGTTTGCAAAATTAAATCATCTACTATTACCACCTTATTATGCTGACTTTATATCTGAGATCTCTCTGTATGTTCCTTTAGTTCACTCTGATTATTGCGGCGTCTATAGTGCCATCCGACCAAGGTGATCATTTTTTAAATTTTGAAAACACAATTTTAGTTTTAAAAAGCTCTCCTCCGCGATTGAAAAATAAATCTATTTTTGTTTATTCACTCAGTTGATGTGGGTGTTTACCCTGAGGGCAGTTGAGAGTTAACTACATTGCTGTGGGTCTGGAGTAACATGTAGGCCAGACCAGGTGAGGATGACAGTTTCCTTCCCTACAGGACATTCATGAATCAGATGGGTGTTTTCTAACAATCGACAATAGTTTCATGGTCATCATTAGCCTTTTCATTCTAGATTGTATTGAATTCAGATGCCACCACCACCTAATCCTCGGAACATTACATATATTACTCATCTAGCAAGAATACCATCTGGCCATTACCTCCCTTTTTAGCAGAGTTTTTTAAAAAAAATTCCCTCATTCTACATGTACAATTTGTGATAAAATACTCAAATGTCCATGTGTCGGCCTCTCCAAAAGGTCACTCAACAGAAATCTGTTTGGGGGGGGAAAATATTTCACTTTTTTTGGGGGGGTTTTTATTTTACATTTTTGAGGTAAAAGAAACAAAAATGAATCCAAATAAAAATCTTACATAACGGACATGTAATTTCTGAAGCTGGAGGGGGATTACAGAGATGCTGAGGGTAGTGAGGCTGGAGGGGGATTACAGAGACAGGGTGGTGAGGCTGGAGGGGGATTACAGAGACAGGGAGGGTGGTGAGGCTGGAGGGGGATTACTGAGACAGGGAGGGTGGTGAGGCTGGAGGGGGATTGTTGTCCAAACATCACTGTGGTGTACATGGACTGCAGCATTTCAGGAAGACAGTCTACCACCACTTTCTCCAACACAAATGGTGGCCAATCAATACTGGTCTGGGCAGCAAAGGCAACCCCCAGTGAATAAAACCAAGCAGTGACCTCTCTGAGCTGACTGGCTGTGAAGTTATAAACATCTCTGGAAATGGAGTGGACAGAGAAGAGAAACAGTGACATTTCACAGCTGCCCTCCGAGAGTCCTCACCCTTGGAAGTACTCAGAGCCGGGTGTCAGCTCAGTGGGTTTCAGTCTCTTCAAACATCAATCTTAGTCTGTTCTATTTTATTAAATCTACAATAGTGAGTAAGGTGAGGGTTTCTTTTTAATGTCTTACAGTCTCTTGATTAAATGTTTAAAATATAAAACATAAGCATTGTTATTCTCGGGCAGTATTTTTCCAGCAGTAAGACTGTGCCTTTTTCTTGGTCTGAGGGATGGCCTGTTGTAGAGTGGCGTGCTGTTCCTGTCAGATGTGGGAGATTAGGGAGAGTCTCCATGATCCTGTGATTATGTCTGCAGGAAGTGTGATTGTAAATCCTATTGGATCGCATGTATTGGTGGAGGAGTGATTAAAGGCAGTGAGGAATTGACAGGAGCCTGGGGGTGTGATAAGGGGCTGTCTCAGGATTGCAGGATACTGCAGATACAGTCAGGTACCTCCAGGGTTACCTCCAGGAAAGCTAGGAGGGGTAGGCAGGTAGTACAGCAGTCTTCTATGGCTATCCCCCCCTCTCAAACAAGTATACTGTTTTGGAAAATGTAGTTGGTAATAGACTTTCAGGGGAATGTAACACTGACAGTCAAGTTACTGTGACTGAGACTGGCTCTACTGTAATGTGAGGTATATCCAGTTCCACGTGATCAATGGTGATAGGGGACACTCTAGTCAGGGGCACAGTCTGCCGTTTCTGCAGCTGACCGTGAGACATCAGAATGGGGTGGTGCCTGGGTCAAGGATGACTCCGAGATGGTTCAGAGTCTTCTCAAAGGGGAGGATAACCAGTGGGAGGTCATTGTACATTGGTACCAATGGCATGGGAAGGGGAAAGCCTGGGGTCCTGACGAGCAGGGAGATTTGCCCGTGCCACTCGGGAGGCATTAAACGAGTGAGGGATTCAGGGTAAACCTAAAGAGATAGTGAGAAAAGAGCTGAGTCTGAGACTGGTACTGTTCACAGGTCAGACTGTCAAGGCAGGCAAGAGCAAGCCACAGAATGAGGTGGGACAGACCAGTTACACTGCATTTATTTCAGTGCAAGAGACCTGACAAATCAGGCAGATGGGCTCAGGCTATGGTTTTGAACAACATGGCACTGGAATATTATAGCAATTACAGAGGCATCACTCAGATGGATAGGACTAACAGCTTAATGTTTCAGGGTATAGATGCTATAGCAAGGTTGGAAGGGGGCAACAGAGCAGGGGGAGTGGCATCTTTGATTAGGGATAATGTTACGGCTGGGCCTCCGGAGAATATTCCTCGGAGTACATCCAGGCAGTTATTTGGGTGGTACTGAGAAATGAGAAAGGGATGATCATATTGGGATTGTATTATAGACCCTCTCCCAATAGTCAGCAGGGAATTGAGACAAAATTTTACCGAGATCTCAGTTATCTGTAAGAATAATGTAGTTGCAATGATAAGGGGTTTTAACTTTACCAACATGGCCTTGGAGTGCTGTAGTTTTAAGGGCTTGGATGGAAAGGTATTTGTTCAGTGTGTACGAAAACATTTCAGATTCAGTTTGTAGGATGTACCTACGAGAGAAGGAATAAAACATTGACCTGTTTTCTTTATTCATTCACAGGATGAGGCGGTCACTGGCTTGGCCAGCATTTATTGCTGCATTTACCCAGAGGGCAGTTAAGAGTCAACCACGTTGCTATAGTTCTGGAGTCACATGCAGACCAGACCAGGTAAGGATGGCATTTTCCTTCCCTAAAGGTCATGAGTGAACCAGATGAGTTTTCCAACAATTGACAATGGATTTCTTGTGGTCACTAGATTATTTTTTCCAGATATTTATTGAATTCACGTTCCACCATCTGCCGTGATGGGATTCAAACCCAGATTATTATCTGGGTCTCTGGATTAACTGTCTAGCGATAATTTCACTCCATCATCAGGACATGAGGCAGGGTGAGTGACTGAGGTATCAGTGGGGCAGCACATCAGCACCAAAGATCCCACAGTATTGTGGTTCAGTGGTTAGCGCTGCTGCCTCAGCACCAGGGACCTGGGTTTGATTCCAGCCTCAGGTGACTGCCTGTGTTCAAGTTGGCACATTCTCCCCAGTATCTGTGAGGGTTTCCTTTGGGTGTTCCAGTTTGCTCCCACAGTCCAAAGATGAGTAGGTTAGTTGGAGGAACCACGTTAAATTTCCCATAGTGTCTAGATGCAGTATGTGAGGTTTTGGGATGTGCAGGCAAATCTCTGCCTGATGCGAAAAGATCCTTTTTGGGTCTTGGACAGAGGTCAGAGGGAGGTGTGGCCGCACGTTTTATATCTCCCGTGGCGGCAATGGAGGGTCAAGGGTGTGGAGCATGGGTTGGTGGGAGGGTGTGGGCCTAACAAGGAAGGCGCAGCAGGAATGGTCTCTGCGGAATGCAGATAGGGGTGGGGAGGGAAATATGTCTGTGGTGGTGGGGTCTGGCTTTAGGTAGCAGAAATAACAGCGGTTAATGCACTCTATCTGGAGATTAGTGGGGTGGAAGGTGAAGACTGCAGGGTTATATTCTTATTGTAGCTGGAGGGGTGGGGTAAAGGGAGTGCGGGAAGTGGAGGGTATGTGTTGGAGGGCACTGTTGATCAAGTCAGAGGAAAATTACGGTTCTTGAAGTCGGCCTTTCTGGGATGTCCTGGAGTAGAATCCAAAGAGATTAAACAAATATATCACAGACAAAAGATTAACTGGACCAGAGAGTAGGACCCCTTAAAGGTCAACAAGGATGTCTATGGAACACAGGGAGTGCGAAAGATATGCAAATATTTCATGTCATTTTTTTACTGGACAAGTATATGAAAGCTTGAGAGTTTGGAGAAATAACCAGTGATAACTTGAAAAGTGTCCATGTTACAGAGGAGGTGGTACTGGATGTCTTAAATCGCATCAAGGTCGATAAAGCCCTGGAACCTGATCAGGTGTATCCTGGAACTTTCTTGAAATCTAGGGAACTGATTGTTGGGCCTCTCTTGAGGTATTTGTATCGTTGATAGCGACAAGTGAGGTGCCATTATTTTAAAAAAACTGGTAAGGAGAGGCCATGGAACAAGAGAAGAGTGAGCCTGAAGTCAGTGGCAGGCAAGTTGTTGGAAGGGATTCTGAGGGACAGGATATCCATCTATTTGGAAAGGTAAGGAATGACAGGGAGAGTCAATGTGGCTTTGTACATGCACAATTGTGTTTCACTAACTTGAGTGAGTGTTTTGAAGTGACAAAGAAAATTGATTTAAGTCAAGCAGTGAACGTTGTTTATATGGACATTCAACAAGGTTCCACAAAGCAGACTGGTTAGCAGGGTTAGATAACATGGAATGCAGGGAGAGCAAGCCGTTACAAAACTGCCTTGAAGGTAGGAGACAAAGGATGATGATGATGATGATGGAGGGTTGCTTTGTGGACTGGAGGCCTGTGAGCAGCAGTGTGCTGCAAGAATGGATATTGGGCCCTTAAATAAATGACTTGGATGTGAATATATGAGATATGGTCAGTAGGTTTACAGAAGACACCAAAATTGGAGGTGTAGTGGACAGTGAAGAAGGTTAGTTCAGAGTACAACAGGATCTTGATCACATGGGCCATTGGAGCAAGGAATGGCAGACTGAGTTCAATTTAGATAAATGCGAGCTGTTGTATTTTGGAAAGGCAAATCAGGGCAGGACTTGTACACTTAATGGTAAAGTCTTGGAGAACGTTGCTGAACAAAGAGACCTTGGAATGCAGGTTCATCGTTCCTTGAAAGTAGAGTCACAGGTAGGCAGGGTAGTGAATGCAGCATTTGGTACGCTCCCTGTTATTGGTCAATGCATTGAATGCAGCTGTTGTAACGTCATATTGTGGCTGTACAGCTCTTCTGGAATTCTGTTTTCAGATCCAATCTCCCTGTTCTTGGAATAATATTGAGAAACTTGAAAGGTTTCAGAAAACATTTGCAGGGACTTTGCCAAGATTAGACGGTTTGAGCTATTGGGAAAGGCTGAATAGGCTGGGAATATTTTCCCTGGAGGGTTGGACACTGAGAGGTGATCTTATAAAATCATGAAGGTGAGCAGTCAGGGACTTTTTCCCAAGTTAGGTGGGTCCAGAACTAGAGGGTTACAGGCTAAAGGTGAGAGGGAAAAGATTTAAAAGGGATCTAAGGGGCATCTTGTTCATGTTGAGGGCATTGCAAGTATGGAATGGACTGCTAGAGGAAGGGGTGGAGACTAGTACAATTGCAGCATTTAAAAGTCATCTAATTGGGTACTTGAAGAGGGAGGATTTAGAGGGATAAGGGTGAACCGCTGGCAAATGGGACTCCATTAACGCTCTCTGTTATTGGTCAATGCATTGAATACAGAAGCTGGGATGTCATATTGTGGCTGGACAGGACGTTGATTAAGCCACTTATGGAATTCTGTTTTCAGTTTGAATTTCCCTGTTCGGGGAAGTACGTTGTGAAACTTGAAAAGATTTGGACAAGATTTACAAAAACGTTGCCAGGATTGGAGGATTTGGCTGACAGGGAGAGGCTGAATAGGCTGGGGGTATTTTCTCTGGAGAGTCAAAGACTGAGAGGTGACTTCATGGGAGATTTATAAAATCACGAGGAGTGTGAATAAGGTGAGCAGCCGGGGTCCTATTTCCTCAGGTTAGGTGGGTCCAAAACTAGAGCACCTGGGTTTAAGTTGAGAGGGCAAACATTTAAAAGGGATCTAAATGGCAATGTTTTCAAGCTGAGTGTGGTGTGTGTATGGGAGGGGCTACAGATGAAGTACTGGAGGCTGAAAAATCAGAACATTTAAAAGGCTTCCAATTGGGTACATGAATAGGAAGGGTTTTGATGTAAGCAGGCCAATAGCTGGTAAATGGGAATCCATTAGTTTAGGATTCCTCATTGGCATGGACAAGTTGGACTGAAGGTCTGTTTCTTTGATCTTAATAAATTAAGACGCATTCCTGTCTTTTGTGGAGAGCTAGCTGAAGCACAAATAAATATCCTTGGAGCTGAGAAGGTGAAGCAGTGATTTCGACCTGGTGCAGATTTGGTTCCAAGGTCTTGAATTTGCAGAGAGAGAGAGAGAGGAATTGTTAACACTGTCACAATTTTTAGTAACTACTTTCAAGTAATTGGCAAATAATACAAGGTGAAAATATAAACACTATTTTCCTCAGTAAGTTCTGAGCATCTGGAACAGTCTGAACAACACAGATTCGGCAGGTATTCTGAAACAGACTTGGAATTTTACTTTTTAAGGAAAGATTTGGGGGGCCGTGGGCACATGGGAGGGGACTTAGGACAGACTTGCAGCATCTCCAGAGGGAGCCCCAATGGGCTGAATAGCCCCTCGCCCATGTGATCTGTGATGCTGCCCCATTCACTGTAAATGATGGAGCTCATCCCAGGGCACTCACCTCTCAATCGGCGCCGGCTTAATTAACAGCAGCTCCAGACCAATAGGAGGAGAGGTTGTGTGGTCCTGCAGCCAATGAGAGTGAATGAGGGGTGTGTCCAGCAAGACAACACCTGTCCTTGAGCTGTGCAGGTGCAGTGTCACTGTTTTGGGGTTGGGAGAGACAGCAGAGACTGGGACAGAGGCTGTTGGACCTGAATTACAAGCTCCTGGTAAATTAAAACCAAAAGAACTGCGGAAGATGTAAATCAGAAACAACAACCAGGAGGTTCTGGAAAAGCTCAGCAGGTCTGGCAGCATCTGTGATGAGAAATCAGTTAAAATTTCAAACCCAGTGTCCCTTCCTCAGGACAGATGTTACTGAGAAAAAAAGTCATTTTATGTGCAGAAGATAGTGTGGGGGGAGGATAAAAGGAGTAAAGGATAGGTGGGGATAGAGTGAGAACAACGGTTGGATAAAGGAGTGATAACGATCTGGCTGGGGGAAGGTGATTAGCTGTTAATGGAGACTGTTATTGGCTAACTATAGGTAGTGTGTAATGGCAGGCTGTGAGAACAAGACCTGGTGTGTGGGGTAGGGGGCTACGACATGAGGTTGTTAACTTATGGTTAGCCACTAGCTGTCTGCAGTATAAGCTGTTGCCCACCTATATCACTCCACGGTTGAAGCTGCCGAGGACACAAACCTTTGGAATATCCTCCCTGACTCCCTCTCTCCGCCTTAAAAATGTATCTAAAAATCGTTCTCTTTAGTCAACGTTTCCATCATTCGTGAAGCATTTTAGGAAATTTGTCAATGTGAAAGGCTCCATACAATGCAGGTAGTTGTTGTTATTGTCTGACATCAGGAGAAACAGGGATGAGCCCTCTCTCTGAGACCTGATGAACAACAGCAAAAGCAGGAAGCAGTGAGCATGCTCCAGCCCACAATGAGCCTCGGATTATTGATGTCAGCGCAGGACCAATAAGAGTGGGGGAACAGGGGCTAGAGGTGCTAGTTGGTCCTTCAACCAATCGGAGTGAATGAGGGGCGGGACAAACTCAACCACATGATAAACTTCACTGGCAGCACAGTATTGTGGCCAAGGCATTGGAAATGTGTGAAGGTGCAGGGCAGGGGGAAGGAAAGACATATTGACCAGGAAGAGAAGGAAATTTTCATGGTATGGGATGAGAGGTTTTACAGAACTTAGTGCACATTGTAAAATACAAATTTGAAAATCCCAAATTCTGCACCATTTTCCCTCCCTATAATGCATTTTGCACTCCCTGAAATATCAACTGTGTGTTTCTTCCTCCACAGATACCAGTGATCGGTGCCAAAGCCCCATTGCCTGTGGAGAAGGTGATGTTTGACTTCCTTGTACAGCTGCAGTTCATGTGGTGAAGGTGCTCCCACAATGTGTTTGGGTAAGAGCTGTTAGATTATTCACTCAGTGACAGTGAAGTGTTGACAATATGTGTGCAAATCAACAACTGTTTGGTTTTTTTTATCATGTTTATAATTCCACAGAAATACTATTGAGAACTTGTGACATAAGGCCACAGATGAGGATATTAGGTCAGGTGATCAAAAGAATCGCCAAATAAGCAGGTTTTCAGGAATACCTTAAAGGAGGAAAGCAGGTCTGAGGGGGTTAAGGTGGGAATTCCAGACCGTGTTGCCTTGGCAACAGTAGAAACAGCTAGACAGGAGAAGAAATGAATAAACTCATCGTTGGGAGTCTGAAAGAAAATGAGTTGTCGGGATCTCACAGGTTGTGTGGTGCAGGGAGACAGGGATGTTCACAGCCAGGAATTACATCAAGGGTGTGAATTTTAAATTGTTGCTTGTTAATAGGAGCCTTTTGATGGATCAACAAGTTTTGGTACAAGTGAGCACTTGGGCAGTAGGGTTTTAGATACTCTTGAGATTACATGTAAGTTGAATGTGGGAGGCTGACCAGGAGTGTGTTTGGATAATGAAGTCTGGAGATAACACAGGGATGGACGAGTATTTCAGTAAATGAGCTGAGACTAGGGTGGAGTTGGGTGATGTCACTAATGTAGGAATAGTGCTTTTGGAGTTGGGCTGCTCCTCCTCCTCATCACTCCCCCTCCCCAATTCACAGATATTGTTCCTTGTTCTACCTGTCTGTCTTTTCTGGTTATGTCCTTCTCTCCCATTCTGCTACAAACTAATATTTGACCCCACGTTGTTGCAAAAACCTACTCCATTCTGACTGTCCCTTTCCTTTCTGAATTCCTTGTATTTGGTGTCCCTTAAGGATCTCTCCTTGGTCCCTCCTGTTTCTCACCTACATACTGCCAGGAGGTGACATTGTCCAAAAGCACCGTGTTCGGTTTCACATGTACACTGACAATGCCCAGCTCTCCCTCCCCATCATCCCTCTCCATTACTCAGTTATCAAACTGCTCATCACACTCCCACTACGCGATTGGCTGCAATTTCCTGCAACAGAACATTGCAATGGTTAAACCCATTGCCTTCAGTTGCTATTACAAATTACTTTCCCTTACTGCTGAGCCCCTCCCTCTCCCTGGGAACTACCTGAGGCAGAACCACACTCTTCACAATATTGCTCTCATATCCGACCCCCAAGGTGAACTTCTGATCAGACATCTACACAATCACAAACACCAGGAATTCCAATCTCTTAAATGTTGCTTGTCTCCACCTCACCCTAGCTCCATTGCTACTGAAACCCCTGACCCGTGTCGGTGTTGCCTTAAACTTGACGAATCCAAAACAGAACCCGTGATTCCGCGGCTATCCCAGAATCTGGTTCCAGACTCCCTCATGATGGGAAACATCCTCTCCGGTATTTACCCTGTCAAACTCCTTAAGAATCCTACATGTTACAATGAAATCCCCTCTCATTCTTCCCAAATCCAGTGAGTAGAGTCCCAACTTCTTCAGCCTTTTCTTAAAAGATAATCCCTGCAAACCAGGGTTCATCCCCAGTCAATTTTCTGTGAAATGCCTCTGATGAAATGATGTATTTCCTTAAATAAAGGGACCAAAACTTCTGTCATTACCCCAGATGTGGTCCCACTCGCACTTTATAAAGTTCCTCTCAGGTATATACTCCAAACAACTCCCTTTAAACTTGCACAGATGCTAGAAATGCTCAGCAGGTCATGCAGCATCTGTGAAGAAAAATCAGTTAAAGTTTGGGTCTGGTCACCCTTCCTCAGATACGTTAACTCTAATTTCTTTTCACAGATGCTGCTAGACCTGCTGAGCTTTTCCAGAAACTTCTGTTTCTCTTCCTGGTTTACAGCATCTTCAGTTGGTTCGGTTTTCATATCCTTTAAATTTGCCATCTCTCTTCTAGAATTTGTCGTTTCCACCTTGGAAAAAAGATTCACATTTGTTTGGACTCCCCTACCCTGGGAAAAAAAGAAACCATGACTAGTCACTCTATCATTGCTCCTCATAATTTTATAAAGTTTGATAAAGCCACCTAAAGTGTCCCCCCCCCCCCCCCCCCCAGCTCCAAATCTCCCTGTTCCCCTCCCCCCTCTGTCAGCCTGTTTCCCCCTGCCCCCACTCCCCAGTCTGTTCCCCTCACCCTTTCTGTCAGTCGCAACCCCGTTCCCCTCCTCTCTAATCCCACTTTCTGTCCCGACCCATCTCTGTGCCACCCCTCTCTAACCCCCCCCTCTTTCCCCATCCATTTCAGTCCTCCCCTCTCGATCTGCCGACCCTCCCTCCCAGTCCCCTAGTTCTGTACTCTCCCACTGCAGGGCAAATATCTTGTCTATTTACCCTAAACATGCCCAGCCTGATTTTAAAAATCTCTTTCAGGTCACCATTCAGCCTCTGACGCTCCAGGGAAAACAGCCTATGCAACCCTGGCAACATGCTATAATTCTTTTCTGATCTCTTTTAAAGCTTAAGAACATCCATCTGATAGGAAGGAGAACAGAATTCTATGGAATATTGATTCGGCAACTTTTGCAATGTCCTGTACAGCTGCAATATGACCTCCCAACCCCTATACTCATGCTCTGACCAGTAAAGACAAGCAGACCAACTGTGGCCTTCACTATCCTGTCTACTTGCTACTCTACTGTCAAGGAACTATGAACCTGCACTCCAAGGTCTCTGTTTAGCAGCACTCCCCAGGAACTTACTATTAACTGTATAAGTCCTGCTAAAGTTTGCTTTTCCAAAATGCAGCAGCTTGCATTTTTCTAAACTGAACTCCTCAGCCCGTTCACCCATCTGATCTAGATCCTCTTGTACTCTGAGGTAATCTTTTTCACTGTCTACTACACCTCCAATTTTGGTATCATCTGCAAACTTACTTACAATACCTCTTATGTTCACATTCAAATCATGGATATAAATGACGAAAAGTAGTGGATCCAGCACCGATCCTTGTGAGACTCCACTGGTCACAGGCCTCCAGCCTGAAAAGCACCCACTGCCTTCTACCGTCGAGCCAGTTTTGTACTCCATGCGATCTAACCTTGCTGACCAGTCTCCCATGAGGAACCTTGTCAAACACGTTACTGAAGTCCATGTAGATCATGTCCATGCTCTGACCTCAGCAATCCTCTTTGTTACTTCTTCAAAAAACCTGAGTCAAATTCATGAGATATGATTTCCCATGCACAAATCTGTTATTAGTATCCAGGATTTAACTCTGTACATTGGGGTCTGCGTTGCCCCAATAGGTGTTAATATTCTGGATGAAGTTCAAGTACACCAGCATTTTGTCAGTGAGTCTGTATTGAGTCTTGTTAATGTCACCAACACAGGTGAGTTCCTTTTGAAAGGCAGTTCCTGTATACCTTGCCCACCAGGAAATAGTGTAAGTGTCCTTACCTCTGGACGAGGAGGATCAGGCTCAGAGTTGAGAAATAGCATCTTTGAAGAGGCTGATTAGTAAACCTGCCCAAGCCACCAGGCCATACTGTCTCCTAGCTGTCCCTGCCTGATTCTCCAAACAGAACCATCCTGTAGTTTCTCTCCTGTCAGACTCTCCCATTGCTCAGTTTGTCCAGGATCCCCTCCTGCTGCTGCACTGATCCTGTCCGTCACTGACCTGTCCATCCCCCAATGTTCGCCACATTCATTCATTGTTTACAATCTCGTTATCTCAGTCCTCCAGCCCTGCCCCCCTCCACCCTATAGAGACGGCTTAGTGGTTAGCATTGCTGCCTCACAGCACCAGGTACCCGGGTTCGATTCCGGCCACTGGCAACTGTCTGTGTGGAGTTTGCGCATTCGCCCCGTGTCTGAGTGGGTTTCCTCCAGGTGCTCCGGTTTCCTCCCACAATCCAAAGATGTGCAGGGCAGGTAAATTGGCCATGCTAAATTGCCCATAGTATTAGTTACATTAGTTAGGGGGAATGGTTCTATGTAAGTTACTGTTTGGAGGGTCAGTATGGACTTGTTTGGCCGAAGGGCCTGTTTCCATACTGTAGGGATTCTGATATATTGGGCAGCAACTGCTGTCAATCACCCGGACTCCTGTATGATCGGGAGCATGTGCTGTAGGAGGCGAGACAAGTGCACAGGTGGCCAGTTGTGGGACTATGTGCAGCATAGGTGAGTGCCTGGGAAGGAGGCTGTGGGTGTGAGGGATTAATCTATCATTAGCAGCTTCATCCCTCTGGGAGCAGGACCCAGGGGAATGGGCCTTTTCTTGCTACCCTGACATGTGATCAGACTATCAGTGGTGCAGCGTTTTGCAGAAAGTTATAAGAACTCTTTTGTGAAGATTCAGGGTTGTTCTGGAAAGGGACAAGGATGGGCCTGCAATTAGAATTCTAATTTCCCATCATTTTAGTAAGATGGGTCTTGGCCAGAGTGTGCAGGAAGCAATGTATGCAGGATGGTTCTCATCAGGAGCTAGGAAACTGAATTCGAAGAGAGTGTGTGAGAACTGGGTGTGGAGGAAAGGAGTGGGGGGATTGGTTTGGATTTCAGTTCAAAGAAGAGAGAAATTGTAAGATTGAGGTTTAAAGCTTTGGGGAACAAGGAAACTCCAGTTTAATACTGCAATTGTTAGGAATTTCCATCCTGTATTAACAGTGGTAACTTGTGTGCTCTGTATGGTACTGAAAGGGTGGATTTGCGGATGAGAAATTCAAATGGAATTTCATGTTCAGATCTGATAGTTACTTGATCCGTGCCGATCTGAATATCATTGGCCTTTTCATCTGGAAGGAAAGGTGTGCATTCTGTCCGTGGGGGAATATTTCAAATGTCAGTGTGACTGCAAAAGTACTGAGGTGCAGCCAAGTCCATGTCAGCATGGTGAGTGTGGAGAGAGATTTCATTTGTTCTTGAAAGTCTGGAAAATCATGGAACATTTCCCAGGGACAATTAAGCCACAACTTTGCTTTGTAGAAGGACAAGTCTTTAATTAACCATGCAACCAGAAAGACACAAGGATACCTGCACCATGGGAAGCACTATGAAAACGGGATTGTTGTAAAGGAGTTCATTCTCGATCATGGATTGTAATCCATTGGCATTGTCCCGTCGGTTCCAGCACCGCGGGGAAACACTGGAAATATGAGGAATGTAATGTAGGTTTCAGTTATTAAACTGTAAAAAAAGTGCAGAACAATTTACAAGGATGTTGCCAGGGCTCAGGGGTCTGAGTTATAGGGAGAGGTTGGACAAGTGAGGATTTTATGTTTAGAGCAGAGGAAACTGACGGAGTTCTTTTCTAGAAGTGTATAAGACCATGAGAGGCATGGATAAGGTGAATGCACTCAGTCTTTTTCCCAGGAACTCCAGGATTGGACGGCTTGATTGGATCAGGTTAAGGTTAGAGGAGAAAGAATAAAAGGGAAGCTGAGGGGCAACTGTTTTACACAGAGGGTGGTATGTATATGGAATGAGCTGGCAGTGGAAGTGGTTCAGGCAGGAACACTCTCAACAGGTAAAAGACATTTGGACAAATACATGGATAGGAATGGGTCAGAAGCAAATGGGCCAAGTGCAGGGAAATGGGGTTAGCGTGGATGAACATTCTGGTCAGTATGGGCCAGTTTGGGCCAAAGGGCCTGTCTCTGCTGTAGGATTCTATGACTCTAAGTGCATTTGCTATTTTTCCCACTAACTCTGGTATACTGGGATGTATTCCATCAGGGCAATGAGACTTGTGTACCTTTAGCTCCATTAACTTGTCCAGCTCTAACTCTTTCATGATAATGGTTATTATCTAGGTCTTCACCTTCCTTAGTCTCCTTATCAATTACTGGCATGTTCTTCATATCCTCCACTGAAGACTGACTGCGGTGTACTCATATTCCTGAACCCTGCTGGATAGGAATAACTCGGCACAGAACTCTGAGAGGTCTTCTTTGAGTCTTTATTGATGAGACATGGCAGTTACATGGATAGTGTACATACAAAACGCCTTCAGGCAGCATCAGGTAACACCCCGCCTGTCCGATGTGCCGCTCCCACTCTTATACCTTTGTGGTTTGGGACTTTGAATAGAGACGGTCAGTCAGTATTATCTCATTGGCAACGGCACTTAGAAAGTCTAGTTCAGTTCAGCACTTTGTGGTTAAACCACACACACCTCCCCCACGCCCCTGTGGCTCCCTCAAGTATCTGACAGGCGCTTCAGTTTCAGTGGGGTATCTATCAGGATTCTGATGTGGAGGAGCCGATGGTGGGGTGGACCAAGTTAAAAACCACACAACACCAGATGATAGCCTAACAGGATTATTTGGAAGTACAAGCTTTTGGAGTGTGCTGTGATTTTTAACTTGATCAGGATTATCTCTATGGTAACAGTTAAGAGCTTCAACAATTAGAGGCCATATGTTCCCCAAACAATAGGTTCCCCTCTAGCAGTATAAACTGCTATTCCAGCCCTGGGGATAGCTATTAATCACTTTTCTCCCCCAATCCCATCTAGCTATCTGTTGATCTTTAAAGTTTTTCTAATCTCCTTGGTCTTTGCCAATTTGTATGCATTCTATTTCAGTTTGATAGACTCCCTTATTTCCTGAGCCACCCACGGCAGATTATTCCTTTTCCTACAGTCCGTCCTTTTCCCTGTTATATACTTTTGCTGAGCACTTCAAAAAATTGCTTTGATATTGCCGCACTGTCCGTCAACTTTCCCACCGTAAAGACTTTGTTTCCAGTCTACATTAGCCAACTCCTGCCTCATCCTATTGTAGTCTCCTTTTGTTTAAGCAGTGGATCTTGGGATTGGATTTAATCTTCCAACTTTCCATCTTTGTTCTAAGGTCAACCAGACTGATCAGAATTCTTTTATCCGATTACGAGGGGAGGCGATGTTTCCTGGGTGTTTTGGTTTTCATTGTCAGTGACCTTGGCTTTGTAATAAAGTACAGGATGGATATTCACAACAGCGTACTCTGGACGCTGTGAAGGTACGACGCAATCTAAAACCATAAATCACCATCTCCCCTCAGTTTAAATTTGCAAAATCATTATCTCCTACACTCTTCCTCACTATCTGAGATTGGAATGCTAATCCACCTGACGATCTGTCATTTTCTGAAAATCTCCTTTGGTGAAGGTGGTGATTTTTGGATTCAGCTTTCCAGTTATTACCGTAAGAAGATAAGCACTGGGTACAGGAGAACCAGCCCCACCATTTAATACGGTGATGATTGAGCTCGCATCGGTCTCAGCTGGATTTTCCCGCCTGCTCTCTCTCACCCTTCATCTCATTGCAAATTCAACATCTGTATCTCTTCATTAAGTTGGCACATTGTCCTGGCATCCATCGCATTTTGAAAAGGGAATTCCATAGATTTGCAACACATCGAGACAAGTACATTCTTCCTCATGAGAATAGAATAGAGTTGCTATAGTGCAGAAACAGGGTATTCATCCATCGAGTCCACACCTACCCTATGATGAGCATCCCATTCAGACCCACTCGTTCCCTGTAACATTGCATTTCCCATGGCTAATTGTCTAACCGGCACGTGCATGGACACTGTCAGCAATTTAGCATGGGCAATCCACCTAACCTGCACATCTTTGGACTCTGTGAGGAAACTGGAGAACTGCACGAAACCATGCAAACGTGGGGAGAATGTGTAAACTCCACACATTCGCCTAAGGTCTCTGATGCTGTGAGGCATTAACCTCCCTATCCCCCAATTGGCTGAATCTATGTTCCTTACGTCAGAAATCAGGTTGTCTAAGCGGATGTCTCAGTAAATCCCAGTGACAGCCCACATGTCCCGTGTGTCTGAATGGGGATCCGATACACAACATCCTCCATCCCACACTTTTCATTCACAGGGCGGCACGGTGGCACAGGGGTTAGCACTGCTGCCTCACAGCGCCAGAGACCCGGGTTCAATTCCCGCCTCAGGCGACTGACTGTGTGGAGTTTGCACGTTCTCCCCGTGTCTGCGTGGGTTTCCTCCGGGTGCTCCAGTTTCCTCCCACAGTCCAAAGATGTGCAGGTCAGGTGGATTGGCCATGCTAAATTGCCCATAGTGTTAGGTAAGGGGTAGATGTAGGGGTATGGGTGGGTTGCGCTTCGGCGGGGCGGTGTGGACTTGTTGGGCCGAAGGGCCTGTTTCCACACTGTAAGTAATCTAATCTAAAGTAATCTAATCTAAATTCCAGAGACAGGGCTCCAGTGGCTGCATGAGGACTGCAACTCCCAAATTCCGAGGCAGGGACCACATGTTTGTGGGGAAACCTGGCACTGCACAAGTACAGGATGTGGGTGAGTTTTGGAGCATGTGCTTTGGGGTAACTAGTGGAAAGTATTTCACACTCTGATTGTCTGGAGAAGGAACGTATTTGCTTGTAGCATTGATCTGTTGGAGGGTCAAAGTGTCACCACACCCACATGGGACCAAGTTACATTCCCAACTTGTCATAACACTGGAATCTACCAATGAGAAACAAAGAAGGATGTGACCTATTCTCCCAGACTGAAGGTTCCTCTTCTGTCCAGGATCTGCCACCTCCCTTTCTGTTTCCTTTTGTTTCATTCTGCTGTTACATTATTGACTTGAAGCAACTGAAGGGAAAGGAGGTGAACCCAGAAAGGGTGCAGACTCTAACCAGGGACGGGAAGTGGTGGCATAGACCTGTTTATCAACAACTCCATGAAAATGGGGAGGGTGTACATTAGTGGGTAATAGAGTCAGAATGGTGGGAGAGAGTAAGTGGGCTGGAGGGTTACAGCTTTGGGGGAAGAAAGGGGTAAAAGATCTTCCAGAGAAACTAGAATTGTCTGTTCTGAATTTCTAATCTGTGCAAATTCATTTATACAGGGTGCTAGCTGGTGAAGATTTGCAGACTGAAATCTCAACATCATTTGCCGATCGTGATAAAGTTAACCAGAATTTGAAGAACCAAAGATGGAGAATCATTCGGCCAAAATCCTGCAACACTCTCTTTCTCCCAGCATTGTCGGTCTATCTGCACCAAATGGACTGTGAATGGTACAAGACAGCAGCTCACTACCATCTTCTCAAGGGTAACGAGAGCTGGGGAATAAATGGTGGCTGAGCCAGTGATGCCCATATGAATTCTCCTCTCCCCTTCTTTCTGGGAATTAGTTTCAATCTAAATCCTCCAGTTTCTGACCTCTCAGTTAATGAATAGCTCCTTCCTATCCACTCGATCTGGATTCCTCAGCATTTTATCACTTCACTTAAACCTCAGCTCATCCTCCTTGGAAATCATCCACCGCCTATCCAACCTTTCTTCAGAGCAGAAATTTTCCAATTGTAGAAACATTCTGATCAATCTCCTCTGTACCCTCTCTGGTGTGATCACATCAACCCTGGAATAAGGGGATCAGAAGTGTGTGCAGTACTTTAACTGCAGTCAAACGAGTGTTCCTGACATTTCCCATGTCACCTCTGTGTTCTTGTGGTTGTCGCTCTCACAAGAAGTTTCTTCGATTTCCCACATGGAACTGGATGTGCACTCCATGGGGCTGGGATTCCCTACCATGTGTTTATTTGTTAACTAATCCTAAATTAACTTCACATTATCAGCTACCCACTAATCAACTTTTTCCATTATACTCAAGTCACTAACTTTTTAAAATCTCTTTTAAAATTATTACTATCTAAACACAACAGGCTTTAATTTGCTGATCAAGTATTCAGATGTCTCCACTGTTACAATCACTTGAAGATTATCTTTACATTCAGCTACATTTGGTGAATTGAACACTGATTGTAAATATATGAATATCAAATGGACTTGAGTTTTATGATAATTAATACAGTCTGACATTCTTGTTGGTTAATATCTTGAAGAGAACAGTCCTCAGAACTCCAGCTGTGCTCTGACTTCATTCACAACTGGATTTGGTTGTACAGCAGATCTTAGATCTGTTCTGTTGTTTCCTGGATTGCTTCACTCTGTCTTTCACTTGCTGCTTATGCTGTTAGGCAGATAAGTAGTCCTCTTTGGGAACTTCATCAGGTTAACACCTCATTTTTAGGTATTCATGCCACTGTTATTGACATGCCCTCCTGAATTCTCTCAGTTGAATGAGGACTGATACTCTGGTTTGATGGTAAGAGGTAAGTTGGGGGATATGCTTGGCCGTGATTCTGTAAGTTTTGTTGGAGTACAATTCTGCTGTTGTTGGAAGGAAAGAGCTAAACTCTTACACTGTTGGCCCCATATACTACATGCAGTTTCATGAACACTGATAGGCCAAGACATGAAATACGAGCAACACTGTACAATGATGCAGGATTACAACTGCAGTAAGGGGAGTTTAAGATCCAACTTGACATAGGAGTAGGGAAAGAAGCAGTTGATCAGATTGTCTTATTCATAATCATAAAGAGACTCTGTGAGATTATTGTACTGTTGGAGGTGAGGATGGAGGAGGTTAGGGAGAAGGAGAGTTCTTCTACAAAAACTAATCTGCCTTAGAGTTGTGAGATAGAATTGATTGCCATGCATTTAACAGAAAGCTAATTGAAACTGGTTTTATCCCCAAAAGATAACAAGACTGATGGTGCTTCCAATCATCATCAGGAACAAACCCCAGAATACATGGTTCGGAGATGGATATCAATTGCCAATCAACATCCAACTCCTGCAATCATTGAGCAAATGTATGTGTGATTACCCTGTTCTGATGAACCAGAAAATCACTGTTCACTCTGTGCAGATGGACAGCGATGTGGGGAAGTATTGGCTGAGTGATATTGTCGTGAGACAGTTAATCTAAAACCCCAGATAGTGTTCTGAAGACCTGGGTTCAAAGCCAGCTGCAGCAGATGGGGGGGGGGGATTTGAATTCAATAAAAAAAACTTGTGAATTCAGAGTCCTAATGATGGCCATTAATCGATTGTCAGAAAAAAACCATCTGGTTCAGTAATGCCCTTTCTTCAGGAAGGAAGCTGCCATCCTTACCTGGTCTGGCCAACATTATGACCTCAGACCCACAGCAATGTGGGTGACTCTTACCTGCCCTCTGGGCAATTAGGGATGGGCAGTAAATGCTGCCGGGCCAGCGACCCCCTCATCCTGTGAATGAATAAAGGAAAATAAAAGTCTGTACCCAGTGTGAATCTGTGCATGTTCAACAATGTTGTGAACATTTCCAAAGCTAAGATCTCTATGTGCACAACCTTATGAGCTGCCAAAACCATTGTTCATTACTTGGCGTGGGAAAGAGAAAAAAATCCTTCAACTGTGGCTATCAGTAAATTGACTGGTGTCTCAGCAGGATGGATGCCTGAGTGAATCCCTCCTCCCTCTTCCCCCCCCCCCCCCCCCAACCCCTCTCTCTCTCTCACACACACACACACACACACACACACACACACACACACAAGGTGAACAGCTCCCCTGTCTGACTGGTTTGGCCAGTTTGCAGGTGGGATGGGTAAAGAATTCCCTTCTGGCATTCCCCACATTTCCAGAGTCTGTCCCTAGTGTGGTTGCACTGGTGTTTTGCCATTTCAGATAAATGCTAGCAGACTGTTACACACACTTTAGCCTGCCCCCCCCCCCAAAAGAACCCAGTATAAAACAGTAAACATTATCTCCAGCTGTGGAGGGACAGCCTGTATTGGTCTGAGTAGGAACACTGAGCAGATTTACCTAAATGACAACTTAACTTGCTCTGGTCACCGATTAAGCAAGTCCACATAAAATGCATTATAGCACAGAAAGAGGCCCATCAAATCCAAGCTGGCTCTCTGTAGCAGAATCCAATATTCTTATTCCTATACGTACCCCAAACTCTGCAAGTTTATTTCCCTCAAAACTGATTTAATTGTTTTTATCAATCATTGATCTTCTCTACTTGCACCACCATAATAGGCAACATGTTCTGCATATTTCTAGCCAATACAGTCAGCAGAAACACTTGCTCATCTCCTGCTGTCTCAAAACCTTACATCTGACCTTAACTCTTGTGCCATCACCTATTGAATACAGATATTTTTGTCTGCTATATCTAGGTCTGTTATAATCTTATACAGCTCTATCAAAAATATATCCAACTTCTTCACTTCAAAGAAAATCGCAATTTCTTCAAATCAATCCAGTGACTGCATTTTCTTCATCAGTGAATCACTCCAGTAAGTCTGTACTCCACACTCTGAAGATCACTCATATCCTTCATTGTTGATGCCCATTTTGTTCCACAAATCCAGACGATGCAAGTTTTCTGCACAACAGCAGTAGCTTTATTATTGGACAGCCGGCGAGAGTTTCAAAGCGTGTCTAAAGTAGCTGAGTGTCTACTTGTAGAGACTCTTCTTCACAAACCTCTGCCTTACCCACAGAGACAGTATATTTAATAGTAATTAGACAAAGGCATATCAGTCACATGGACGATTGTCAACAGATAGTTTAAAGTAGGTAATTATGACCTTAAAAGCTTGATGAATGACGATGTCCTGTGATAACGTGTGAATGGATTACAGCAATTGATTATCATATTGTTCATGATTATGTGATGATGGGAAGAGATTAAGGCAGAAGGGTTATTCATTCAGTAAATGGGGATTCACTTACCTATGCTCATATGGAGGGGAGGTAAGATAATGGGAGTGGGAGGCAGTTTAACAGGGTTGTGCCCAGGGCTCTCAGTCTTGTCTGAAAAGGGCAAATTCCTCTGTCTGGGGTTACAGGGCGATCCACATGTGTGGCTGCAAGAGGTTCTATTTTGAGATACTGTTCAGCCTCCCCCCTTCTGAGGTGTTCTGTCTGTATTCTAAGACGACAGGCCTTCAGTTGATGAAATAAGGCCTTTGGCAGAGGAATGTTTAACCCTTGAGACCCCACGGTGTCCTGAAAGAGAAGCAAAAGGTATGGAACTGGCCCCTCTATGGTATTTTAACTTCCTTGTTCTGACCAGGAATCTGTTGATCAGAATTGAATGCAATGATTGACTGTGACCTAACTAGAGCTTTGTCAAGGATCAGCATCTTTTCCGTGAGTTTGTTATCATTCCCCCATTAATGAAGCCCAGCATCCCATTTGTTTTACTCAAAACACTTTGTTTTCTCTCCTTTAATGATTTGTACACATTGTTCCCCCATTCCTGCTGTCTGTGTCTGTGCCACTCAAATATATATTCCCTTTCTACATTGCTTCTCTGAAAATGCATCAACTTACTGTGTGTTCTAAAGAAGAGACATATTCCACTCAAAATATTATCTCTCACTTCACACATTCTACCCCCTGGAAAACAGAACAGTGCAACACCGGAATAATCGGCCCAACATGTCTGTGCGGACCATGATGCCATTCCAAACTAATTCCACCTGCCTGGACATGATCCATATCACTGCCAACCCCTGCCTGCTGATGTGCCTGCCCAAATGCCTCTTAAGCATTGTGATTGTTTATGCTTTTACGACCTCCCAGGAGAGTACATTCTAGTCATCTACCACCTTTTGCATAAGAAACTTGCCTGACATAACTCCCTTTAAACTTTCACATGTTGTTGGAAATGCTCAGCAGGTCTTGCAGCATCTGTGAAAATAAAAATCCGTTAATGTTTCAGGTCCTTCCTCAGAAACGTGAACTCTGATTTCTCTTTACAGATGCTTCCAGACTTGTTGAGCATTTCCAGAAACTTCTGTTTTTGTTTCTGATTTGCAGCATCTGCTGTTCTCGGTTTTTATTTTCTTTAAATTTCCCCCTGTCCCCTGAAATCTATGGCCTCTAGAATTTGTCATTTCTACCTTGGAAAAAAGATTCAGATTATAGAACATAGAACAATACAGTGCAGAACAGGGCCTTTGGCCCTCAATATTGCGCCGACCTGTGGAATTTTCTCAACTCGTCCCCCGACACTATCCCAAAATCATCCATGAGCTTATCTAAGGATTGTTTAAAACTCCCTAATGTGGCTGAGTTGACTACCTTAGCTGGTAGGGCATTCCACACACTTACCACTCTCTGTGTAAAGAATTTGCCTCTGACATCTGTCTTAAATCTGTCACTCCTCAATTTATAGTTGTGCCCTCTCGTGCAAGCTGTCGTCAACATCCTAAGAAAAAGACTATCACTGTCTACCATATCTAATCCTCTGATCATCTTGTATGTCTCTATCAAATCCACATACCCCCCCCCCCCCCCCCCCCCCCCCTTAGCCACCTTCTTTCCAATGAGAACAGATCCAAGTCTCTCAGCCTTTCCTCATAAGACCTTCCCTCCACACCAGGCACGATCCTGATAAATCTCCTCTGCACCTTTTCCAATGCTTCCACATCCTTTTTGTAATGGGGCGACCAGAACTCTACACAATATTAAAACTGTGGCCACACCAGCATTTTGTATAGTTGCAGCATGATATTGTGGTTCCAGAACTCAATCCCTCTACCAATGAAACCTAACACTTCGTATGCTGCCTTAACAGCACTATCCACCTTGGTGGTAACTTTCAGGGACATGGACTCCAACATCCCTCTGCACATCCACACTACCAAGAATCTTTCCATTGACCCAGTACTCTGCCTTCCTGTTATTCTTCTCAAAGTGCATCACCTCACATTTAGCTGCATTGAACTCCACTTGCACCTCTCAGCCTAATTCTACAGTTTATCTAAATCCCCCTGTAACATTCTTCCAAACTGTCTGCTACTCTACAGACTTTAGTGTCGTCTGCAAATTTACTAATCCATCCACCTATGCCTGCGTCTAAGTCATTTATAAAAATGACAAACAGCAGTGGTCCCAAAACAGATCCTTGTGGAACACCACAAGTAACTGGGCTCCAGACTGAATATTTTCCATCAACCACCACTTGCTGCTTTCTTTCAGAAATCCAGTTTCTAATCCAAACTGCTAAATCACCCTCAACTCCATGCGTCTGCATTTTCTCCATCAGCCTACCATGTGGAACCTTATCAAAGGCTTTACTGAAGTCCACGTGTATACCATGTCAACTGCTTGGTCACCTTCTCAAAAAAACTCAAATGAGGTTTGTGAGACACGACCTGCCCTTGACAAAACCATGTTGACTATCTGAAATCAAATTGTTGCTTGTTAGAGGATTATAACTGTTACCTCTTATTATCTTTTCCAAAACCTTTCCTACATAAGGCTCACTGGTCTATAATTATCTGGGTCATCTCTACTGCCCTTCTTGAACAAGGGCACAACATTTGCAATCCTCCAGTCCTCGGGTACTAAACCCATAGACAATGATGACTCAAATATCAAAGCCAAAGGCTCTGCTATCTCCTCCCTAGCTTCCCAGAGAATCCACGGATAAACTCCATCCAGCCCAGGGGACTTGTCTACTTTCACTCCTTCTAGAATTTGTAACACCTGTGCGTAACTAACCTCAATCTTTCTAGTCTAATATCTTGTACCTCATTTTTGTCCTCCACAATATTCTCCTTTTCCTGTGTAAACACCAATGAGAAATGTTCATTTAGCACTCCTCCGATCTCTGCACTTCTGTCTTTGATTAGCCCTATTCCTACCCTAATCATCCTTTTATTCTTCACATACCTATAGAAAATTTCAGTGTTATCTTGCAGCAGTTCAAGTCAGATGACCCAGACCTCTACAGAAAATCCAGATATGACCTCCTCAAAGCCATCAGGGATGTCAAGAGGCTGTACCATGCCAAGTTGTAGGTCCAAACCAACCAAACAGACTCTCCTTGCCTGTGGTAAGGCCTAAACAACATAATGGGATACAAAATGAAGCAGAGTAAGAGAGCAGACAGAGACACATCCCTCCTGATGTGCTCAATGCTTTCTATGCTCAGTTCGAGCTGAACGCCAGCAGTTGCGGTGAGCCCTGGGACACACCTCTTCCCTCAGCCACCGCCGCAGACGTCAGATTGGTCTTCCTGGGGGAGACAACCCAAGGAAAGTGACCAGGCCCGGACAGAGCCCTGGCTGTGTGCTTAGATCCCGTGTGGAGGCATTCACCGCCATCTTCAGCCTCTCCCACCTACAAGTCTCCCACCTGCTTCAAGAAGACCACCATCATCCCCGTCCCTACGGAAGCAAATGCAACGTGCCTTAATGACTACCACACTGTGGCTCTGACCTCCATAATCATGAAATGCTTTGAGAGGCTGGTCATGGTCCATATCAACTTTAGCCTCCCAGCCAGCCTCAATCCTCTGCAATTTGCCTCCTGATGTAACAGGTCCACAGCGGACACCATTTCCCTAACCCTGCACTTATCCCTGGAACATCTGGATAACAAGGACACCTATGTCAGACTCCTGCTCATCGACTACAGCTCCATCTTCAACACCATTATCCCCATCCAGACTAATCTCAAACCTCCAAGACCGTGGTCTCGGCTCTGCCCTCTGTAACCGAATCCTCAGTTTCCTGACCCATAGACCGCAATCAGTGAAGTTGGGGAACTGCACCTCCTCCCCAATAACACTCAACACAGAAATTCCCTGCAAGAATACATTCTCAGCCCCCTACTGTATGCCCTGTGCACCCATGACTGTGTTGCCAGATTCTGAAAAAAACCATCCACAAACGTGCTGACAACGCCACCATGGTAGGACAGAGATCAAGCAACAGTCAGTCAGAATACAAGAAGGGGAGATAGAGGGCTTGGTGTCATGGTGCAACAACAATCTCTTTCTCAACGCTGGCAAAATGGAAGAACTAATCATTGACTTCAGGAAGGAGAAGGAGACATCCCATCTACGTACATGGAGCTGAGGTGGAGAGGGTTGAGAGTGTTAAGTTGCTTGGAGTGACGATAACCGACAATCTGTCCTGGACTTCTCACTTAGATGTGATGGTCAAGAAAGCACAATGCCTCTTCTTCCCCAGATAGCTTTGGAAATTTGGCATGTCCATAAAGACCCTCACCAACCTTCACAGATGCAATCTATCCTGGCACATAACAGCCTGGTACAGCACCAGCTCTGTCCAGGGCCATAAGGTTGTGTGCACAACCCAGATCATCACAGAAGCTAACCTGCCATCCATGGATTTTGCTTAACGTCTCGTTGTCATGGAAAGGCTACCAGCATCACCAAAGACCCCCCTCCCCCCACGCCAGTAATGCTCTCTTCCAACCTCTTCCATCAGGCAGAAGATAGAGAAGCTTAAACACACACACACACACACTAACAAGGTTCAAGAACAGCTTCTTCCATGTTGTTATCGGACTTCTGAATGGACCTCTCTAACTTTAAATAACATTGATCTTGCTTTGTTCACCTCCTGTGCAGTGTAATCCTGTATGCCTCACTCTACCTAAGCAGCCTATGGTCTGTATGTCCCTTCTTACTATGATCTGTAAGTACTGCTCACAAAACAAAACTTTTCACTGAACGTGGGTACATGTGACTACAATAAATCAAATCAAATGGAAGTCTATTCTGTGTGAACTGCCAGTCTGAACCTTTTGTCCAACAACCCTGGGCAGCTATTCATGATGCCAAGATGATAGGCATCCCCTTGCCCAGCTTCAACTGAGGGTAAGTTTGCCATTCTTTTTAAGAGCAACAACTTCCAGTGCTCCCAAACAATACAATGGTAATAGGGCACATAGTGAGGAGATGATGGCCTAGTGGTACCATTGCTAGACCATTAATCCAGAGATCCAGGTTATGCTCTGGGATCCTGGATCTGAATCCTCTATGGTAGATGGGGGAATTTGAACTCAATTTTTAAAAATCTGAATTAAGACGCTAATGATAATAATGAAAGCATTAACAATTGGGGGAATAAAAATCCATTTGGTTCACTAATGTTATTCAGGGATGGAAACAGCTATCCTGGTTTACAAATGACACCAAACCCATAGTAATGACTCTTACCTTCCCTCTGGAGGGAATGAGCAATAAATGATGACCTGGCCAGTGACATCCACATCCCACGGATTGAATTAAAAAACACATATAATACCAGGTAAATTGTTGATGCTCGGTCAATTGGGCAGTGTTACTCACTAATTCTTGTGACCTTTTTGTTTTCCTATGATAGAAATTTGGAAGGCTAGCTGTAATGTCACTTAAATAAAATCTCATGCTCTCATATTGCAGGAAATTGCAGTTTTAAAGGGACCCCAATTTCTAACAGACATTTAGGAAGGAACACCAGGACTCAGAACAAAGGCATGTCCACTAATGGTGAAGCAAAGGTAATTTCACTTGACAGTATTAGTGGTTGTTAAGAAACACCATTATAATGTGCTTTGGTCTGTGTTCCTATGGTGGAACAATCTCTGAAATGTTCTGGACTAAATACTCCTTGCCGTTTGGTGACTATGTTTAAAACAGCAGATTGCTCTTCATTGGTCCCATTGAAATTGGAGTTACTATCAAGAACTTAATGCACTTTTGAATGTGGGTCTATAGTTTACACATTTTGTTAGCATTCTTTATCTGCCAAATTGGGAGGGCTACAAATTGACAAAGAAATATTTTGTAATGATCCTTATTACTTTCTCTGCTCATGTTTCTTAATAAGGTGGGTCAGATTTTCAGTTGCGGGTGTGAACACATTGCTCCTCTATAAGGCTACTCTGTAGAATAATGGTTTTATATTGCTACTGTTTAATATGCTTTCCTGATGTCATGAATTTGCATTCCTCCACGTTGAGGTGTTTCCTACTTGTCAGTCCAGTTCTTAAATCAGTCCAGCTTCTGTATTGATCATTTTCTTCCCTGTTACTTTCAGTGCCTGCCAGTTTGAAATAATCTGCAATTGTGGAGAGTTTTGATATCTATCACCACCATCTATCAGTGATTATGTACACTGTAACTTGTGATGGATCCAGCCTCTATCCCTCAGGTAGACTATTTCACGGTGATTCCAAATCCAGTTACAACCAAGTATTTTTCATGTGCTTCAGCCAATTTTCAATCTACTTCAGATGTTCAGTACCTGAATCCAGAGATCCAGGTTATGCTCTGGGATCTGGGTCTGAATCCTCTATGGTAGATGGGGGAATTTGAACTCAATTTTTAAAAATCTGAATTAAGACACTAATGATAATAATGAAAGCATTAACAATTGGGGGAATAAACATCCATTTGGTTCACTAATGTTATTCAGGGATGGAAACAGCTACCCTGGTTTACAAATGACACCAAACCCATAGTAATGACTCTTACCTTCCCTCTGGAGGGAATGAGCAATAAATGATGACCTGGCTAGTGACATCCACATCCCACGGATTGAATTAAAAAACACATATAACTTGAACAGTATCTTATCTTGTGAACATCTCCCTTCTGGCATTTTATGTGCAAACAGAAATCCTCTAAAACACTATATATGTTTAGATGGTCAGATAGCTCATTGGCAGTGTGGTCAATTTGCAATACAGGGTAATTTCACAACAACGTTTCAATTCCTGCTCTGGCTAAGGACTCTTGCTCTCTCCCCTTGGATGAAGTGTGCTGACCCTCAGGATAAAGCACCACCAATTCCAGTGAGAGGGCAATCCTATAGTTTATTAGAACAGTGGTGACTTTACCTGATCAGATTTCAATGTGACTTTCAACCGCTTCAGTACCCTGCTCTTTTCTCACTTCTAAAAGATGTGGCACATACTTTGAATATGAGGCTGAGTAAACCATGTTGAGATAAAACCAAGGTTCAAATAATCCACTTTGTTTTAATATTCTGGTTTGGCAGCCAAGATGATACTGGAGACTTTGTATGTTTTTCACTGTGCTCATGCATTCCTATACTTGAGTACATGTGACAATAAATTCTAATTCTAATTCTAATTCTGATTCTGATTCTAATCTTTCATCCTGCATTCCATCAGTTGAATAACATTCAGTTTGGCTTTTGAACAATAACAAAAACAAATACTTCAAATAATATTGTACCTTTCACATTTAGAGAATGTCCCAAGGCATGTTACAAACAAAGAATGACTTTTGAAGTGTTGTAACGTCGCACAGCAGTAAATGTTGGTTTGTGTTTGCTTATACATATGTCATTTCCTGTAAATAAAGAAGCTGGAGTGTGGGTACTATACTATTGAAGAACTCAGCAGACCTTTATTTACAGCTAACGATAATAAACAAACATTGCATTTCTGAGGCATGTTTTGATGCAGTGATGATATCATAAGTGTGTCTCTTAAAGGCATACTGACAAACTTACCAACTGAGCCATGACACAATATCCCCCTTTTCCCAAAGATAAAAAATTATCTCAGACAGGTATACATGGTTGTAGATACACATGTTATCAACTGAAGAATTAAATAAACAGAGTTTACAAGACCAACATTTCAAATTTCATTGTGACACTTGGAGGGTTGACAGCATGCCTTTATCTGGTGTTCATATACTTGTCTGGAGAGAAATGTTCTCTGTTAAACTTGTTTGACTATTTGGTTGTCTTGCTGCTGGTTGCTGTGTCTGAAGATCCTCACTCACTCATCATCATCATCAGAATGTTCATCCTCACCTCCTTTGTGCATGACTGACGTGCTGTATACTGGTCAGAGAGACTGCTGTCCCTTTGTAATGTGGCACCATGTAATGTTAGAAACAAAATCAATAAAATTTAGACGAGACCACCAACGCTGGAAACAAGACAATTTATTACGAACTTGCAGGTAAGGGCTTCAATTGCATAAGCAAATGAAAGCAAATTAGAACTGAGGTTAGTGTCCAGTTATACCCTTTGAGCTGAGTGAGGTCATCTCTCCAGACTCCTAATTACCCAATCTCTCTTACTATTTCGCCTCTACCCATCTATGCTCCACGCCCATTGCCCCTTTCTTTCCAAGTTGGCAATTTCCCCCTTGCACATGCTGTCATAAGGCTAAACACTTATCTCGATGTTCCCCTTTATAACGTTTTTCATTATCCATTGGTATATTCCATTCTTGTACATACATCTTAACAATGTATCTTTTTCGTGCTTCGCTAATATGTTTCAGTAATCTTAGCTTTTTGCTGAAACTGTTGTTTTAAACATTATGGTAAAAGGAATTATTTTCTTTAATAAATCTACATTAAAGTTAGTACTTAATTATCCATAATTATGCACTGAAAAGTAGAGATACTCTTCCCTAAATACCTGCAGAGTTAATAGTTCTCTTGCTGTACCCCTTTTCTGTATGATTTTTCTATATCTGCAAAACAACACTTTACCCCATTTCTTCCAGTAATGACTTTGTATGATCTGAACTGGTTACATATTTTAGAAATCTTTTCTCGAGTCCAAATATTTCAGATTGGATTTCTAATTCACTCTCTCTGCCCAGTGCTCAGTTGTGGTAGCTCTGTTCCTGCACTCTCATTGTGTATCCTGAACATTCTCCTTTGTCTTTGGAGAAGAACGTCTATTGAGGATGGTAATCCTTTTTCCAAGGCTGCATGAAAATACAGCAATGCAATGGGAAAGCCCTACTTCAATGCTCCACACTTCATGATCATCAATTGCCATACATCCTATGAGACAGAGAGTGGATATTGGGGTGACAATATAATATATGAGTCACTCCCCACTTAGTACACCTGCTTTGAAACCATTTGCCAATGTTTTGCAGTCCATTGTCAGACACTAGCTGTTCCAGGTTACTGAATAAACTAATGTTCATAATGTCACAACAATTGCACTAGTTGTGCTGCAAATATGTTGAACAATGGGAAATGTAGTGAAGTATTCATCACAAGGATGTAATATACCCGGTGCCCTGTAAATATTCTATTGCTATTTTTGTCCAAGGAGTGGATGGAACATTGTGTGGAATGTAGTTGCTCCGCTGTTACTGGGGTCAATATGTTTGGCATTGCCTCACATTCATTCACAAGTTGTTGAATATCCTGAATATTCCTGGCCAGTCCATGGATTCACACATTGGCTGTCTTCTGCCATCAATGCTCAAGTGTCCCTGGTTTAACAATGACATAATATTCTGCCGCAATCTTTAAGGTAGTAGGGCTTGTTTGCACTTGTCACGATATAGTAATTTTGCCTCTATATGGTTGAAATAAATTGGTCTTTTCCAATATTTCCTTAGTACTGGCGGGCCATCCTGGATCATGATCGTGTAGAAGCTCATCTTACTGATTGCAACTATTCACACACTGGCTCTGGCTAAAGTGTAGCAGATCAACCTTGAGAACATCTTCAGCTTTGTAGTCAAGAGCATCATGTGCAGATCAAGAAGATTATCGTGTGCTTTTCTGTGGGTTGAATTAATCTGCTCAGTGTGCCAGATGGAATCATCCTGGAGCCTGGATAACAAAGATCCTTCCAAAACGTATTGCAATAGAGTCATAGAGTCATACAGTATGGAAGCAGACCCTTTGGTCCAACCAGTCCATGCTAGCATAATCCCAAATTAAACTGGTCCCACCTGCCTGCTCCTGGCCCATATCCCTCCAAACATTTCTTATTCATATACTTTTCTAAATATCTTTTAAATGTTGTACTGTAACCACATCCACCACTTCCTCTGGAAGTTCATTCCACACACAAACCACTTTCTGTGTAAAAAAAATTGCCCCTTTTTTAAATCTTTCTCCTCTTACCTGATAAATATGCCCATAGTTTTGAAATCCCCCACCCTAGGGAAAAGTCCCCTCATCTCTACCCCTCATGATTTTATAAACCTCTATAAGGTCATCCCTCAAGCTCCTACACTTCTAATGGAAAAAGTTCCAGCCTCTCCTTATAACTCAAATCTTCCATTTCTGGCAACATCCTGATAAATCTCTTCTGAACCTGGTCCAGCCTAATAATAGTCTTCCTTTAACAGGGAGACTAGAACTGTACACAGTACTCCAGAAGAGGTCTCACCAATATCCTGTACAGATGATGAGCCTCATAAATGAAATTTGAGCTCAGTGACCTTCTCCAATAAGCTAATCAATACATTCTTGGAGGTGAAATACGAAGGTAAGCAGGTAGGTGATATGCTGTGGGGAGTCAGGAGGAATCCACTGCAAGATTCCTACTCTTTGCTCTTGGAGCCACGGTATTTTTATGGCTAGTCCAGTTCTTGTCACTAGTTATCACCAGGATGTTGATATTGGAAGATTCAGTAATTGTAATATCATTCAATGTAAAGGGGCGATTGTTAGATTGTCTCTTGCTGGCATTTTATTGCGTGAATGTTACTTTCTACTAATCAGCCCCAAGTCTGGATGTTATCCAGGTCTTGCTGCATTTGAACATGGACTTTTAGTATGGTTTCAGTTTCGGAAGCATTGTATAAGGAACTGAACATTGTGCAAACATCAGTAAACATCCCCACTTTGGACCTTAAGATAGAATGGAAGGTTGTTTTTGAAACAGCTGAAGATGGTTGGGCACTGGACACTACCCTGAGGAAATCTAACAGAGATATCCTGGAGATAAGATGATTGACTTCCAACAACCACAACCACAACCATCCTTTTTTATGCAAGGTATGACTCCAACCAGCAGACAGTTTGTCTCTGATATCCATTGCCTTCAGTTTTGTGAGGGCTCCTTGATGCCACACTCAAACCAATACAGCCTTCATGGCAAGGGCTGTCACTCTCACCTCACCACTGGAATTCAGCTCTTCTGTCCACGTTTAAAGCAAAACTGTAAGGAGGTCAGGAGCTAAGTGACCCCAGTGAAATCCAAACTAAGCATCACTGGGCAGCTTATTGTCAAATGCTGCTTGATATTGGCACTGATGACATTTCTATCACTTTAATGATGATCAAGGGTAGACTGATGGGGTAGTATTTGGCCAGGTTGGAATGTATCCTGTTTTTTGTGTGCAGGACATAACCTGGGCAAGTTTCAACATTGTCAGACAGATGCCTTTGTTACAACTGTACTGGAGCAGCTTGGCCAGCAGAGCGGCAAGTTCAGGAACAGAAGTCTTCAGTACTATTGCTGGGATATTGTCAAGGCCCATAGACTTTCCAGTACCTCCAATCATTTCTTGATATCTTCATAGTGCATTGAATCAGCTGAGGACTGGTATCTGTAATGCTGGGGACCTTCAGGGGAGGCTGAGTTGACATGCTGACCACAAGATAGAATGCAAAAATTTTGTGCATAGCAAGATCCCAGCAACAGGCAAAAGAAATGATCCCAAATAATCTGTTTGTCTACTATTGATTGAGAGATAAATATTAGCCAAACACCCAATATAACTCACTTGCTCATTTTCAAAATGTACTTTTGGGGTCTTCCCCATCTACTGAGGGGGCAGATGGGTCCTCGGTTTAGCATTTCATCCCAAAGTCTGGCTTTTATGCCACTGCGACACTCCCAAAGTACTGCAGACACTACACTAGTCCCACCTGCCTGCGCTTGGCCCCAATCCCTCCAAACATTTCTAATTCATGTCCTTAACTCAATGCCTTTTAAACTGTTACTACAGTGTGATCCTTGATTGCAGAGTCTTCTGATTCAGGGAGTCATGGATAACACTAATCAATGATTACACATTCATTATAATAATCTAAAGACTGGATCTTATTGATATTGAGCTAATTGTTGCTGTCTTACAAGGGACATTAACAGTGAAAACATTTCATTTCAGTTTTGCATCATCTTCAAAAGGCTTTCTAAGAGATGTTCAAAGAGAGATAAATATGAAGTGAGTTGTAAGTCTGAATTGTGGAGCTATTGTTTACTGAAGTTTGTGTAATTTAATTAATGCAAAGTTTCGAATGACACATTTATTAAATATATAAATCCCAGATACAATCACGTCATTTCTTTGGGTGCAGAATAACCTTTACATAACCTGATAATAACATCATATCCATTGAGATCAACAACACAAGTAAAACTTTTAAGTTGAAAGTGTGGTTCTGGGAAAAGCATAGCAGGCCAGGCAGCATCCTAGAAACAGAAGAGTTAGAGTTGACTCCCCTGCTCCTTAGATGCTGCCTGACCTGCTGTGCTTTCCCCAGCACCACACTTTTTGACTCAAATCTCCAGCATCTGCAGTCCTCACTTTCTAGGCAAAAGTGAGGACTGCATATGCTGGAAACGAGAGCTTTTCTAGCACCACTCTAATCTAGTCCTCACTTTCTCCTAAAACTTCTAAGTAGCAAATCTATCTAACACACTCAAATGTGAGGGCTTTTATCTTGTTAATTAACCCGTAAATGTGATGTTAGCACACTTATAACTGTATATGTGATTTGATAATGAAACATCACTCAATACAGGAAGATCCTGTTCACCAGTTAGGGTGCTGCAAAACATGGATTGTGAACATTTTCCAAAACAAGGCTGAATATCTCGGGAAAGTTCAGCTTCTTATTCCCTCAACACACTTCGAGTGGAATTTTATTTCTGAATGATGTGGGCTTTAGAGAGAAATCTAGGAGAACCGCATGACAAAGAGGTCCAATGAGATGTTTCTTGATGTCAGAAGGGAAAAGTCATATTTTCCAACAGAAATCTGGATGACGAAATGAGATTCCAGTTAGAAAGCAGCAGGAAGATTATTAACAGGAATATATTATCTGTTATCACCCTAATTAACTACAAATCTCACCTCATTGATATGCAACATCATATTGCACCACAGGATGGACAGGGACTAGACACGGAGAATTCCCAGTGTGAAAGTCTGAGCAGCTCCTGGGGACTGCAGCTCACTGCTTGCTCCTGCAGAGTGTCATCTTGGACACTCAGCTCCAACATCTCAAGGCAATCCAATCCACCAGCTGCAAGTAGTTCATGTCTATTGATGATGGTAGCCTCACCACGCCATCATGATACATCTCCAATAAACTTGCACACCGTTGCTGCACGTCAGTGCTGCACTTCAAATGGGCAGCCATCAATGCAATGCTTGCTGCACAGACACTCTGTGAGCAGGGAGAGGTGGACCAGGCTGCAGCTCAGGGCAGCTCATTCGCTTTCCTAGCACCTATCCAGATACTCACAGCATCTCCTACATTGCTTAGTCTGTTGGCACTTTTCCCCCTCAACCAGAGCTTAAAGGTTCATTGTTATGGTGTTGCCTTGCAGTTTAGTGCTGATATGAAGCCAGACAGCTTGTCCTGGTTTTTGCTGTCAGTTGTGAAGGAGGTAGATGAGTTTCTGACTGACACCTTGCAATGTCAATCTCACACTTGCACCATGTGCCGACTGTGTTAGCCACAACCATGCTGCAGATGGCCGTGTCTCAGTCTTAAGGCAATAGTTCTCATCAATGCCCAGCAAGACACCCATCAGTCAAGGGATCCTGGCATAGTAAGTCAAGGCATCCTCAGATATCAAGCCAGAGGCTTGGTATGGTCAGGCGTGCTCACATTAAGTGGTACATACCTCCTGAGTCACAGTGGAGTGTGGATTACAGTCAGCCCTGTGCTCTGGCGCAGTAGAATGTGGAGTCGCAGGAAAGCAGTTTTAGTAAGGTTCAGATATCAGTCACTTGTCAGTTGGGCCTATCTGGCCAAGGAGCTCAAAGAGGGATGCTCCATGGCTAGTCTGGGGTCCTCACTACAGAAGGGCAAGGGGGATGGGTTTTACTGACTGGGCGAGTGGAGCTGGCGAGATGAATGGTGAGAAATACAAGCAGAAAGCTAGAATGCAGATGGGATTGCAAAGGGGGAGGTAATCAGGCTGAGGTTAGGGCTTTTTCATCATCACCCCACTGACGGATCACCCCAGATCTCTCTCATGTGATCTTTCCTCCAAACCTTCAAGTTCACATTGCATCCGTACAGCCCGTCCCCACAATCGCTACCCCAGCAGCAAGAAACCCAACCACTGCTAGGCCGCAGCCTCTGCTGTCCCAGCCTGATGGGGAAACAAGTTGACCGGGGCCTTCTGAGTGGGGCTCTTTTAGAAAATGAACCACACATGTCCCATGGATTTAAACTTCCATGGCAACCAAAAAAACCTGGGAATCATCTCCACCCTTCGGAAATGTATCCCAATAAGGATTAGGGTGAATATCCTTTTTATGTGGCTCATTTTCAGATTCTGTCAGCTAAGTAACTTACTGCAAACTACCTTAAGACATTTGACTATGTTTAAAGGCATTGTATCAATGAAAATGTTTTATTGCCTTCCTATATTGTTTTTGTGTTAAAGTGTGACTGGATATGAGTTTGAGTGGTACCAAATCTCTCAGGTCCCATGTTTTTATTTAAAGATCCCTGGAATTTCACCCCATCCTAGACACTGTATTTATTTCCCAATCAAAACCTAATGAGGTTCTTTATTCCATTGTGTATGGAGCTTGCTGTGTCCAAATTAGCTGCCACATAGCGTTCATTACAACGGTGACTATCATTGGTTTTTAACACGTGTTGGGACATCAGAAGTTGTGAAGGGCACTAAATAAACAGATTTCTTACCTTGTTTTAAGGACCTGTGCATTATGTCCCACTGCACCTTGGCTAATGTTGTAGAACAGGGGGGCCTCATGGTTTAGGTGCACAATTCTTTGAAGTTTGCATCGCATATGGACAGGGTGGTTAAAAAGGCATTGAGCATGCTTGCCTTCATTGCTCAGTCCCTTGAGTTTAAGAGTTGGGAAGTCATGTTGAGGTTGTACAGGACATTGATGAGGCCTCTTCTGGAATACTCTATGCAGTTCCCCTCAATCTGTTATATGAAGGATATTATTAAACTGGAGCGGGTTCTGAAGAGATTTACCAGGATGTAGCCAGGTATGGAAGGTTTGAGTTATAAAGGATGGTGGATAGGCTGGGAGTTTTTTCACTGGAGTACAGAAGGTGACCTCATAGAGATTTATAACATCATGAGGGACATAGATAGAGTTAATGGTAGGTGTCCTTTCCCTGGGATGGGGGGTTTCAAGACTTGGGGGCATACTTCTACGTGAGAGGAGAGGGATTTAAAAAGGACATGAAGGGCAAATGTTTTTACACAGACAGTGGCTCACATGTGGAATGAACTTCCTGAGGAAGTGGTGGACGTGGGTACAAATTGTGGGCGGCACGGTAGCACAGTGGTTAGCACTGCTGCCTCACAGCGCCAGAGACCCAGGTTCAATTCCCGCCTCAGGCGACTCTGTGTGGAGTTTGCACATTCTCCCCGTGTCTGCATGGGTTTCCTCCTGGTGCTCCGGTTTCCTCCCACAGTCCAAAAAATGTGCAGGTTAGGTGAATTGGCCATGCTAAATTGCCCGTAGTGTTAGGTGCAGGGGTAAATGTAAGGGAATGGGTCTGTGCTTCAGCGGGTGGGTGTGGACTTGTTGGGCCAAGGGCCTGTTTCCACACTGTAAGTAATCTAATCTAATTACTATGTTTAAAAGACATTTGGATAATTTCATGAATAGGAAAGATTTGGAGGGAGATGGGCCAAGTGCAGGCAGGTGAACTAATTTAGTTTGGGAACACGGTCAATATGGACTGGTTGGACCAAAGGGTCTATTTCTGTGCTCTGTGACTATGAAAAATTTGACGTTAAACTGTGCAACTTGTATAGCTACCAATAGAGGTCGCTCTTCTCATGGATGTGCCATCCCAGGAGTGTGAGCTCCAGGCTTCCTCTCTGTGTGGATGTCGCACAGACTCTTTCATAAGGGTTTATGTCAGTCAGATGAACTCCTCCTCCCATTGCTTTATATATCTGTGCACATTTTTCTACATCGAATATTTATCTTTCGAAAGTTATTAATGAATCTGCTTCCACCATCTTCTCAGGCAGCGCATTCCAGGTCATAACCACAGACTGCAATAAAAACAAACACCCCCTTGAGTGAGGTTTTGGCGTAGATTTTCCCACTTAGAGAGATTAGATGCAAATAAACTTTTTCGGCAAGCAACAGTTCTGAAAGAGTGAATGTTGAAGTTGCATTAAGCACCACCCAACCTGATGGTGTCTTGCAGTGGAGATGAAGCAATGGAGCACAAGGTCCCAATGGAGATAGATGTGTTCTCTTTGGCTTCTGATATTCTTCTTAATTATGCCTAACTAGTCAATGTAACTTATTACTATCATGCAACTATGTCCTGGTAGGTGCCTCTGCCTATACAGACTTGTTCACTAAGAAAAGTGCCTTTTCTTGTGAAGACTCATCATGGTTTGTTCCCTATTACTGCTAATTACGTCCTTTGACTCAGCATATAAAGGAAGGTATGTAAGGTTCTTGGGATACATTATTCTCAGCAACAGGTTTCACTGCAGGTAAAGATTATAATCTCACATTGAACGACAAGACCTTTATAAATATGGTGAAAGGATCCTAATCCATTCACTCTCTCGGGCAGGAGTAGTGTACGAACAATCTGAAACCCTGCTGAGTTTAGGAGCAACTTTCAGTATCTGAGTACTTGAAATGGAAAAGCATCAATATCGAAGGAGAATTGGACAAATACTGCAATGACAATATTGGCAATGCTGAAACAGATAGTGAACCTTACAATTTCCCTTTGACATTCAATAGCATTATCATCACTGAATCAATCCTTTACCATCAACAACCTGTAGGTTAGTATTGACCAGAAACTGAAGTAAACCAACTACATAAACACCACAAGAGCAGGTCAGATGCCGTGGATTCTGTAGCAAATAACTCAACCCCCCCCCAAAGCCTGTTCATTTTAAAGTCAGGATTGTGACACAATACTCCCCACTTGCCTGGATTAGTGTAGATTGAACTACACTCAAGAAACCTGACACCATCCAGCTTACTTGACCAACAGTTGAACCTTCAACATTCACTCCATCCAGCATCTGAGCACAGCAGCTGCAGTGTGAATGATCTACAAGATGGACTGCAGGATCTTTCTGAGGATCCTTCACCAAGACCTTTCAGATGCACAAGGACAATGGCAGCAGACGTGTGGGAACACTGCAGGTTCCCCACCAAACCATACACTACCAGGACATGGGACTACATCAAGAAGTGCCTTGGGTTTGTTTGCTAGATAGTAAAACTCTAACATTTTATTGTTTCTTCATATGCTACTGTACAGAACCTAACTGCTTTAGTGACTATGTACGCATATAAAAATATTTTTTAATTTCAAAAAATATACTTTATTCATAAAAGAACTAACGTAATGTCACTGGGTCAAAATCTTGGATCTCCCTCCGTTAACAGCATTACGGATGTACCTACTCAGCACAGATTACAGTTCACTGCCACTTTCTCAAAGGCAGGGATAGGCAGAAATATAGCCAGTGATAATCACAATTTCAGAATAAATAAAAAGCAGGAGAGTTAGTCTGATACATGGAAAAAACAGATCATTCTCTTTTTTTTAACCAGGTAAATGCTCCTTGTACATTCTCAGGCCTTGTCAGGTTCTTTGCAACCCTTTTCTGAGTCTCACAGTAAATCACTGACATTGAAAGAACATGTTAAGCTATTCGCTGTTCATTGTTGCTACAGCAATCTGATTTGTAACCATTAAAACAACCGACAACCACAACAATACTCAGGGTTCTAAATTACATACATTAGTGGTAACCTTACCCAAAGAATGGATGAGAATGTCTTACCTGCTACCACATGGAATTGGTGAAGTGAATAGCATAGATGCCTTCAGGGTAACCAGGTAAGGGATATAGAAGAAGGGAATAGATAGATATGGCTGAGATAGATTCATAGAGATGTACAGCACAGAAACGGACCCCTTCGGTCCAACTTGTCTAGATATCCCACCCTTCTCTAGTCCCACCTGCCAGCACCCAGCCCAATATCCCTCCAAACCCTTCCTATTCATATACCTGTCCAGATGCCTTTTAAATGTTGCATTGTACCAGCCCTCACCACTTCCTCAGGCAGCTCATTCCATACACATACCACCCTCAGGTCTCTTTTACATCTTACCGCTGTCATCCTAAACCTATGTCCTCTATTTCTGGACTCTCCCACCTCAGGGAAGTGACTTTGCCTATTTACCCCTCATAATTTTGTAAATCTCTATAAGGTCACCCCTCAACCTCTGATGCTCCAGGGAAAACAGTCCCAGCCTGTTCAGTCTCTCCTCATAGCGCAAATCCTCCAACCCTGGCAACATCCTTGTAAATCTTTTCTGAACCCTTTCAAGTTTCACATCTTTCCGATAGGAAGGAAACCAGAGCTTATCACTCGACTAAAGGCCATTTTGCTCCTTGCAATCTGCAGACCCAGAAAATAGGACCATCTTACTACTACATCTTACAAAATATTACTCCAGGCTAACTTAATACTTATGGCTTATATTTTAAAATCTTAATCAAGAGACAGATCCCAATTAAAACATATAATCAAGAAACAACCCCCTCTACTCATTGTTGTAGATTTACAGCAAGGCTATACTTAAAACTATTCACTTATCTGTTTCTGTGCTGTGACCTCTCCCAAACAGGTTCCTCCAAGATCAGTTGTGAATTTCGCTGTTTGTTAAGTTTTCCTAGACACACTCCAATACATGAATTCAAACAGCAAAGGCAGTAACTGCGAGATGCAGTGAAATGGCAGAAGGTTTGCATGAATCTCAAATTCCAACACATATCTGAAGGCCGAATGGCCAGTTTCTGTGGTTGAAATCATCGTAGAATCCCTACAATGTGGAAACAGGTCTTTTGGCCCAACAAGTCCACACCAACCCTCCGAAAAGTAACCCACCAAGACCCATTCCCCTACCCTATTACCTACATTTACCGCAAACTAATGCACCTAATCTATACACCCCTAAACTCTATGGGCAATTTAGCATGGCCAGTTCACCTAACCTGCACATCTTTGGACTGTGGGAGGAAACCCATTCAGACACAAGGAGAATGTGCAAACACCACACAGACAGTCGCATGAGGCTGGAATTGAACCTGGGTCCCTGGTGCTGTGAGGCAGCAGTGCTGACCACTGCCTTTGACCTTTCTGATGGTGTCAGTTTGGAGATAAAGGATTCAGATCAATCACCTGTTCGACATCAGTTCTCATTTTCCAAATAAATACGTCAGTTAAGGAAAGACATCACAGACATTTAAAGCCCACACATTCTCTGTAAAAGGTCCTGGGAAAATTATGATGCAGTGAACAAGATGAAAGGCTGTTGCAGCAGCTGGAAATGCAGTGGCTGCCTTCTGATCTCAAGACTGCCCTCCATGAAAAGTTCCTTTCAACAGGTGTCTGGAGCAGATATATTCAAAAAGATCCACTTCCTGATTTTCCATCCATTAAAATGCATGAAAAATTTGATCATGTAAGAAGGCATATTAGGACAACCTCAGAAATTCAGCATAATCGAGCTTCAACTTAGCATCTTCAGGACAAGCATAGCCAAACCTACAAAACTGCCATGAAATAGTGCACATTACTGATTGAAATATCAACATTAAGTACATTTTCATTCATTCATGTGATGGGGGAATTGACAGCAAGGTCAGCATTTATTGTCCATCCTTAATTGCCATAGAAACCATTGATACAGCACAGAAGGAGACCATTCAGCCCATATTGTCCATGCTGACCCAAAGACACCCTTTCTAATCCCATCCTCCTGCACACGGCCCATAACCTTGCAGTTTACAGCACTTAAGGTGCAGATCCAGGCACCTTTTCAAAGACAAAATCAGATCTTGCTGGAAAAACTCAGCAGGGCTGGCAGCACCTGTAGAGAGAAAGCAGAATTAATGCTTCAGGTCCAGTGGCCCTTCTTTAAGAATGGTTTCTGTTGTCTCTCCACAGATGCTGCCTGACCTGTTGAGTTTTTCCAGCAAGATCTGATTTTGTTTCTGACTTCCAGCATCTGCTTGGTTTTTTGACTTTTTCAAAGGGTTTAGGGTTTCTGCACCTACCACCAACTTAGGCATTGAATTCCAGATACCCACCATCCTCTGTGTAAAAACCTTTTTCCTTATGCCCCCTTTAATCCTTCTGCCACTGAGCTTGAATCTATGACCCCTGGCTTTTGAACTCTCTGCCAAGGGAAACAGTTCCCCCTGTCTACTCGATCTCTCCTCCTCACAATTTTGTATACCTCAATTATGTCACTCATCGGCCTTCTCTGTTCCCAGGAAAACAACCCCAACTTCTCCAATCTTTCCTCGGAGCTACAATTCTCCAGGCCTGGTAACATTCAAGTATATTTTCTCTGCGTTCTCTCCAGCGCAATTATGTCCTTTCTGTAAAGTGACCAGAGCTGCACACAATACTCCAGTTGTGGCCTCACTAGTGTCTTATACACTAGTGTCTATCCCTCTGCCAATGAAAGGGAGCATTCCACATGCTTTCTTTACAATCTTATCTGTACTGCCACCTTTAGGGACCTGTGCACTTGTACACAAAATCTCTCACTTCATCTACCCCTCTCACATTGGTGGTAAGCTGCCTTCTTAAGTCAATGCAGTCCATGAGGTGTAGGTAGAAACAAAATATCATTACAGAGGGAATAAAGGTTTTAATAAAGATCTCCTACATAGCATATACAGAGGAACCTCGATTATCTGAACAAGGTGGGCGGGTACTTTCTCGTTTGGATAATCAATTTCACCTTAAACAAGGAAAGCATTAAACAAGGTCTGGAACAGCTTCAGTGTTCATCATTGCAACAGTGTTTATCAGTTCCCGCCTGGCACATGCGTTTATGTTCTCGGCCAGTTTTTTCATGAATGCCCGGTAAAGTGACGGGAATACTGTAAAACACTTACTTTTGCAAAAGGCTGTGTAACTAACCCTTACCTAAAAAATATCCAGTCGCTGATGCTTGAGGTGCTTGTGTTTCTTTGTTTTTGCCAGCACTTTCACATGTTCTTCAGTACAGGGAAATTGAATTCACTTACCTCTTTGATGTAACGTTTTTGTGGGACCTTGAAATCTACTTCAGATAATCTGAAATTCGGATAATCGAGGTTCTACTGTACTTCCAGTAGATCTTACACTTTCACCCTGTCTTTGTTCAATGTTCAATGATGGAGCAATTCTCCAGGAGTGAGAATTCCAAAGGTTAACCACATCGCAAGTGAAGAAATTTCACCTCAGTTCTAAACAAAAATAATTACTTATCCCCGTGTCCTATTTTCTAGATTCTAGCAGTCAAGTAAAACAATCATTCAGTACTTAGCCTATGAAGCCCTTTCAGAATCTAAAATATTTCAATGAAATCATTTTTCATTCTTCTGAATTGCATTCTTCTGAATATTGGTCCAATTTACCCAACCTCTTACCATCAGAAGACCCTCTCACCCCAGGTCATAAACTAAAAATAAAACACCGCCATTTAAAAACAGAGGTGAGGGAATACGTTTTCTCTCAGAGGGTTGTGAGTTTTTTGAATTCCTTTCCTGAAGAGGCAATGAATGCAGAATCTTTAATTATTTTCAAGGCAGACTCTTGATGACCAAGGGGACAAAAAAGGTTACCAAGGTTCTGTAGCAATATAGGTTTGCAGTTAAAATCAGAGCAGCCATCATCTTAATGAATGTCAGCACAGGTTTGAAGGGTTGAATGGCCTACACCTGTTCCTTGTTCACTCGTTCAGATGTTTTGATGTTTGTATGGACCAATCCAGGGAGCGTTGGCTACTCCACTTCAAGACCAGTGTGACCTTCCAGAGAAATTGAGACCAAAATTGTACATAATTTCAGTCTTAATCCTATTATGGGCAACACAGTGGCTCAATGGTTAGCAGTACTGCCTCACAGCACCAGGGAGCTGGGTTTGATCCCAGCCTTGGGTGACTGTTTGTGTGGAGCTTCCACATTCTCCCCTAGTCTGTGTGGGTTTCCTCTGGGTGCTCTGGTTTCTTCCCATTGTCCGAAGATGTGCCAATTAGGTGAATTGACAATGTGTTTGGGATGTATAGTTTAGGTGCGTTAGTCAGGGACAAATGTAGGGGAATGGGTCTGGGTGGGTTACTTTTCAGAGGGTCGGTTTGGATGTTTTGGGCCAAATGGCCTGTTTTCACACTGTAGGGATTCTATAATATTATTTGGCTGGAAGTCTGGCCAGTTGTTTGTTCTGCAGTAGTCTAGTATACATCATTTAGTCTGACATTGTTTCAGACAAATCAAGCTCCAAATTAAGTATAAAATTCAAAAAGCTTAATTTTTACTCAGGTTCATGAAAACAGTTTGTGCAGAATCACAAGGTTGACATCCTGGGCATTAACAAGCATCTTCTGTCAGAATTTGGCAAGGCAGTAGGCATGCATGGGCAGTTCTGAATCAAAAATAATGGATTTATGAGTTGTCTGTTTGCATAATCATTGCATGGTCCTTCAATGTAATTGCTAACTGGGTTCATTATTAATGTGTTCTAAATCTGTCACTGAGGGATCTGTTTTCAGCTTTAACTTGGGGTCAAATATTTGCTCACTTTATAAACTTTATAACATTAACTTTGTGCTATACAAGGAGTACACTGAGTTCAAATTCCAGCAGCTACCTGAACATTCAGTTACTCATTAAATAATTAGTGTCCTTTAATCTGTGGCATCACTGTCAGTTAACAATCCACACAGGAATCATTTTTAGAATAACCACATTCTTACTGAGAAGTTTTGTATTCTATTCTCTCTAGCCACAAGTCCTGCACTCTCAATGTTCCTTTCTCCTGTTGTTGGTAAGAGACAGATGCTCTGTTCAAATTAGTTACTTCAGACTATCCATTTTATCAGCTGGATATATGCTCCTGAAGCAGGTAACAAGAGCCGGGTAATTTCCTGGCCTGGCAAACCCTACCCGGATACATGAACCCCCTCATGCCTGATTTCCATTCCCGTCGGGTGGATGTGAACATCTTCATAGAATCATGGAGATTTATAGTGTGAAAACAGACCCTTCGGTCGAACTCATCCATGCTGATCAGATATCCTAAATTAATCTAGTCCCATTTGCCAGCATTTGATTCATATCCTCTAAACCCTTCCTATTCATATGCCTTTTAAATGTTGTAATTTTATCAGTTCCACCACTTTCTCTGGCAGCTCATTCCATACGTGCACCACCCTCTTCTCACCTTAAATCTATGCCTTCTAGTTTTGGACTCTGTTACCCTGGGGAAAAGACCTTGGCTATTCACCCTATCTAGGCCCCTCATGATTTTATAAACATCTATAAGGTCACCCCTCAGCCTCCAACGCTCCAGGGAAAATAGCCCCAACCTATTCAACCACTCCCTATAGCTCAAATCATCTAACCCTGGCAACATCCTGGTAAATCTTTTCTGAATCCTTTCAACTTTCACAACTTTCTATAGCAGGGAGACCAGAATTGAATGCACTATTCCAAAAGTGGCCTAACCAATGTTCTGTATAGCCGCAACATGACCTACCAACTCCTATACTCAATAGACTGAACAATGAAGTTAAGCAAACAAACAGTCATCTTCACTATCCTATCTACCTGCAACTCGACTTTCAAGGAGCTATGAACCTGCACTCCAAGGTCTCTTTGTTCATCAACATCCCCCACCACCTTTCCATTGAGAGGTCAGACACAGACTGGAGGCAGCCACAAAGGCTGCAGAGTGCCAAGTGAAACAGGCAGGAGACTGGAAGAACACAGCAAGCAAGGCAGCATCAGGATGTGGAGGAGTTAACATTTCGGGTGTAATCCTTCTTCAGGACCAGAGTGGGCTGGTTTAAAGGCTCACTTTGGTTATCTGGCCCTTCTTTCCAGTTGGTTGCTCATATTTTAGGTCCTCTGGTCCTCAACCTCATTGCCACCCATTTCCCCATGCCCATCTATGCCAACTCATTCCCTCACTCACCCTGCTCATAGTGACCATGCTAATTTACTGCTAAACCATGCCACCCACCCACCACCTGTGTCAGTCTCCGAATAAAGGGCACTGCAAATAATGAACCAATTACAGGACATCCAGGGAGCTATTGGAATAACAGTGTACTCTTATCTATTATGAAGTTTGATGTTATAAAGTTTATAATGCAGGACAAATGTTTAATTCCTAACTAAATGGGTTTCCTCCAGGTGCTCCAGTTTCCGCCCACAGTCCAAAAGGTGAATTGGCCGTGCTAAAGTTGCCCATAGTGTTAGGTTCATTAGTCAGAGGGAAATGGGTCTGGGTGGGTTACTCTTCGGCGGATCGGTGTGGACTGGTTGGGCTGAAGGGCCTGTTTTCACACTGTAGGGAATCTAATCTAACTCAACTGACAGGTTTGGAATATGTCAGTAATGAAACAAGATAGCAGTAAGGAAGAAGGATTAGACAGTGATGGTGTGAGTGGATAACACATATCTCAGTCATCTACTCTCCAGCTCGGTTTGGCCTTTGATCACTTTGATGGCCCTTTTAAGTCCCATGCCAACTTAATGCCAATTTTGGATTTGATTTGATTTATTATTGTCACATGCAACAAGATACAGTGAAAAGTGTCATTTTGCCTGCTATCCAGATAAATCATACCTTACATAAGTACATCAGTGTAATAGAACAGAATGCAGAATATAGTGCTATAGCTACAGAGAAGGTTGCAGAAAATGATCAACTCTAATATATTCGAAGATCATTCATAAGTCTAGTAACAGCAGAGAAGAAGCTGTTCTTAAATCTGTTGGCATGTGTTTCCAAACACTTTCTGCCTGATGGAAGAAGGTTGAAGAGAGTATAACCAGGGTGGGATGGGTCTTTGGTTGTGTTGGGTGCTTTCCCAAGACAGCTGGAAATATAAATGGAGTCAATGGAAGGACGGCTGTTTCTCGTGATGGACTGGGCTGCATTCACAACTCTCTGTAATTTTTGTTGTCTTGGGTAGAGCAGTTGCCATACCAAGCAGTGATGCATCTGGGTAGGATGCTTCCATGGTGCATCAACATAAATTGATAAGAGTCATATTGCACATATTGAATTTCTTTAGCCTTCTGAGGAATTTGAGTCATTGGCGCGCTTTCTTGACTGTAGCATCAATGTGGATGGACCAGGATAGATCAATGGCGATACTTAATCCTGAAGCTTGAAGCTCATGACCATCTGCACCAACCCACTCACTAACCTTTGTGCTTCAATCCTCCATGCAAACTTATTTAGTACTCAGCAGGTGCAGACCTCAGGGACTTTGCTGAGATTAAGTAAAATTAGGATTTAAATGTCTCTTACAATGTTCACTGTATTTAGAAAAATATTCTCATTCATAAAAGCTCATCTAAGCTTTTAAATTCCCTCAATTACTTAAACACTTTTAAAATAAGGAGTTGTATTCGCAAAACCAAATCACAGACACCAACCCTGTAATAACCTCTTTAAGTTGAGAATCAAACTATGAGCTTTAGGTTTCCAATGATACAATGATATGTTATGAAAAGCAGCCAAGTATTAATACTGACAGAATGATAGTCCTTATGATGGTATCTTATCAATGAACAGCTTTTGTCACTGATACAACAGATTCTTTTAACATCTCATTGACAAAGGCAAGCTGATATTTTTATATTTTAACAGACTGGACATGAAAATAATTTTACAGCTTGGCAGTTCCATAGTCTTTCAAGATCTGGGCAAAAGAAATGTGGTCTGTTTGAAGTTAACACTGAGTTCTTCATTCAGATTCCCTTATGTGTGAGTCACAATCTGACTCTTTCCCCCACTGGTGAAAATCGGATCTGCTGGAAAAGGAGATGGGAGCTCCGAATCCAGATATCACCCATCTGTTTGAGAATTCTGCAGAGCTTCTGTGAAAATCCAGGCATACAGCAAGAATAGGGAATGGCAATCAGGAGCTGGAATCTCTATGCTGTAATTTTCCTCCCTAAAATAATTCAATGCAAAAAAATAGGATTCTGCAACTTTAGTTACAAGACACAAGGAGAATTTATGCGTTGAATCTTCAAACTGATAAACTGTTGAAAGATTCATCTTAATGCCATGGAAACATGCTTGGTTTGTAAACTTTCATAGCCCTAAAGTTTTATACAAATATGCAGGTCATTATCAAATATGGAACACAACTTTGAGTGTTGGCAGTGTTGAATGGTTCAGTGAAGATCAGTAGATACAAATAATAGTTTTTGTAATTTTGAAAAGTATCTGATGTACAAAAATGTGTTTGAGTCAGATAAAGTGAGATAGTCTCCACCGTGCTCGTGAATCATAGCCATGTTTCTGTCATCAATATACCTTTCAAAATTCTAGGAACAATTCAATTGAACATGACTCCATGTCTTTTTCTATCTATTAGTCTCTAAATATATCACTCTGCATTCATTCATCAACTCACATTGTTAAACAACATTCACGCTTTACAGTAAAATCATTGCAACCTTTTCTTGAACATGAGAAACATCTTAATGAGTTTTAAGATGATTTGTAGCTAAGGTTGAGGTTTTGGATGTAGGTTTGTTTGCTGAGCTGAAAGGTTCACTTCCAGACGTTTCGTTACCTTACTAGGTAACATCTTCAGTGGACCTCACGCGAAGCAATGCTGAAAATTCCTGCTTTCTATTCATATCTTTGGGTTGGTGATGTCATTTCCTGTGGTGATGTTATTTCCTGTGGTGAAGTCACTTCCTGTTCCTTTACTCAGGGGGTGGTAGATGGGGTCTAACTTGATGTATTTGTTGATAGAGTTCCAGTTGGAGTGCCATGTTTCTAGGAATTCTCGTGTATGTTTTTGTTTGGCTTGTCCTAGGATGGATGTATTGTCCCAGTCGAAGTGGTGTCCTTCCTCATCTGTATGTGAGGACACATGTCTTTTTGTGGCTAGTTGGTGTTCATGTATCCTAGTGGCTAGTTTTTTGCCTTTTTGTTTGTTACTGTCCTTGCACGGTTTTTTGTAAATGACATTAGTTTTGCTTGTTGTCTGTATAGTGTCTTTCAAGTTCATTAGCTGCTGTTTTCGTGTGTTGGTGGGTTTGTGGGCTACCATGATGCCAAGGGGTCTGAGTAGTCTGGCAGTCATTTCCGAGATGTCCTTGATGTAGGGGAAAGTGGCTAGGGTTTCTGGACGTGTTTTGTCTGCTTGTTTGGGTTTCTCTCAGCACTGCAGCCTCACAGCACTAGGGACTCAGGTTCGATTCCAACCTCAGGCGACTGTCTTGTGAAGTTTGCACATTAGTGGGTGGCATGGTGACACAGTGGTTCGCACTGCTGCCTCACAGCAGCAGAGACCCGGGTTCAATTCCTGCCTCGGGCAACTGTCTGTGTGCAGTTTACACATTCTCCCTGTGTCTGCATGGGTTTCCTCTGGGTGCTCCGGTCTCCTCCCACAGTCCAAAGATGTGCAGGTTAGGTGAATTGGCCATGCTAAATTGCCTGTAGTGTTAGGTGAAGGGGTAAATGTAGGGGAATGGGTCTGGGTGGGTTGCTCTTCGGAGGGTCGGTGTGGACTTGTTGGGCCGAAGGGCCTGTTTCCACACTGTAAGTAATCTAGTCGAATCATGACTGTCTGTGTGAAGTTTGCACATTCTCCCCGTGTCTGTGTGGGTTTAATCCAGTTGCTCCACTTTCCTCCCACTGTCCAAAGATGGGCAGGTTAGGTGAATTGGCCATGATAATTGCTCCACAGTGTCCAGGGATGTGCCCTGGTGTGGGGGGATGTCTTACTGGGATGCTTTTCAGAGGGTTGGCGCGGACTCAATGACTTGAATGGCCTGCTTCCATACTATGATTCTAATTACTTTTAAAATCATTGATTCCCTCCATTGTGGAAAAAGCCCATTTGGCCCAACAAGTCTAAAGCGACCCTCCAAAGAGTAATCCACCCCTGACCCATTCCCCTACCCTGTTACTCTATATTTCACCTGAGAAAAGCATCTAACCTACACATCCCTGGACACTACGGGCAATTTAGCACGGTCAGTTCACCTAACCTGCACATTTTTGGACTGTGGGAGGAAACCAGAGCACCCGGAGGAAACCCACACAGACACTGGGAGAATGCACAAACTCAACGCAGACAGTCACCCAAGACTTGAATCGAACTCGGGTCCTGGCACTGGGAGGCAGCAATGTTAACCCCTAAGCCACTGTGTTCTTGCCATGTAGGAATCGTAGTGGAATTGTAGTTTGTATACTGCAAATTCACACAAATGGTAAGGTGATAATTACCAGATGACCTCTTTTTGTGATGTTGTTTGAGGATGAGACTTGATATGTCAGTCTGCCCCGTAGGCTGTAATTACATAAATATGCATTGCTTCCTTGAGTACTGTCCAGGTCACATCATGTTGTCACAGGATGAAAAGTTCTTTCGCTACTGCAGAACCTCATTTCCTACTCTCTTGGATTGGTTTAAATCTGACATCACACTGGGCGTGGAAGCAACCTGTCTAGCCATTTGAAGCAAAAAGGTAGTACGTGTTGACTCATTGTGTCAACAGAAAAAGGAGGCGTCAACAAGCACTGGGACTTCCAATGCTTAAATAAATGCATTGAAAACAATTTGAGATCTAGAACATATTTACAGAGAGATATCAGTGCTACCACTCAGTGCTTCAGGAATTCACCTTGGGACACGGCCAACTACTTGAGGTATTAACCCTTTAAGGTTTATCTTCTTATAAAAATTCAGTTCCAGGAATCACCAAAAACGGGCCTTAAATACAAGGAACTGTAAATGAGAAGGACCAAAGCCAATATTCAAATAATAATAAACCGACAGCTGTCTTGTTTGGTTTGAACTGATTTTGTACACATCTGCAGTTCAACCCACTACAAATCAAGAAGTTGAGAATTTCTGCAAAGAGCATGCTAATTACTCAGAGGGAGACACCAAGAAACAGTAAGTTGAAAAAGTTGAAATGGGTGAAGTAAACGTAGAAATAAGAAGTATTTAGAAAAAGGGATACAAACGAATTGATTTGATTAATTGTCACATGTACCCAATACAAATACAGGGAAAAGTGTTGTGTAGTGTCACCACTCTCCAGCTCCATCCTAAAGCACAGAAAATAAACCAAAATGCACAATGTAAACCTGGAAAAATAAAACAATAAAGTTTACCTTATAGGCTGATCTGAATAACGTGAGGTAATTTTTGGAACAGCTTCTGCTTCTAGCTCAGCTCTGGGCCTGGATCTGGGTTCCTCCACCCCTGTGCCTCGAGTCCCTGCGGCTAAACAGTCTGTGCCGCTATAACCGTGCTTCACCACAGCATTGCCACTGGAACAAAAGGTCACTGCTCTCCCATGCCATCTCACCTCCACCAACTCTACCACCGCCATGAGTTCACACTGGGGCGACCTCACCAATACAGCCACCGCTGGTGCTGTTACAGCATCTTGTGCTGGGACCAAACTCACCGCGTCGCCATCTCCACCGTTTTCACCATCAGGTGCCTGGGCCTAGCTGTGGACCTGGAGCCTCAGCTCAGCCTGTGTGTCCAGACTGGGGTATAGTTGAGAACAGAAGTGAGTCAAACAGTTAGTGCAGGCAGGGACAAGGTAGGACTAATAAATTAAACTGCATTTATTTCAATGCAAGAGGCCTAACAGGGAAGGCAGATGAACTCAGGGCATGGTTAGGAACATGGGATTGGGATATCATAGCAATTACAGAAACATGGCTCAGGGATGGGCAGGACAGGCATCTTAATGTTCCAGGATACAAATGCTACAGGAAGGATAGAAAAGGAGGCAAGAGAGGAGGCGGAGTGGTGTTTTTGATAAGGGATAGTATTATAGCTCTGCTAAGGGAGGATATTCCCGGAAATACATCCAGGGAAGTTATTTGGGTGGAACTGAGAAATAAGAAAGGGATGATCACCTTATTAGGATTGTATTGTAGACCCCCTAATAGTCAGAGGGAAATTGAGAAACAAGCTTTTAAGGAGATCTCAGCTACCTGTAAGAATAATAGGGTGGTTGTGGTGGGGAATTTTAACTTTCCAAACATCGAATGGGACTGCCATAGTGTTAACGGTTTAGATGGAGAGGAATTTGTTAAGTGTGTACAAGAAAACTTTCTGATTCAGTATGTGGATGTACCATGTAGAGAAGGTGCAAAACTTGAGTTACTCTTGGGAAATAAGGCAGGGCAGGTGACTGAGGTATCAGTGGGGGAGCATTTTGAGGCCAGCGACCATAATTCTAATAGTTTTCAACTAGTGATGGAAAAAGATAGACCAGGTCTAAAAGCTGAAGTTCTAAATTGGAGAAAGGCCAGTTTTGACTGTATTAGGCAAGGACTTTCAAAAGCTGATTGGGTGCAGATGTTTGCAGGTAAAGGGATGGCTGGGAAATGGGAAGCCTTCAGAAATGAGATAACGAGAATCCAGAGAAAGTATATTCCTGTCGGGGTGAAAGGAAAGGCTGGTAGGCATAGGGAATGCTGGATGACTAAAGAAATTGAGGGTTTGGTTAAGAAAAAGAAGGAAGCGTATGTAAGGTATAGACAGGATAGATCGAGTGAATCCTTAGAAGAGTATAAAGGCAGTAGGAGTATAATTAAGAGGGAAACCAGGAGGGCAAAAAGGGGACATGAGATAGCTTTGACAAATAGAATTAAGGATAATCCAAAGAATTTTTACAAATACATTAAAGACAAAAGGGTAACTCGGGAGAGTATAGGGCCCCTCAAAGATTAGCAAGGCAGCTTTTGTGTAGAGCCGCAGAAAATGGGGTTGATACTAAACAAATATTTTGCGTCAGTATTTACTTTGGAAAAGGATATAGAAGATATAGAATATAGGGAAATAGATGGTGACATCTTGCAAAATGTCCAGATTACAGAGGAGGAAGTGCTGGATGTCTTGAAATGGGTAAAGGTGGATAAAACGCCGGACCTGATCAGGGGTACCCTAGAACTCTGTGGGAAGCTAGAGAATTCAAGGTTTGGTAGAAGATTTGTAGCTCGGGTGCTCGCTGTTGTGGTTCTGTTCGCCAAGCTGGGAATTTGTCTTGCAAACGTTTCGTCCCCTGTCTAGGTGACATCCTCAGTGCTTGGGAGCCTCCTGTGAAGCGCTTCTGTGCTGTTTTCTCCAGTATTTATAATGGCCTGTCTCTGCCGCTTCCGGTTGTCAGTTCGAGCTGTCCACTGTAGTGGCCGGTCTATTGGGTCCATGTCGATGTGTTTGTTGATAGAGTCTGTGGATGAGTGCCATGCCTCTAGGAATTCCCTGGCTGTTCTCTGTTTGGCTTGCCCTATAATGGTAGTGTTGTCCCAGTCGAATTCATGTTGCTTGTCGTCTGTGTGTGTGGCTGGTCGTGTCGTTTCGTGGCTAGTTGGTGTTCGTGTATACGGATCGTTAACTGTCTTCCTGTTTGTCCGATGTAGTGTTTTCTGCAGTCCTTGCATGGGATTTTGTACACTACATTAGTTTTGCTCATGTTGGGTATCGGGTCCTATGTTCTGGTGAGTTGTTGTCTGAGAGTGGCTGTTGGTTTGTGTGCTGTTATGAGTCCTAGTGGTCGCAGTAGTCTGGCTGTCAGTTCAGAAATGCTCCTGATGTATAGTAGTGTGGCTAGTCCTTTGGGTTGCGGCATGTCCTCGTTCCGTTGTCTCTCCCTTAGGCATCTGTTGATGAAATTGCGAGGGTATCCGTTTTTGGCGAATACTTTGTATAGGTGTTCCTCTTCCTCTTTTTGTAGTTCTGGTGTGCTGCAGTGTGTTGTGGCCCTTTTGAATAGTGTCCTGATGCAACTTCGTTTGTGTGTGTTGGGGTGGTTGCTTTCATAGTTTAGGACTTGGTCTGTGTGTGTGGCTTTCCTGTAAACCTTTGTGGTGAATTCTCCGTTCGGTGTTCTCTGTACCATCACGTCTAGGAATGGGAGTTGGTTGTCCTTTTCTTCCTCTCTAGTGAATCGGATTCCTGTGAGTGTGGTGTTGATGATCTGGTGTGTGTTCTCTATTTCTGTGTTTTTAATTATTACAAAGATGTCATCCACGTATCTGACCCAGAGTTTGGGTTGAAGTTGCGGTAAGACTGTTTGTTCTAACCTTTGCATTACTGCTTCTGCTATGAGTCCAGAGATCGGTGAGCCCATGGGTTGATTTGTTCGTATATTTGGTTATTGAATGTGAAGTGTGTTGTGAGACACAAGTCCAGTAGTTTAAGTATGCCGTCTTTGTTGATAGGTTCGACGTCCTGTTGTCTGTTATGTCTGTCCAGCAGGTTGGCTATTGTTTCTTTGGCTAGTGTTTTGTCGATGGAGGTGAACAGTGCCGTTAAATCGAATGAGACCATAGTTTCTTCCTTGTCTATGTGTATATTTCTGATGATGTCCAAGAATTCCTGTGTTGATTGTATAGATTGTTTGGATCCGCTGATCAGGTGTTTCAGTTTCTGCTGTAGTTCTTTGGCCAGTTTGTATGATGGTGTCCCTGGTAGTGATACTATGGGTCTGAGTGGGATGTCTGGTTTGTGCACTGAAGTTTCAACTGGAGATTAGCTGAAGTGAGAAGCAAATGGACAATACAATGCAGGTGGAAACAAGCAATCTTTGTGATGATGAGGATATGGGGGATAGAAGCTTAGCTTATGGCTCTAACATTCTGGGTGAACCTGAGGCAGTTGGTGGGATCTTAGCAAGTTCAGCCCTGATGGAATGAGAAAATCACCGACTCCATGAATTGTAGTTATTGGTGATGCTGTGACTGACCTCTGGAGCAAGTCAGACATGAACCTGAGTCTTCTGGCTCAGAGGCAAGGACACCACCACCACAAGAGCTCCTCTCTCTGAATTGTAGACTTGGCAGTACCAATTGTCATCTGACCTCTGAGCTCCCTAGCCAATCAGCGATGGAGGATAGGATGACAACTGAAGAAGTTCTTCCTGTTGACCACTCACCTTGCTGGCCCTGACAGGTTAGCTAACACGTAATATGGGTGGGAAGTCCAGAGTTTGATGTTAAAACAGCTAATAATTGGGTTCTCCAGAATTTCAACCATTTCTCAATTACCCATTTGACACATCTAATGGCTCCGTTATTCATTCAGGGATTACAGGCAATGCTGGCTTAGCCATCATCTATTGCCCATCCTTAGTTACCCTGTTGTGAACCTTCTTGAACCACGACTGTCCATTTCATAAAATCTTAGAATCCCCACAGTGGGGAAGCAGGCAATTCAGCCCATCGAGAGAACACTGACCCACCAAAGAGCATCCCAGCCAGACCTACTACCCACCCCCCAACTCCATCCCTGTACCCCTGCACTTCCCATTCCTAAACCATCTAGCCTGCACATCTTTCGACACTATGGACAATTTAGCATGGCCAACCTGCAAATCTCTGGAGTGTGGGAGGAAAGAGTCAAGTGTGTGGTGCTGGAAAAGCACAGCAGGCCAGGCAGCATCCAAGCAGCAGCAGAATTGACGCTTTAGGCACAACAAATTTCTGATGAAGGGCTTATGCCTGAAATGTTGATTCTCCTGCTCCTTGGATGCTGTCTGACCTGCCGTGCTTTTCCAGCACCATTCTCGACTTTGATCTCCAGCATCTGCAGACCTCACTTTCTCCTAGTGTGGGAGGAAACTAGATTACCTGGAGAAAACTCATACAGACATGGGGGAATGTGGAAACTCCACACAGACTGTCTGCCCAGGGGTGTAGGTAGACACACAATGCAATTAGGGAAAGATTTCCAAGATTTTGAGGTGACAGTGAATGAACAGTGATATTTTTAGAAGCCAGGATGGTGAGTGACTTGGGGAGGATCTTGAAGGTAGTGGTGTTCCCAAATGTTGGCTGTCCTTGTCTTTTTAGTGGTCATGGGGTTTTGAAAGAGTTGTCTAAGAAGTCTTGGTGAGTTTCTACAATACATATTAGAAATGGTACACGCTGCTGCTACTGAGCATGAGTGGTGGAGGGAGTCAATGTTTGTGAATGTGGTGCCAATCAAGAGGGCTGCTTTCTCCTGGATGGTGTCAAGCTTCTTGAGTGTTGTTGGAGCTGTACCCATCCAATCAAGTGGGAAGCATTCCATCAATATTCCTGACTTGTGCCTTGCAGATGGTGTACAGGCTTTGGTGAGTTAGGAAGCAAGTTACTTGCTGCGGATTCCTAGCCACCGATCTGCTCTGGTAGCCACAGTATTTATGTGGTTATTCTGGCAAATGGTAACATCTAGGGTGATGGTAATGTGAGATTCATTGATGATAACACCACAGACGTCAAGCGTTACTTTGTCTCTTGTTGGAGATAGTTATTGCTTGTCACATGTGTGGCCTAAATGTTACTTGCCACTTGCCTCTTGTCAGCCCAAGCCTTGATATTGTTCAGATCTTGTACTTGAACATGGACTGCTTCAAAACTGGGAAATCATGAATGGCACTGAATGCTGTGCAATCACTGGCAAATATCCTCAAAGGTCATTGATAAAGCAGCTGAGGATGGCTGAGCCTAGGACACTGCCCTGAGGAACTCCTGAAGAATTGTCCTGGAGTTGAGGTGCCAGGTATGACTCCCTCTTTCCCTCTGATAGACACTGATGCCAATTTTGTTAGGGCTGCACTTGATCAGAGTGGTGCTGGAAAAGCACAGCAGGTCAGGCAGCATCCAAGGAGCAGGAGAGTCGACGTTTTGGGCAAAAGCCTTTATCACCTGTCTTCTGGAGTCTTGGTGTTTTGTTCGTGTTTGATACAAGGGCTGTAATGAGGTCAGTAGGTGAGTGGTCCTGGCAGAATGCAAACTGGGTGTCTGTGAGCAGTTTATTACCAAGCAATGGAATTATCGGTAACCTCTTCCATCTGCTGATCGAGAGTAGGCTAATGGGGCAGTAATCGGCCAAGCTGGGGTTTTCGTGCTTTATAAGAACAGGGCTTACCTGGGCAATTTTCCACATTGTTGGGTAGTTGCCTTTGTAGTAGCTGTGCTGGAACAGCTTAGCTAGGGTTGCAGCAAGTTCTGGAGCACATGTCTTCAATACTAATGCCATAAGGCCTACAGCCTTTGCTGTGCCCATTTTCTTCAGTCATTTCTCTCTGCCATGTGGAATGAATTGAATTTGCTAAAGATTGAGATCTTAAAATGCTGGGGGCTTCCAGAAGAGGCTGAGATAGATTTATTCACTTAGCACTTCTAGCTGATAATTGTTGCAAATGCTTTGTTGTTGACATGATGGACTCCCCCATCATTCAAGATGGCAACATCTGTGGAGCCTCCTCCTCCAGTGAGCTGTTTCACTGCCCACCACCATTCACAACTGAATGTGTCAGGACTGCAGAAGTTAAATCTGATCCGTTGGGTTGTGAAATTTCTTAGTGTGTCTTTCATTTACTGCTTCTGCTGTTTGCCATGCAGTAGTCCTTTGTTGTAGCTTCTAGGTTGCAATCTCATTCTAGGTATGCCTGAGACTGCCCCTGAAATGCCCTTCTGCCCTATTTGATGCCCTGGCTTAATGGTAATGGTGGAGTGGGGGCTATGCTGGGCCATGAAGTTGCAGATTGTGTTTCAGTTTAATGCTGCTGCTGATCATGGCTCACGTTCACTAGAAACTCAAATGGACTCACCATATAAACACTTTGGCTACAACAGCGGGTCAGAGACTGGGAATCCTGCAGTGAGTAACTCACCTCCTGACTCCCAAGGCACGTATGTCATCTACAAGGCACAGTTCAGGAGTATGATGGAGTAACTTCACGCTTGCTTGGATGAGTACAGATCCAACAACACTCAAGAAGCTCAACACCATCAAGACAAAGCAGCCCACTTGATTGGAACTATATCCACAAACATCCACTCTCTCTACTACCAATGCTGAATAGCACCAGTGTGTAGAATGTAGAAGATGCCGAAATTCACCAAAGATCCCTGGACAGCATCTTCTGAATCCACAACCGTTTCCATCTTAAAGGATAAGGGCAGCAGATACATGGGCACATCACCACAAATAAATTCCCATCCAAGAATCTCACCTTCCTGACTTTGAAATACATCACTGTTCTTTTACTGTTGCTGGATTAAATTCCTGAAATTTCCTCCCGAATGATATTATAGATCAACATAAAGCACCTGGACTGCAGTAGTTCAAGAAGGCAGCTTGCCACCATTTTCTTCAGAGCAATTATGGATGGGTGAGAAATGCTGATCAGCCAGTGACGCCCACATCCCACAATAACTAAAACCAATCTGTTGTCCTGTTCTGTGAGTTGGTTGAGGTTACAGGTTTGGAAAGTGGTGCTGAAGAAGCCTTGGTCGCTGCAGTGCATCTTCTGGTTGGTCCACACTCACACCACCATGCTTTGGTGGCAAATCAGGAGCTGATAGTTGCCTTTTCTTGGATGGTGTTAAGGTTCTAGAGTGATGATGAAGGTGCCCTACTCTAGGTAAGTGACTTACCGAAGGTGCACAGGTTTAGAGCAGGACCTGCTTTGTTACATTTTTAGTCATTTTTAGAATGCTGACAGGTTTCTTTGCATTGTTCAATGGCTGGAATTGCATAATGCCAAAAGTCGAGTTCGGTTCCGTCAGAATTCACAATGAGGAATGAGGAATGAGGAACGACTGGCTTTTAGAAGCTTGGTAGTTACTGACGTGTTTCTATTTATTGTATGTAAATAAAGGGGTAGGGTGTCAGGAAGTACACCGGAAATCAACGTTCATGATGGTTAGTTTACTGTTACAACAAGAATTTCAGTGGAAGTTATTGCTATGACTTTTAATACAAAGATGAGCTATGAAGGAACTTAGTAATCTAACCCGATATACTAACATTACCTTGGGAGATTAACCGCTAATTTTGGAATCATAGAGTCATTATGATACAATCGATCCATAATAACTTTCTGTAGCACAATCCATTCAATCCCATTTCCCCATTCTGTAACCCAATAGGTCAATTTCTTGTGTCTCTTCAATTTTAATCAACTGTTGATTATTTCCACTTGCTACATTAAAAAAAGTTTTTCCTCACATTCCCCCCTTCCTGTTCTTGCTCAAAACCTTAAATTTGTGCCCCATAGTCCTTGAATGAGTTTAGGAATTATAGCAGAAGTGGACCATTCGTCCCCTCGAGCAAGTTCTGCCATCCAATTAGGTAATGGCTGATCTGTTTGCATTTCAAATTCCACATTCCCATCCATTGATTCACCTAACAAGAACCTATCAAGGTCCAAAGAAGAGTGATATTGTACTTGAAATGTGAATTCTGTCCCTCCACAGATGTTGCCTGCTTTGCTGAGTTTCTCCATTGACCCTGCCTCCAGTACTATTAGCTAATGGGAGCAGCTTGTCTTTTATCTATCTCAGGGGCTCTTCAAGGGTATGTTGTGATCCCCAGTGGGGCTATGGGACATGAGATAGATATGGCGGGTTTAGAGGCAATCAGCAATCTCTCCGGAAGAGTCCTGGAACTGACTCCAAGGTCCCTGCCAAAACAGCTTTGTAAGATAAGCTGTGACATACATCCAGGATAGTTTGACTGGCTTAAATACACAGACATGATGGCAGGCAAATGCAGTGACAGAGTTTGCTGGTCATTTGGCCACATTGTAAGTTCCACAGCCCAATTGCTGCTCCCTGCATAGCCTGCCCAACAGTTGGTGTCTGAGCTTTTATCACTGAAATCTCCTCACCCACCACTCAGTGACTTTTCCACGCTGCCCCACACTCAACAACCAAATCTGTCTATCCCAACCTTCTCTATTACTTCAGCAAGAAATTAAATTTGATTAATCGAACTCAACCTGCATTTTACAAATGAGTTCTGGCTCTAATTAATTCAAAAGGCACATTAAAACTTTTCCCAATTATTGTTTCTCAAACCTGACACATCCTTACATTAAACTGACTTGCACTGGATATAATTGTCCTCCCACCCTTCCTTTAACAAAGCTAATAATCCAACAGGTTTATCTGGAAGCACTAGCTTTCAAAGTGCTGCTCCTTCATCAGCTACCTTGCTTCCAAATAAACCTGTTGGATTATAACCTGGTGTTGTGTGATTTTTAAGTTTGTCTACCCCAGTCCAACACTGGCATCTCCAAATCAATCCTTGAACAGTAGTGTCAAATTTATCCCTGTTAAATATTCTTTTCCTCAACAACACTGCTCTTTGGAATACTGCACAAATGCCCTTTTGTGTGTTAAAATATCACTGTCATATTTGTTATTGAAATTTTAAACATAAGAAATCAGGCTACATGGAGAACGGTGGTTTGCTTGACAACCAAAGGCCAGCAGGTAATGAGGAGTCCCATGCTTGGGTTTTCTGAACCAATGTAGTAACCCTCAGGTTCCAGTTCTTGGAATCAGGCCTAGACCTGAGCCTGAGTCAGTGTCAGGAGTTTAGAAAGGGTCAGTGTCAGTCACGAACAGCATTCAGGTCCTTTATAATGAGACTGAGAGGAAGACTTTGGCATCCAAACTTGAAGATTGCTCATCCTAAGTATAATCCTGTTTCAGGCTGTCCAGGGCAAAGCAATCTTAGAAAGCACACTTTCAAGCAGCATTTGGCCCTTATTTGCAGATACATGAGATAGAAATTTGCAGATGTTTCAATGGGTGAGGAACCCTGCTGCTTGTTCGCAACCAGTGTTGGGTGGCACAGTGGCTCAGTGATTAGCACTGCTGCCTCACAGATTCAGGAACCTGGGTTTGATTCCAGCTTTGGTGACTGTCTGTTAGGAGTTTGCACATTCTCCCCGTGTCTGCATGGGCTTCCTCTGGGTGTTCCAATTTCCTCCTACAGTCCACAGGTGAATTGGCCATGCTAAATTGCCCATAGTGTTCAGGGATGTGTAAGTTAGGTGTATCAGTCAGAGGTAAAGGTAGAGGAGTGGATTTGGGTCAGATACTCTTCGCAGGGCCAATTTGGACTGGTTAGGCCGAAGGGCCTGCTTCCACACTGAGGGGATTCTAATTCTAATTCAGTGCTGATGACCTTCTAGCCAAATGCATGCATGTCCTTCCTTCCTGCAAATGAGGAGTTTCATTAGACTGTTGCTCAATTAGCCTTGAAATCCTGTGTTAGAGTCCACTCTGCAGGTCAAAGATCACCACAAACAACAAAGACTGGGTTAAAATGATATACAGTACTGTCTATCAGGTGGAAGGATTGAATGATGAATACATCTGTCACTATTGACTATGTTACAGTAACAATGCACTTTCTAACAGGGAGAGTATGATTGGAGGAGATGGTGGCATAGGAAAACCTAAATGCAACAAAGAAAATGGGGAAAGTAGATGTGGGACAAATAATAATAGAAAAAGTGATAAGGACACTGTACCGTTTTCCTTTATCTGACTGTTAGCAAAGCAAAACCAAATCTAATTTAATATAAAATCAAAAAGAACCACGGATGCTGGAAATCAGAAACAAAAACAGAAATTGCTGGAAAAGCTCAGCAGGTCTGGCAGCATTTGTGGAGAGGAATCAGAGTTAACATTTCGAGTTCTGAGGGTCACTGAACCTGAAACGTTAACTGTGATTTCTCTCCACAGATACTGACAGACCTGATGAACTTTTCCAGCAATTTCTGTTTTTGTTCCAAATCTAATTTGCTCCATTATATCAACACTGGAATGCTTTTGCAGCTACTGAATTGCCAAAGCCTCAGAATTACTCCTATTTTTGAGCTGCTTGTCTTATCTTGCATGCAGGCAGATAAAGATGCACATCTGCCCCTCCAGAACATTGCCTTGAATTCTTTCCCTTCAGCCAAATCTAATTCATGTCTGTGTCAACTCAATGAGCAATTTCTTCTATACTCTATACCCATTACTTGCCCCTCCTCCAAACTTCACTCTGGTCAGAATATTGTTAGCTGTCAATTCTTCCATTTCTGTACGTCATAATTCCTGGTTTCACTTTACAAATATAGTTCTGGAATGATGTTGGTCAGTATGTGATGTTGGTCACTGCTTGAAAGTTGGGAACCATCACATATAGACCATTTGGCATGCTAAAGCATACAAGGTATTGGGCCAACTGCTGGAAAATGGGACTTGACAGATCACAGACATGATGGGCTGAAGTGCTTCTTTCTGGCTCTAATACTCTGTGACTTTCTTGACTGGGCTCAAGAAAATGGCTTTTCAGTTCTCTGCCTGAAGATAGGTCCAATTCACAGCCCCACAATGTGGCAGATAATGTCACTGAACTAGTATTCAGGAGGCTGCGTAATGCCTTGGGATATGGGTTCACAATCCACCATGAAAGCTGGTCGAACCTAAATTCAGTTACCTAAGTTTGGCACTGAAGAGAAAAAAGGCTAGTTCCAGCCATGAAACCATCATCAAGCATCATGAGAACTAGAACAGATTCAAGAAAGCCCTATCAGAAAGAAATCAGCAAATCTGACCTTCCAGATTGTCAGTAATGTTGAGTCTGAAATGACCTGGCACTTTAAACTTAAGGGCAATAAATGATGGTCAATAACATCCATGTCCTGTTTCTGCTATGGTAGTGCTGGGGCCAATATTCACACCAAGAAGATTAGGGATCAAATGCTACCTTGTTGGCACCAATCTATTCCACAACAGCTATCCAGCAGCTGCCTTCCCAAGGATCTGAACTGCGGTGACAGCATGTACCTGCCTGTTGTTGCCTGCAATGATGGTAGTAGAGGCTCCAATTTCATTCCATGACGTGGCTGATCTGCAATCTCTCCCAATCTGCTTGCCATTGGTGTGCACTGGAAAGAGTTTACAACCTGTTTGGCCACTTTTTGAATGTACCGTCCTTGACCATCTGTGTCCTTCAGTGGGATGGGAACTGAGCTTCTAGCTCAGAGGCAGGGATGCTGCCCATTGCACCACAAGACTTCCTCCATTTATCATTATCCTTTCTATCTGTTTTCTTACGTTATTTGTAAGTTACATAGATTGAGTAGCATGGATTTGGTTCACTTGAAAAAGCTCATACAGGTTTATGAACAGCTTAGATGACAACTTGCTCTTGCAAATAATGATGTATGTAACCCGCATCCACCATAGTTCTGCTGACACTGCACATGGCAGGTGCTAAAAGATAGTTGATTAAGTTTGAGCCAAAGAGTATGGAAAATGGCCTTCCAGCCCATCATTAGTCATCAAACACCCACCTATTCTTATCTCATTTTCCAGCACGTGGACCATAGTTTTGAATGCAACAGCATTTCAGGTGCCCATCTAAATAGTTCAAAAATGATTTGATGTTTCCCGCCTCCACCACCCTTTTAGGCAGTGAGTTCCATTCCTCATTCTACTGTGTTTAGATCACCTCTAAACTTCCTCCTCCTTAATTAAAACTATGCCCTATGGTTATTGGCCCCTCTACTATGCAAAAATGCTTCTCCATTTCTGTCTTGTCTAAGTCCCTCAGAACATTGCTACTTCAGTCAGATTTCAATGCTCTAATGAAAACAACCTCAGCCTATCTAGTCTCTCTTCATACCAGGAAGCTTAGGCTTTTGTATGCTTTTTTTTGTGTGTTACCACTTTTTTGACTGCATAATGGTGTTGGCTAGTCTATCAGGAAAGTGTGAATATCCTCGTTCCCTCTGAAATCGAGCTAGATTGTTAAGAAAAAGTGGAACAGAGCAGGATGATGGAGTAAAGATTCATGTCAATCAGAATCTAATTGAATGACAAGTCATGAGAGCTGAATGGGCTACTGCTGTTCCTCTGCATCTCCTACTGCTAGCATACACTTGCTATATTTGCCCTATATTCGAGTAAGGTTAGGCCCTGCATGGTATTTTTCTTTAGATATAATGAAGTATATCTGTGTGAAATTTGATCTGTTGTGTTGACTGACCATTTGAAAGTGAGATTTATGGCAATTAACAAACGTATCCTGATTATGCTTTCAAAAAGTAACTCAGAATTTACACAGCATAGCTAAGTTGGTAGCACTCAAATCTGTCTGCCAGAAGATGAAAGTGTTTGAACCGAAGGTTGAAATTGGATCTTCAGAGAGCCAGTGCAGATTGACCACTTTCTAGTGATAGTTCAGTCCAGTGATAAGGGAAATGCTGCAATGTTAGAGGTGAGGCATTTTGAGTGAGCCATTAAGCTTAAAACATTCTTCAGCATTCTTTGAAGAAATGATAGAGTTGTCCAGTACAAGAGCCAACACTCTTCTCTCAAATTATCACCACCAATAAAGATTACATTTCGAAATATGATTAATTAGTTGTGAAAAATACACTTCAAAGAGTATGGGGAGAAAGCAGGAACAGAGTTTTGAGTTGGATGATCAGCCATGGTCATATTGAATGATTGACCGGTTTGAAGTGGCGAATGGCCTACCCCTGCTTCTGTTTTATTTTGTTTTTCTATGTAGTGAAAGCACAATAGGCATCATGTTCTCTCTGTTAGATGCATCGACTAACTGGCCCAGAAATATCAGTTTCACTGAACTTTGAGAATTGGTTCAACAAATATCTCAAGTTTCTGCCATCTCCTTTGTTAAATGTGGAATGATTTGGCCTGGAGTTTTCTTGGTGTCATGGCTTTTCATGAAAAATGCATGTCTAGTGTCACTTCCAGTTAAAATGTGATGGAGTAGAGCAGCTTCTGGGTAACTGAAGCAATTCTCAATAGATTTTTCTCATTAGGCAGATTTTTAACTAAGTTTAACATGTGCATACGTACTTTAAATGCATTTTAAATGATCGAATTGTTCTGCTTACTCGTCTCAAGAAGACCATGAGATTCAGCAGCATCAGCAATAACCTGACAAACATTAGAAACACATTATTATTAAAGCTTATGTAGGTCAAGGAATGTTTTTTTCCCCTTGTCCCCTTGGCACTTCAGGCCAAGCATTGCAGGGTAGAATTTAGTGTCACTTATCCCTGATACTTACACTATATATAGCACTATGTGAAGTCTATCCAATAGTTACTCAAAGTTTTACAGCATTTGGGGACTGCACTCACTTGTTATCACCAACACCATTACGATAATGAAATACATTGATCAAAAACACCTTCTACATCAGCTCCTCAGGCTTCTCTCTGTTCGGTGCTGTGGTTTTGTCAATGCTGAGAGGGAGAGAGAGTCTAAACCATTGAAGTAAACTGAACACATTGCCCATTCTCTCAGATGGCTCGCATGGCACTGGTTTGGCTAACATCCTTTCCTCAAATAATGTCACTAAAACAGATTTATCTGGTCGTGTATCTCCTTGCTGCTTGCGAGACTATTCCAACTGCAAATTTGTAGCTTCTCAGCACCTCTGAAAATGCTTCACTGGCCACGAAGCACTTTGGGTTACGTCCTGAGGTTGTATAATTGAAAATCGGACTTTCTATCAACAAAGCAAAACCCACGCGAGATACGCACAACTAACTCAAGTTCAAACAGGAACGTGCCTTTTAATATTTTATCAGCAAATCAAGAAATAAAGGACCCAGATACTTTTTGTCTCTGTAATTACTTCGTACTTTGGTTACCATGGCAACAGAAACTAATCTACATGCTGTGTTTGATTTTTGTTTTAAATCAACTGAAAACTAATCGGTTATATAAGAAGCCAGTCATGTCAGAGGAAAGGGAGTTCGAGTCTGTCAATAACCCTCAACACATTTTATTATCCTCAAAATGTAAATGCTTTGTCGACCTGTTACCATTCAAGACTTTGCTGCAGTTATTTAGCTGACTGATGTCTGGGTGATATGTATGGACTTTTATTTATCCAATTCTGTTCAATGAAAATTCTTAAATATTCAGAAGCACCTTTAGGATCTGTACATTAATTTGCTAATTATTTGCATCACTGTACAAATATTTCAAAAGATTTATATTGTTTGCACCTAACCAGCATGTGCTGGTGTTGCTCACAGCCATCAGTAATATATACTAACTGTTAGGTCAAGCCTGATAGTCTCACAAAAGATTATTGACCGCATACCTACGGTGTAAAGTAAACAGCTATTAAGTAAAATGTAATAAACCTTTATTGTCTATCAAGATTGAATGTGAGCACAGCATATACTGCATTGACCAAGAGGTGGAGTTCACCAGATGTACCAGTTGTGACTTGACCTCCATTAAAAAGAATGTTAAAAAATTACATTCTCTGAAAGACATGACAGAATTGTGCGTGCTAAGTTCAGGTTTTCTTTTTAACCATTAAGGTTCAGCACTACATCCCCTCAACCAGAATTAACGTGCCTGATGGATTCTTCTCAGCCCCTTTCAAAATGGACAGGGACAGAACCCCCTCAATGGTTAACAATGTGGCCTTCATGATGCCAAGCGATGTCCCAAACTATGGATCCAAAGCTCCTGTAAAAACCATCAGAGGCTGAGATCCTTATTGCTAAATATGTTAAGGTGAAAAGTCAAATCTGCATACTCTAGATAACTGAGGTCAGGTGAATAAAAGCTAATGTATTCTTTTTCAAAACAAAAGATCTTCACTATTGTTTTTTCTGTGATGTATCTGTGCTTCATGGTGTCTGTTTTCATTTGATCTGCAGCACTAACCAGTTTCGCCAGATATCTATCTGGCAGTGGCACACCTCATCATATTTTTATATTTATCCATTTATCCATGGCTACCACTTGGGTGTGGTTACTTACTAAACAGGCTTTCTTCACTACACCCATTTGATGTCACTGATTCAATACTGGGCTACCCAAAGGAGTAAACTTGAATCAATGACTGTCTGTATTCTGCATTGTAAATCTAACACTTTGACTTTGAACTGAACTCATAGATCGCAGAATCATGGAATCCCTACAGTGTGGAAACAGGACCTTCAGACCAACAAGTCCACACTAACCCTCCGAACAGTAATCCACCCACACCCATTCCCCTATTACTCCACATTTATCCCCTGGAGAAACAAAAGGTTTTAACATCATAGTCATTGAGTTTACGGTATGGAAACAGACCTTTCAGTCCAACCAATTCACGCTGACTATGTTCTCAAATCAAACTACTCCCACCTGCCTGCACTTGAACATAGAACATAGAACATAGAACAATACAGCACAGAACAGGCCCTTCGGCCCACGATGTTGTGCCAAACTTCTAACCTAGATTAAGCACCCATCCATGTACCTATCCAAATGCCGCTTAAAGGTCACCAATGATTCTGACTCTACCACTCCCACGGGCAGCGCATTCCATGCCCCCACCACTCTCTGGGTAAAGAACCCACCCCTGACATCGCCCCTATACCTTCTACCCTTCACCTTAAATTTATGTCCCCTTGTAACACTCTGGCCCAAATCCCTTCAAAAGCTTCCTATCCATTAACTTATTCAAATGTCTTTTAAGCGTTGTAACTCCACCTGCATCCTCCACTTCCTCTGACAGTTCATTCAACACATGAACCGTGCTCTGTGCAAAAACATTGCCTCTCATGTCCCTTTTAAATCTTTCTTCTCTCATCTTAAAAATATGCCCCCGAGGTTTGAATTCCCCCACCCTGAGGAAAAGGACCCTATCTATGCAGCTCATGATTTTATAAAACTCTATGAGGTCACCCTTCAACCTCCAGTGAAAGAAATCCCAGCCTTTCCAGTCTATTTTTATAACTCAAAAATTCCAGTCTACCAGTCTTTCCTGATAGCTATAACCTCCCAGTTCCTGTATCATTCATGTCAATCTTTCTCACTTTCTCTGGTGCAACAAAGAATTAATCCACAGTATCAAAACTCATCTCAGCACCCTTGACCAAAGACAAACAAATTTGCTTAGAGGTTCAATACATATTATGCTAGCAAGGCCCTCAAAGAGTTAAATCTGTAACCTTCTAAATCTTAACTGGAATTCTCAACTATTTGTGACATCTTTATTCCAACCATTGTGTTCTTTCAAAGGATTGAGTCACCAAAAAGAGAACATAGGGACAAAGTGAGGACTGCAAATGCTGGAGATCAGAGTCATGAGTCAGGCAGCATCCGAGGAGCAGGAGAGTCGACGTTTTGGGCATAAGCCCTTCGTGCCTGAAACGCTGATCTTCCTGCTCCTCAGATGCTGCCTGACCTGTTGTGCTTTTCCAGCTCCACACTCTCAAAATGAGAACACACCCCAGCTCATTGTGAAGATTGCGGATAATTCCTCACTATATTTTACAAGATGATGTTAGTCAGATGTAACTATTCAGGGACAGAGTTCCAGGAAGTATTGGTCACCAAAGTCCCTGAGCTCCTTGGGCTGCTCTAGCCATTAGAGAGAGAAAACTAGCAGAGGTCGAGATGCTCTTGCACTGTTGGCTTTACTCTGCATCACACTCCAGCTGTTCAATCAACTGAGCTAACCAACTCCCCTTTGTAGAGCAAAGAAATAATTCCACTTTAATGTTATTCACGCCAATTTAAGTGTAGATTCCTGTGACATTTTTTTCTTCCCCTGCCACCTCCTGTAATTCAGGACCCTTACACAACAATGTGATAATAACTAGACACTCTGTAATCTGTTTTTGTGTTACTGTTTGGAACAAGGAGTGGCAGAGCCATGTACCCTGCAATGTAAGAGTGACATTTCAGAAATTGTGGCTATAAACCATCCTGGGTCAGCTTGGGCTTGTGAAAGGTGCTATAAACATTCAAATTGCTCTCTTTTTGTTTCTATTCATTGGCTTTGAGTCATAAATGTAATCTGAATACTGATAGTTAAGTGACAAGTTCCACACATACTTTTGCTTGTTATGATTTCGCTGTGAATTGGATTTTATTGAATTCTTGAGAACAGTGTACAGTCAAAACATCCATAAACATGCTGGCTCAAAACCCAAGCTTGACATCACCCTAACCTGACCAATGCTGCTTGATTTATTTCAATCACTGCATTAGCAATCCTAGTCTCTTTAACTTCTATGTTGTTCTGCAAAATTAGCTCTGCACTTGGGTTCTGCTACATTAAAAAGAAACAAAAATGGGTCTGCCTCCTTTCCTCTGAAATTCTCCTCCCTACATACACATAGCACATATTGTTCATTGTCAATATTGAGCAAATCTGAAGTGAGTTCTTAAATCATGAGTCAGCGGTGCATTTGTAAGCTGCCACCTTGCAACTTATTATTCATCCATTCTTTGTTTTCTACTTCTTACGTCTTCCAGTTCCACAGTTCTCCAAGATCACAGAATTCTGTCAATGCTGGCCTCTTGCACATCCCCAACATTAATCACTGATGGTAATGTTTTCAATTGCCTAAACTCTAGGATCTGCTCCCTCATCCTCCACACCCAGCCGCTGAAATCTACTTTAAAGACACACCTGAATATCTACCTGGTTGGTCAATATCTTATGTGGCTCGGGTCAAATATTATTTGATCATTTTCTGTGCAATGGCTTTGCCTTGCCTCACTATGCCAAACATGCAGCACTCCGCTCGCTCCACAGCAACACCCAGTTCACCATCAAATCCGCTGACAAAGGCGGGGCAGTGGTAGACTGGGGAACAGACATCTATGTTGCCAAACGCCAACTCTCTGACACCACGTCCTACCTCCCCCTTGCCCACAACCCCACCGTGACCCAGGCGATGTATCTGGTCAAAATCCGTGTCTTCATTGCCTCCGATGATCTCCCCATCACTGCCAGCAATCTCATAGCCCCCAGCCCTGCACTGCCCGGTTCTACCAGCTCCCCAAGATCCACAAGCCCAACTACCCTGGCCGACCCATTGTCTCCGCATGCTCCTGCCCCACCAAACTCATCTCGTCCTACCTCAACCTCCTTGGTTCAGGCACATCCCATCTATATCTGTGACACCAACCATGCCCTCCATCTCTTCAGCAACTTCCAGCTCCCCAACCTACAGTGCTTCATTTTCACTATGGATGTGCCGTCCTTATACACGTCCATACCCCAATAGACCCATCCAGTCCCCCTCCACTAATACCCTCCTCTGCCACACTGAACTGGTCCTCACCCTTAATATCTTTTTCTTTAATTCTTCCCATTTTCTCCTAATCAAGGGGGTGGCCATGGGCACCCTGATGGGCACTAGCTACACATGCCCCTTTGTTGGCTATACCAAACGGTCCCTCTTCAGCACCAACACAGGCACAGTGCCTCAACTTTTCTGCCATCACATCAATGACTGCAATTGAGCAGCGCCCTGCACCCAGCTGAACTGGAGCAGTTCATCGACTTCGCCCATAACTTCTATCCCGCCCTCAAATTCACTTGGATCCATCTCGGGCAACCCCTTCCCCTTTTTTTTATTTTATTTTTTATTTTTTAATAGATATTTTTATTGAAAATTTAACATGTTTTTACAAACTTACAAATAAAAAGAAGAACAAGTATAAACACTAACATGCAATTAAATATTAAATAAATAATAACCAAGATATGTTAAACAAAAAGAAGAGATACAGCGAAAAAAAGAAAAAGACAGAACTCAACTAACTACTAATCTAACCTATAACTAACCAGAGTGTATAATGAAATATCTTACATTACTCAAGAAAAGAAAAGGATAACATAGTAATTAAATAGTGAAGTACTTGCTCAGAACGAATTAACATCAAGGCGTAATAAAACCCGTATTCATGCTGCTTTCCTCCCCCACGGAGCCCTGGACCAGCCAGAAACGTTACCTCAACTAGATGAAAGCCCTTGACAAAATGGCCGAAATATCTGTATCTATGTAATTCAAGAAGGGCTGCCATATTTTATAGAATAATTCAGTTTTTCGGTGCACCATATTTGTAAGGAAGTCAAGGGGAATACATTCCATGATTAACCTGTGCCAATTCAGAAGTCCTGGAGGGCCCTCAGCCACCCAGTTTACTAAGATATTTTTCCTTGCACAAAAGGAGAGAAGGTAAGCTCGAGAAGTCCAGGAGAAGAGATACTGGATCCACTCTAATTTCCGTTGCTAAGATTTCTGTCAAGGCATTTGCGACTCTGATCCAGTATTTGTGGATCTTATGGCATGTCCATAAGCAGTGTGTGAGAGTCCCCACCTCTGTTTTACATTTGGGACACATTGGAGATGCTCCTGCCCTAAATTTTGCCAATCGTTCCGGTGCTGTATGAGTCCTATGGAGTATCTTTAACTGAATGGCCTGGGTTCTATTACCGATGGAGATTTTTCTGGCATTTTCCCATATATCATCTCACATTTCTGTGGAAATTTCCAGCCCAATTCCTGATCCCATGTTCTAAGCAGACATTCCATGTCATCCGACACTTCATTATGTAATAAATGATAGAGAGTGCTGACCGAGGGTGCCCCCATTGGCCACAACACTCTAAGTTCTTTATCTGATTTATAAAGACTATCTAATAGCATAGTCTTCTGCTGTGTGTAATCTCGAATTTGGAAGTATCGAAAGAGGTCTCCATTAGTTAGTCCAAATTTATGAAGCAGTTGTTCAAAAGACATCAGGACCCCCTTCTCAAATAGATCCCCTAAACAGGAGACCCCTGGATCTCCAGAATTTAAATGTGGTGTCTGTGAGTCCCGGTTGAAAATCCCATGCCCCCACTAGAGGAGTATAGGGGGATGTTTTATGTGAATTACCCTCGTTTTGCCACATTATCTTCCAGGCTTTAATTGTCTTTAATCCTATAGGGTTTTTACAAAGGTCCATAATGATTTTCATCTTATCTAAAAATAAGAGGTTAATAAGAGGGCACTTTACTTGAGAGGCCTTGATGTCCAGCCAGATTGATTGTGGGTCAGACATGACCCAATCAGCTATGTAGCTTACTAGGGAACTCAGCTGATATTTCCTAAAGTCTGGAAAATCCAGCCACCTCCTTGCCTGTGGAAGCTGTAGCTTCTTTAACTTAATGAGGGGCCGCCTATGATTCCAGATGAAAGAATCAAGCCAACCATATAATTTGTGCAGTGCCGGCCTTGGCAGCACCATCAGGAGCATTCTCATAGGGTATAAGAGACAGGACAGGACATTCATTTTAATCAGAGCTATTCTACCTCACCAGGAAATTGGAAAATCTCCCCAATGTTGAAGGTCCTGCCTTACCATCTCCAGTAGATGCACAAAATTGACCTTGTACAGCTGGCCAAATACTGGGGTGATAAAAATACCTGAATATAAGAAACCCTCCAGAGACCACCGAAAAGGAAAATGAGATCCATCCAATAAGTGGGATATACTAGCAAGGATGCCCATCGGTATAGCCTCCGATTTTGAGAAATTAATTTTGTAACCTGAGAATGCACTAAATATATTAATAACCTGGATTAAGTGAGGCACGGACATCAGAGGATTAATAAGAAAAAGGAGAACATCATCTGCATAAATGGTAATTTTATGCTTACCGGTGCCAACCCTCGGGGCCGTTATATTAGAGTCAGCCCGTATAGCTTCCGCTAGTGGCTCAATTATTAGCATGAATAACAACGGTGAGAGAGGACATCCATGACGGCAGCTCCTACTCACACTGGAGCTATCCGAACCTAATCCATTGGTGATCACAACTGCTTTGGGGTCATTATACAATGTTGAGACCCATTTAGCAAATACCTTTTCAACGCCAAACCTTTCCAATGTATAGAACAGGCATGACCATTCAACCCTGTTGAATGCCTTCTCTCTGTCCAATGAGACTACTATTCCCAGTATTTTTTCATGATGACAGACTTAATCACATTCAAAACCCTTCTAATGTTGTTAGATGATCTACGGCCTTTGATAAACCCCGTCTGGTCCTCTTTCATGATAAATAGCAATACCCTCTCCAGCCTCAATGCAAATGTTTTAGAAAGAATTTTAAAATCTACATTTAGTAAGGATATTGGTTTGTATGATCCGGAATCTTCTGGGTCTTTTCCTTTTTTGAGAATGAGGGAGATATTCGCCTCTTTCAGTGAAGGCGGGAGGCAGCTCTGACAATAAGAGTAGTTATACATGTCCATAAGTGGACCAGCTAATACTCCTGTAAACTCTTTGTAAAATTCAACCTGGAATCCATCTGGGCCAGGTACCTTACCACTCTGAAGCTGCCTGGGTTGTTGGGGGAGCATTCAGGATCGACACCTGTTCCGGGGTTAAGTCCGGAAAGGCCAGGCTTTTAAAAAGGATTGCATCTTCCTGACTCTACCTTCACAATCCTGCGATTTATACAAATCAGAATAAAACTTTCTGAAGATTGTGTTGATCCTTTTATGATCGTGAGTCAGAGTACCAGCACTTTCCCTAATGGACATGATAGCTTGAGAGGCCTTTTTTTGCCTTGCGAGAAATGCTAAGTATCTACCAGGTTTATCGTCAAATTCATATAATCTTTGCTTTGCAAATAATATTTTCTTCTTTGCTGTTTGAGTGAGCGTGCTATTCAGGCTGTCATAAGGGCCGTAATCCTTTGTAATTTAGCAACAGAGGGTCTATAAACGTACGCTGTTTCAGCTGCCTTTAAACGAGCCTCTAGTAGACGCTGTTGTTCTCCCTTTAGTTTTTCTGGGTCACAAAGTATGAAATGATCAGATCCCGCGCTTAAGCCTTAATGGTCTCCCACATCATTGACGGGTTACTAGCTGTACCTGAATTAATTTCCAAAAAAGTTTTGAATTCTTGAGAGAAATATTTTACAAATTTACTATCCTTCATTAAGAAAGAATCCATACACCAATGTTGGGGGATGTCGCATTGTTCCTAGCCTTGATTTCCATATACACAGCAGCGTGATCAAAAATTATTATATCACCTATTTTGCAGGACGACATGGAATTCAAAAAGGTCGGGGGGCAAAAAACATATCAATTCTAGTGTGACATTTATGTGGATTAGAGTAAAAATAGATATCTCTGCCTTGCTCCTTGGATGCTGCCTGACCAGCTGTGCTTTTCCAGCACCACACTCTCAACTCTGATCTCCAGCATCAGTAGTCCTCACTTTCACGTAGTTTACTACAAACTCACAGACTCCCATAACTACCTGGACTACACCTCCTCTCACCTAGTATCCTGCAAGAACTCCATCCCAATTCCTCTGCCTCCACCACATCTGCTCAGACAAGCAGATGTTCCTCTCCAGATATCCACTTATTTCGGACAATGTTTTTTTCTTCATACAGACAGCCCTCCACTGCACCACCTCCATTTCCTGTTCCACTGCTCTTAACACCCCCCAACTCAATAAAGATAGAGACCCCTTGTCCTTACCCACCACCCCATAAGTCTCTGCATCCAATGCATCATCCTTAAACACTTCTGCCAATTCCAACTAGACCCCACCACCAAGAAACATCTTCCCCTCCCCACCCCTCTCTGCCTTCTGCAAGTAATGTTCCCTTTGACAGTCTTTGGTTTGCGCCACTCTCCACCCCAAGTCCTCCCCAAACCCCCAGGTACCTTCCCTTGCAACTGGAAAAGATCCAAAACCTGCCGGCACATCACCCTCCTCACCTCCATCCAGGACCCCAAACAGTCCTTCCAGGTGAGACAGAGGTTCACCTGCCTCTCTTCCAACCTAGTGTACTGCATCAGGTGCTCCTGATGTGATCTTCTCTACATCGAGGAGACCAAATGTAAACTCAGGGAATGTTTCACCGAGCCTGCAGAGGTCAATCGGAGCTCCCAGTCGCCACCCATTTCAATTCCCCTTCCCACGCCCTTTCCGATATGACCAGCCTTGGCCTCCTCCATTGCCACAACAAACCAAACTGAAAGTTGGAGCAATATCACCTCATCTTCCACCTGGGCAGCCTACAGCCCGGAGGACTCAACATTGAGTGCTCCAATTTCAAACAACCTCCCTTCTCATCCCCTGACTCCCCTCCCAGTGCCTCCCTTTCCTTCCACTCCTCCCTGTCACCAACAAGATTCATTCCCCCACATTGACCAACCAGGTTGTACCCTCTACCTGTCTTCACCTATCCTCACTTCATCACCCTGCCCCGCCATCCCCTTTATCTGCAACTCCCCTTACACCCACCCCCAGTCCTGAAGAAGGGTTACACCCGAAACATCGACTTCTCCAACTCCTGATGCTGCCTGGCTTGCTATGTTCTTCCAGCCTCCTGCCTGTCTAATTTGAATTTCAGCATCTACAGTTTTGATGTCTCTCATGATGCAAAAGGCATGACAAATGCAAGTTGTGGTTGCTGGTGCTCAGTAATTACACTGGAGTGAGCCATCTTTGAATTTCTAGTCCCATGGATTATGGATCAGTGCAAAGTCTGGGAGCTGCAAACCACAAATGGACACAACATTTTATCTGAAATTCTCCTCAGCCGCTTCCACTGGGGCAAACGCAATGGGAGCTGTTTTCACTTGTGTCAGCAACCAACTTCAAATTACTAGGCTCATTTGCATGATCAGGGCATGGGTGTGGGCACAAATAGTTTGGAGGGGAGGAAGGAGAAAGCTTGTTCCTATAAAGAACATGCCTATCCAAACCACCAGTGCCTTACCATGATACTGAGGTAATGCAGGGACTTTGGATGAGAAGTAATTCTGAAGTCCTAACACATTGATGTAAAAAAACCCAAAGACACTATCCAGCAAGCCAGGAGATCAATCCTGTTTTAATGATCAAGGCAAATGGAACAACACCAAGCATACTTAAAAATGGGGTGTTGACCTATTGAAGCTATAACAGAGGGCTATTGTGTGCCAAACAACAGACAGGATGAAGCAATCCTACAACCTATAGATCAGATCTAAGCTCATCACTTGTGCCACATTCAGCCATGAATGGTGGTGGACAATTAAACAACTAACACAGATATCCCCATTGTCAATGATGTGGGAGCCCAAAGGCAAAGGACAAGTCTGAAGCTTTTGTATCCATCTTCAGCCGGAAATGTTGAGTGAAGGATTCATCTGAGCCTCCTTTTGAAGTCCTCAGCATCACAGATGCCAGTTTTTGACCAATTCAATTCACTCCACATGAGATCAAGAAGCAGTTAGACATTGGATACTGCAGAGTTTATGGGAACTGAAAACATTCAGGCAATTGTAGATAACTTGGGCTCCAAAAACTAGCCAAGCTGTTCCAGTACAGTTCAACTCTAGCTTCTATCCAACAATATGGAAAATTGCCTTGGTGTTCCCTTGTTACTACCACACCCTGGGTAAGCCTCCTCATGTTATTTTGGTTCCAGAAAGGAAATCTCAAATTGTTAAGCACCCAGGTGAAGAGAGATGAACTGGCTCCCCTTCTTTATTCATCTGCTTCCTTGGTTAGTTACAAAAAGATACATTTACAAAGGATCCTTCCCTTCTAGCTACCTTTCTCCTAGAGCAAATGGATTTCTGTTATAAAAGAAGCCAACTGCACCAATCTTTATCGAGTTAACAAAAGGTGAGTTTATTCATTGCAGGAAGGAATAACAACATAATACACATACTTCTCATTTCATAGAATCATACATTCCCTACAGTATGGAAGCAGGTCATTCAGCCCATCGAGTCTAGACTGACCCTCTGAAGAGCATCCCACCCAGGACCAACGTATAACCTGGAATTTCCCATGGTAATCTACCTAGCCTGCACATCCCTGGACACTATGGGCAATTTAGCATGGCCAATCCACCCTAACCTGGACATCTTTGGACTGTGAAAGGAAACCAGAGCACCCAGAGGAACCCATGCAAACACAGGAGAATGTACAAACTCCTCAGAGACAGTTACCTGAGGGTGGATTCGAACCCAGAATCCTGGTGCTGTGAGGCAGCAGTGCATCAAAAATAGATAAATATTAAAAGATATAAGAAACAATCTTTATAAATAGAGCTGTTTGTGAAAAGTAGATAGTGGGATGTTGATAGTTGAACACTCAGCTTTAGGATTCTTGGCTTTGCAGGCTAATTAGAAATCCTTTATTTCTGCTTTCTTTTGACACTGGCTGTTGGCTAGCTGGCTTCTAGCACTCACAGTACGAGCTAGTTACCTGCAATGCAGAGGTGACCAGTGGGTGGTTCCTCAACTTTCACAGCACATTAATACTTGAGCACAGGCTATTACACATACCTCAGTCCACTGACAGACATGAGCCCCTCAGCTCACTGGCACATTTCCTTCCACTAGCACACACAGACCACAGCTGAATCCTGTTCTTGTGTGCTCTTGAACAGAGAAGACACAAAGTATTCCTCTCACGTGCACTTCTGACTTTTCTCCATCACATTCACAGGCCGCCTGGAGATTGGTGTTTACTTTGTCATTCATTTTCTCCATTTTACTTCATCCTTTTGAAGCTTCCTCCGCACCTTGTCAGGGGTGACCTTCCAGGCTCTCTCCCCAGACACTCACAGAATTTTGTGGCTGGATGCCTTTAAACAAAAAACATTGTAATTAAAGTTCAATGTGTCTGTAGGTGATTTAGAACTATGATCTGTGGTCATGGCAGTTCTATGTACAAAATTGGGAAAAATCCAAGCAAGCCAATTACTATCTGATTAGTTTATTTCCAATCATTAGCAAAGTAATCAGACAGTGTCAATGAGCAGCAATTCCAGGGGAATAACTAGTTCCCTGATGCTCAATTGGGTTTTGCTTCTGACCTCATTACAGTTTTGATCCAAACATAAGCAAAAGAGTCAAACTGAAGAAGACATAATTTCTTCTCTCTATTATACTGCTCAAAAACAGCTCCTGACATATGGTTTATTTGTATATACCCAAGTATGGCTCCATTATATTCCCAAGTTAGCTGACTGGCAGAAGAGAATGGTTCCTCTGACAAAATGAAATTATCATACAACCATGAATTAAAACATTTGATTTGATTTCATTTATTTATTGTCAGGTGCACCTAACTACAGTGAAAAGCTTTGTTTATGAGCAGTGCCAGAAAATCATAGTAAGCAAGAACATACAGGTCATAGGGTGAAAAAGACTAAGACAAAGGCATAAAGGTTATGTCACACAGTCTATGCACTAGGCAAGATCAACATTAGGTAGATCGATATTATTTGAAGTTAGAGATGTCTATTCAGCAATCTGATAACAGCGGGGAAGAAGCTAAACTTGAAGCTATTGGTACATGTATTCAAGATTCTGTATCTTCTGCCTGATGGAAGAAGCTGGAAGACAGTATTACCAGGGTGGGAGGAGTCTTTGATGATGTTGGCAGCCTTTCTGTGGTAATGAGGAGTGTAAATTGAGTCCGTGGATGGGAGGTTGGCTTCTGTGATGGTCTGAGCTGTGCACACAACCTCCTGTAGTTTCTTAGGTCCTGGTCAGAGCAGTTGCCATACCAAGTCAGTGTGTTTTCTGTGGTGCATCTGTAGAGGTTGGTGAGGGCCCTTATAAACATATGGAATTTCTTGAGCCACCTGAGGAAGAAGAGGCATTATTGTGCATGGAATGTGAATTCATGATGCTGACTTAGTTGTCTGATTTCAAATTCTTTAAAGAAAATGATAATGTAGTGGAGATAGTTTCATTTATTCAGCATTGTTCTTCTGGACTGGCCCCATTCTGTGGTCAGTGTGACAGAAGCGACCACTTTTAGGTCAATATTTATCCTTTTTAAAACCAGGTTAATCCATGAGCCATAATCAGGTGATGGAAGCTTAAATTTGATAGTTCATATTTAGCACAATTGTACAATTTCAGTTTAAAAAACTTTATTGTGTGAAGGGTTTTAAGAGTCCTAACGTTGTTAAAGATGCAATAAAAATGCAAGTTATTTCTTTCTTTGTATTGTATAGTAAAGAGCCTCTAAATTATAGACATTGTAAATTAACTTACAGTAGTAACCCAATGTTTAAAAAGTAAGTCATGAAATTAGACATTTCCTTCAAAGCACCTTTTAAAAAATCCATGCTGTGAAAAAAATGAATCCAGAATCCTGACTTGTGGCAACTGCAAATATTTTCTTACTTTTCATGTAAAACTCAAAGTTTTAATGAGGTATCTTATTTTCAATACCTCATCATGTATTGTATTGATCACGGTTTGTTTTTGGGAAGAATTCCATTGCTGGTCGTAGGTATTAATTTAAATGAGCAAAGTGAAGGCAGAATATGAAAATTTGCTCAAATATCAATTGTTACTTGCCTAAGAATCCACTCCCTGGTTAGCGCAGCCCATCAACACTTCAGTATCACATAAGATCAATTATGAATATAGGGTCCATAATGACAGTAACAATGCTCAAGCAATTAGGGTAGATTATATTGCACATTAATTTATGTTTCACTTTAGTGATGACAATCTCATCTTCAATTTACAAACTGCAGACAATAACTTACACAAAGTTAGTGATTCAGAAAAATGTCACAAAGGTGAATAAAATAGTTTACAAGGTCTGAGGGAGTTGACAAACTTGGTTGAATGAATGTACTACAAATATTCTAAGCACATTGGAATACGAAATAGAGAGTTTCAACCTGGAGAGAGCTATTACATCAATGTTCCTTGCAGCTCAATGATGTCTCACAATTATGTCATGCATCCAGGCTAATACTTGCCCTTTCAAGTAGTGGCATTGGCAAAGAGTTCATCTGATGTGTCAGTGCCTGTTGAGTTCTGATTGTGCACCAGAGATTTGACAGGTACCTTGTTACTTGGTGCAGCACTCTTCAGATGCTGCTCATACGATTTCTGAAGCAGGGGGCTGCTGTAAATGAGTTCCTGAAGGCGGTTAGAAATCTAAATAAAAACCAAAAGGACTGTGGATGCTGAGAATCAGAAACAAATATAAAAATTGCTGGAAAGACTCAGCAGGTCTGGCAGCATCTCTGGCAAGAAACCAGAGTTAACATTTGGGGTTGAGTGGCCCTTCCTCAGAACTCAAGAATTCTGAGGGAGGGTCACTTTACCTGAAACGTTAACTCTGATTTCTCTCCATGTTTGCTGCCAGACCTGCTGAGCTTTTCCAGCAATTTCTGTATTTGTTTGTGGTCAGACATCTAGTGGTCAAGAACCTTTTAGAATAAAAATGTGATAGTGGGGCATTGAAGGAGATATTTGCTTAGTTAATCAAAGGCTTGGGTAAAGAAGTAAGCATTAAACAGTGTTGCCTTAAAGGAGGTAGGTGAGATAGAGAGGTGGAAGGAGGGAATTCTAAAGCATGGGTCCTCAGCAACTGAATGTGTAACTGCCAGCAATGGAGCAACTAACATAAGACATACACAAATGTCATAACTGGAGGAGAGAGAGTCGGCTGGTTGGCGGAGAATACAGAGATGAGGAGAGGTGAGAGATTCGAAAATAAGGACAAAATTTTTAAAATTAAGATGTTGTTTGGTCAAGATGGCATGTACCTCAGAGCACAAGGGTGAAAGCATAAGCATATTTATTAAATTAGATTCTGAACTATCTTATACAGAATTAGTGTGCAAAGATATGTGGATCATGTGATAATGTTTTTGGAGATCTGATTCCTAAGGTCTCACATCCTTGATGTAGTTTAATGTACCAACTAAAATATCACCATATGCTTCTTTTGAAGATGCAGGACATCACAAAGTGATTCACAGCCAATGATGTTGTCTCAGAGTGTAGCTGTTATGACACAGGCGGAGTCGAAAGCCTCTGATATTTAAAACCAAACTCTCAGAAAAGCTCGCCTCATAATCTGTTAAAATGTGACTGAGTGACAGAGAACTCCTAACTTCCACTCTTTAAAGAAAAACAACTACTTATTTTTCTGATTCTAATTGTGAACACTAAACAAAACAATTAACAAACCGACACTCTTTCTCCGAACAACACATGCTGTTCCAATAACATACATATTAAACATTAGATTAACTTAATCTCAAGTCCACACAGTCTCTGTCTTCTCCGCTGTCTTCAATCTTTTGTTTGCTGACCTCCCTGTGTCATCTTCTTTCTTTTTACTGCGAGCATGTTTTACAGGAAAAAGTACCTTTATTTGAAAGTGTCTTCTAACTTCTTTGAGATCAAGAGTTTCGATGGGCAGTTAGCTCTCTGGCAGTTGCCCTGACCAAATTTTCAACATGCCCTGGTTTTATATGCCCCAACATCATTCCCTATCATTGGTCCATTGCTGTCAAAACAATAAATTCAAATTCGATTGGGTTTTAGTATCCAGGGCACAACTTAAACTAATGGTTTAAATTTGAATTGTTTTCAAACCTGCAACCAAAACTCAGGTTATCCAATTAACAGCCAATTATTACATGTATCTATTTTGGAACAGCCCATCTCCCAGCCTTTCCATTCAGTCAGATGGGCCTACACTTTAGGTTTATTTCAAAATTCAGAAAACACTCTTTATTTTAAAGTGAACATACACTCATTCAACTTCCTAACAGTAGCCACTTGTAATTTCGCAAACACAGCAGCCTGTTTACACACATCAAGTTCCCCCAACTGCTGTATGTTAGGTTCATGTTAGCAATATTAAATGAGGGGGACAACTTAATTTAGAAATATGAACCACTTGTCCGAGGATTTATCTGGATTTGATATTGTTGATAGGATACCCAGGATGGTATGCAGTTGAAGGGAAAGAGTAAGCAGTTCAACTCCCTCTCTTGTTGGATTTGGTCAATGCCTGGCACTTATGAAGCAGGAATGTTATTTACTTCTTATCAGCGCAAGTCTAAATATTGTCCAGTTCCTGGGGCACATTATCATAAAAGACCATATCAGCACGAGTGAACTAGAATTCACCTTACACCCTCTCACTCACTGTTTGTGGTTCTTCTGTGTGCAAAACTAGTTCCTGTATTTCCTTTACATAGCAACAGGACCTGCCCTTTTAAAAATACTTCATGGACTGTGAAAAACACTTCAGTAGGTGCTGAAGAGTTATACGACTTCCTTTTATTGCTAAGTCTAATTTTTGTTTTATCCATGGTAGTGGTTTAGATGAATGACAAAGATTTGAGAGCAATTAAAAACAAAATTATTTCAAAAGTTCCACAATTAGCTTCAAGGGTTTTAAAAGTTTCAGTCCAGCCCTGAAACAACTACAAATCAGTTTATCTGAAAAATATTGCCAGTTCCCTTTAGAGACAGCTGCATTCACAATGTTACATAAACCAATCCATTTCTACTGCAGTGAATGAGATCAGTTGCTGGCCCATCAAACATTCTGGCAGTGATGAGAATACCTGACTACTTTGAGGTATGCCCTCACTTAAATCCTGCAGATGAATGGTGGGGTCACAAAGCAGCTCTCTAGATTGAAGCCTGATGATCAGGCCAAGGCATAAAGCAGCAAGGTAGTTTCCTAAGCCTGGAGAGAAGAGAGTTCCCTGGGTTTGATTCCACCCCTGGGTGACTGTCTGTGTGGAGTTTGCACATTGTCCCATGTCTGTGTGGGTTTCGTCTGGGTGCTCCAGCTTCCTCCCAAAGTCCAAAAATGTGTGAGTTGGATGGATTGGCCATGTTAAATTGCCCCATAGTATCCAGGGATGTGCAGGTTAGGTGGACTAGCCATAGTAAATGCAGGGTGAAAAGGATATGGTGGGGTGGGACACTTCAGTGGGTTGGTGTGGATTTGTTGGGCTGAAAGGCCCGCTTCCACACTGTAGGATTCAATGATTAGCTGGCCTCTTCAATTCTGTTGGCCATGAAACTTGCTGTTGTGTGCATAGCGTAGGGTCAAGCTAATTCTTACCTAACAGTAATTGTGGTTCTATTTACATTATGAGGCTCAATTTCCTTCTTATAACAGGTTTTGGTATTTGAATCAGGCAGTTTCATATACACCAGATTATAGTCAAACCTTTGCATCATGAAGATCACGATGATCGTTATTGAGGTGGAAATCTATAAGTTCCACTCCGACGTTATTACTGTCCACATGACCACACAGTGTTTTAGACACAACCTGCTCAATTCCTAGATCATTATTCCATATCAGTTACACTGGCACCACCCCCGACCTGTTCCTCTGCTACATCGATGCCTGTATCAGCACTACCTCGTGCTCCCATGAGGAGGTTGAGCAGTTCATCAACTTCACCAACACCTTTCACCCTGACCTCAAATTCCGTCTCCCACCTCCAACACACCCTATTCACCTGGACACCCTGTGTGGGCCTGTCACTGGCCTTAACCTCTTCATTTCAAACTGCTGCTGTGACCTCGACTGCCTCAACCTGTGCACCTCTCTCACCCACTCCAACCTCTCACCCTCACAACGCGCAGCCCTCCACTCCCTCTGCTGCAACCCCAACCTTACTATCAAATCCACAGATGGGGGTGGGGAGGGGGGGAGGCAGCAGTAGTTTGACGCACTGATCTCTACAACACTGAAGCCAGGCGCCAACCCGCAGACACCTCCTCCTACTGTCCCCCCAATCCCACTATATCCCTTTAACCCTGCATTTACTATGGCTAGTCCACCTAACCTGCACATCCTGGATACTATGGGGCAATTTAACATGGCCAATCCATCTAACTCATGCATCTTTGAACTTTGGGAGGAAGCTGGAGCACCTGGAGGAAACCCATACAGACACGCGAGAATGTGCAAATTCCACACAGTCACCAAACCATCATCTCCCAGAACATCACCTCTGGGGATCTCCATCCACAGCCTCCAACCTCATTGTCCGTGAACCCTGCATTGCCCGATTCTACCTCCTACCAAAGATTCACGAACCTGATTGCCCCAGCCGACCCTTGTTTCAGCCTGCTCCTGTCCCACTCAACTCATCTCTGCATACCTTGACACCTTCCTGTCCCCTTAGTCCAGGAGCTCTCTACCTACATTCAGGAAACCCTTCACCTCCTCCAAGATTTTCGTTTCTCAAAACCCCAATACTCCATGGACATCCAACCTCTTCCATGACAAAGGCCTCCAAGCTATCTGTCTCTTCCTCTCATGCCAATCAATACCCTTCCACCAACACTCTCATTGACCTGACTGAACTGGTCCTCACCCTTAACAACTTCTCCTTTCAATCCTTCCTCTTCCTCCAAGCCATGGGCACCCACATGGGACCCAGCTATGCCTGCCTCTTTGTTGAGTATGTGGAACAGTCAATCTTCTGCAGCTCCACCAACATTATTCCCCACCTTTTCCTCCGCTACGTTGATGACTGTATCAGCACCACCTCGTGCTCCCACAAGGAGGTTGAACAGTTCAACTTCACCAACACCTTTCACCCCGACCTCAAATTCTCCAACCTATCACCTTCTCCTTCACCTTCTTCCACCTATCGTATTCCCAGCTACCTTCCGCCCGCCCCCCCAACCCCAACCCCCTCCCATTTATCTCTCAGCCCCCTGGTGCACAAGCCTCATTCCTGATGAAGGGCTAATGCCCAAAACATTGATTCTCCTGCTCCTTGGATGCTGCCTGACCTGCTGTGCTTTTCCAGCACCACACTCTCGACTCTGATCTCCAGCATCTGCGGTCCTCACTTTCTCCTGTTATTACATATCTGTAGAACCACAGAGAAGACTGGGTACTGCATCCAGTTCTGGAGTTGGATAGAGTTTTTTTTGATGAAAATAGAAGTGGTGAGGATAATATAAAGAAGAGTTATACCTGAAATGTTGACTTCTCCACCTCCTGGTCCTGCCTGGCTTGTTGGGTACTTCTAGCTTCCTGCTTGTCTACTTTGGAATCCAGCATCTGCAGTTTTTTTTTTGTCTCAGATTAAGTGAGTGTGCAAAAACTGTAGAGGCAGCATAATGTGGGAAAATGTGAGGGTATGCACTTGGCAGGAAGTATAGGGGAGTTCAATATTGGTGGCATGGTGGACAGTTGAAGAAGGTTTTCTAAGATTACAAAAGGATCTTGATCAAATGGGCAAATGGGCTAAAAAATGGCAGATGGAGTTCAATCTGGATAAATGCAAGGTATTGCATTTTGGTAAAACAAACAAGGCTTATACAATTAATAATAGGGCCTTGGAAAGTGCTGTAGAACAGAGGGACACAAGGGGTTCAGGGACATAATTCTTTGAGGTTCACACCACAAATATTCAGTGTGGTTAAAAGGCATTTAGTACGCTTGCCTTAATTGCTCGGTCCTTTGTGTATAGAGGTTGGGAATTCATGTTAAGGTTGTACAGGACATTGGTGAACCTCTTCGGGAATACTGTGGCCAGTTCTGGTTGCCCAGTTGTACAAAGGATATTATTAAACTGGTTCAGAAGAGATTTACCAAGATGTTGCCGGTATGGAAGGTTTGAGTTATAAAGAATGGCTGGATGGTCTGGGACTTTTTTCACTGGAGCATAGGAATTTAAGAGGTGACTGTATAGAGGTTTATAAAATCATGAGGGCTATAGATAGAGTTAATGGTAGGTGTCTTTTCCCTAGGATGGGGGATTTCAAGACTAGAGGGCATATTTTTAAGATGAGAGAAGAGAAATTTAAAAAAGACATGAGGGGCAAATTGTTTTCACTGAGGGTGGTTCATGCTTGGAATCAACTTCCTGATGACGTGGTAGATATGGGTACAAATACAATGCTGAAAAGACATTTGCAGAAAACTGCAGGCTACAGGGATTTGGGCATCCTTTTATATAAGGGTAAAACCAATGATTGCAGATGCTGGAAACCAAATTCTGGAGTAGAGTGGTGCTGGAAAAGCACAGCAGTTCAGGCAGCATCCGAGGAGCAGTAAAATCGACGTTTCGGGCGAAAGCCCTTCATTAGGAATAGAGGCAGAGTGCCTGAAGGGTGGAGAGATCTCTGCCTCTGTCTGTATTCCTGATGAAGGGCTTTTGCCCGAAACGTCAATTTTACTGCTTCTCGGATGCTGCCTGAACTGCTGTGCTTTTCCAGCACCACTCTACTCCAGAATACTTTTGCATAAGTCACAAAAAGCTCGTATACATGTTCAGCAGGTAATAGAGAAGACAAATGGAGTGTTGCCCTTTATTTCAAAAGGAATGATTAGATTAGATTCCCTACAGTGTGGAAACAGGCCATTCAGCCCTACCAGTCCACACAGTAACCCACCCAGACCCATTTCCCTCAAACTAATGCACCTGCCACTTGGGCAATTTAGCATGGCCAATCCACCTGACTGGCTCATCTTTGGACTGTGGGAGGAAACTAGAGCACCTGGCAGAAACCCACACAGACACAAGGAGAATGTGTAAACTCCACACAGTCAGTTGTCTGAGGCTGGAATCAAACCCAGGTCCCTGGCACTATGAGACTGCAGTGCTAACCACTGAGCCACCATGCCACCCTATAAATGGAGCATCAAAATAGGGATATCTCACTAAAACTGTACAAAGTGCTAGTCAGACTACAGATGGAATACCATGAACAGTTTTGGTTCCCTTCAATTCCATTGAAAGATATACTGGCATTGGAAGCAGTCCAAAGAAGTCTGACACCAGGTATGGAGGAACTATCTTATCAGGAGAGGTTGAGTAGATTGGGCCTGTACTCATTGGTGTTCAGAAGAATGAAAGAGCACCTTATTGCAACATACAAGATATGTAGGGGAGATGTGGCAAGGTTATTGCCCTTTTGAAAGAGTCTGGGACCAGAGAACATAATCTCAAAATAAGGGGTTACTCATTTAAGACAGAGATGAGGAGGAATTTCTACTCTCAGAGGACAGTGAATTGGTATGACAGAGGTCCGTAGAGGCTGGGTTGATAAGCTTATTCAGTGAGATTTTTAAACTGGAAGGGAATCAAGGATATGAGAAAAAGGCAGATAAGTGGAGTTGAGGATTATCAGATCAGCTGTGATCTTATTTAATGGTGGAACAGACATGATGGGCTGGATGGCCTCCTGCTGCTGCTATTTCTTATACCTCATCCTGCTCTTTTTCAAAATATCACTGTAGGATCGTTGAAGTCTACCAGAGAAGTCAGCTCCAGGAGTTTAACATCCCAGACATAAAAGAGGCAGCACCCTCTCAGTGTCTACGCCTGTGGTCAGATGTTCTTAGGAAGAAGGCAGTAATGGTCCACTAACACTCTCATCGTATTTAAAGAGAGAGATGGGCATGATGAGGGGTGCAGTGCAATATCTCCCTCTCCAACTCAACGCTGTCCCCCTCTCTCTACCTTTCCCTCACTTTTGGGGTCATTGCGCTGCTTCTGACTGGCTTTGGATGAACATGGATAATTGATTCAGAAATACAAGTGATACAGTCATCTAGTAATACAGCATGGAAACAGACCCTTCGGTCCAACTCATCCATGCTGACCAGGTTTCCCAAACTAAACTAGTCCCATTTGTGTGTATTTGGCCTATATCCCTCTAAACCTTTCCTATTCATGCACATGTCCAAATGCCTTTTTAATTGTTCTGATTGTGCCTGCATCTACCACTTCCTTTGGCAGTTAATTCCATAAATTCACCACCCTCGTCATAGAGATGTACAGCATGGAAACAAACTCTTCAGTCAAACACGTCTGTGCTGACTAGATATCCTAAACTAATCTAGTCCTATTTGGCCCATATCCGCCTAAACCCTCCCTATTCACGCACCCATCCAGATGTCTCTTAAATGTTGTAATTGTACCAGGCTCCACTACTTCCTCAAGCAGCTCATTCCATGCACACACCACCCTCTGTGTGAAAACGTTAGCCCTTAGATCCTTTGTAAATCTTTCCCTTCTCACCCTAAACCTATGCCCTGCAGTTTTGGACTCCCCGACCCCAGGGGTATCCTATCCATACCCCTCATGATTTCATAAAACTCTGTAAGGTCACCCCTCAGCCTCTGACGCTCCAGGAAAATACCCCCCGTCTACTCCGCCTCTCTGTATAGCTCAAACCCTCGAATCCTCGAATTCAGTGGTAGAGGATAAAGGAAAAATAACACAAGTGACTTGGTGGTGGAGCAGAATCTATTCAATGATGCTTAAAAGCATCTCTGCCACAACCACCTGATGAATGAGCAGTGCTCTGAAAGCTAGTGCTTCCAAATAAACCTGTTGGACTATAACCTGGTGTTATGTGATTTTTATCACACCACCAGAGCCAGGCTAGAATTCCTCAGGTCTGTGGAGTGGTCTGTATGTTCTTGTAGAAATTTAAAACTTGAAAAATCTCAGCACTTTTTTGCGGCATTGCTCCATCTGATTGACGGAATAGGGTGGAATCTGATCTAGGGAGTAGGAGCAGGAAATAGGACTTCACAGGAAGTGTTTGCAATCAACAAAGACTTTTAAGATGTGAGCAGTGAAGTGAGCAGCGAGTTGGAGAGGCCAGGGGTTTGTTAATTTGCGGGTGGCAGGGGGTTGGTGCACAGAATGATCCCGGCTGCTGGAAAACGCCTATTGAAAGGTGAGTGATTGGAGCTTGTCCTGTATAACCAGCATTACTCATAGACTGTCTCCTGAGACAGAGAGAGGGCAGCGGTGTCCATCTGGAGCGTGGGGCCGGCGACAGGAGCCTGAACCCGGGCACACCGAGCAGATTGTGTCGGGAGCTGCTGCTGCTGCCGGATGGAGCCAGGGGCAATGACCCGGCCCGATCTAAGGAGACTTTTCTCGGCGTGTGACCTGAACCGCTCGGGGCTGATCGAGTTTGAGGATTTCTCCGGCGTTTGCCGGGAGCTGGGGCTGTCCCGTTCGCAGATTGAGCCCCTCTTCCAGAAGCTGGACGTGGACAGTGACGGCTCCATCAATTTCAGCGACTTCACCGCCGGCTTCCAGGAGGTCTCCGCCGTCCTCGACCTCTCCTCCATCGGCTCCGAGGGAAACCAGAGACTGGCCCGGGACGAGTTTGAGGAACGCTTCGGGGCTGGGCTGCACTATCTCCGCAGGTACATCACAAAGCTCTTCACTCACCCCCCTCACCCTCACCCCCCTCACCCTCACCCCCCTCACCCTCACCCCCTCACCCCCTCACCCTCACCCCCTTCATCCTCACCACCTTCATCCTCACTCACCCTCACCCTCACCCCCCTCACCCTCACCCCCTCACCCTCACCTCCCTCACCCTCACCTCCCTCACCCTCACCCCCTCACCCCCTCACCCTCACCTCCCTCACCCTCACTCCCTCACCCCCTCATCCTCACCACCTTCACCCTCACCCCCATCACCCTCACCCTCACCCCCCTCACCCTCACCCCCCTCACCCTCACCCTCACCCCCCTCACCCTCACCCTCCTCACCCTCACCCTCCTCACCCTCACCCTCCTCACCCTCACCCTCACCCTCCTCACCCTCATCCCCCTCATCCTCACCCCCTCACTCCCCCTCACTCCCCCTCACCCTCACCCTCACCCCCCTCACCCTCACCCCCCTCACCCTCACCACCCTCACCCTCACCCTCACCCTCACCCCCCTCACCCTCACCCTCACCCATATCCCCCTCACCACCCATACCCCCCTCACCCCACAAAATATATGTGTGCATGTGGGTCTTTGTCTGTCTATGTGTGTTTGTCTGTCTGGGTTAGGGGTTGTGAGTGTGAGAAAGTGTATGTGTGTGTGTGTGTGTGTAGTGAGTGCAGAGTGTCTTAAGTCTGTGAGGGGGTACATGTGTCAGTGTGTGTGTGTGTGTGTATAGTGCAATGGTGGTCACCTGTAATGTGACATGAACCCAAGGTCCTGGTTGAGGCCCTCCCTGGCTGATAGCTAAGTTCGGTCCCCATAGGGAGGGCCTCAACCGGGACCTTGGGTTCATGTCACATTACAGGTGACCACCATTGCACTATACACACACACCGATACTCCTACCAACACACGCACACGCACTCTTATACACGCATACACACAGACACCACACACACCCTTACAGACGCACACACTCCCACACTCTCACATGCACCCCCTCACAGACTTAAGACACTCTGCACTCACAACACACACATACACTTTCTCACACTCACAACCCCTAACCCAGACAGACAGACATGCATAGACAGACAAAGACCCACATGCACACATATATTTTGTGGGGTGAACTTGCAGGGTTATATTGCACTTTGCTCAAAAACTGCATGCATTCATGTAGAACGCCGTTATCTCACTTTTTAGATTAGAATCAATCTAAACATCATGGCATAGACAGAGAACACAGGGGGCTAACACCTTCAACATATTGTCTAGCTATCACCATTGTTAATAGCTAACCCGAGAATGCAACTTTTTAATTTTAAAAAAGGTTTTGTGATTTACACATGAAAGAAGTGAAACTATCACTGTATTCTAACAGATGAAAGGCTTAACAGACAACCAATTTTTCAATGTATAATTTCAGTTACATCACACTGTAAATGTTTGCTATAAATTCTGTTAGGATTGAGCCCTCCACTACCACCTGATGAAGGAGCATCGCTCCGAAACCTGGTTTGCCTCCAATTAAACCTGTTGGACTATAACCTGGTGTTGTGATTTTTAACTTTGTACACCCCAGTCCAACACCGGCATCTCCAAATCAGAGAAATTAAATATCTTTAATAATACATTCTGATACTCCCAGCTGATCATATTGTAGATTTCCCAGGAAGATTCATTTTGAGAATTAGGTACAGCTGTCAAGTAAAAGGTACATTCTGCTCTTATATTACTTTGGCCTCAAAGTTGCTTAAATGGAAAAGTTAGTGTTGTGGATAGTGTGTTTGTAAAGTGGGAGTAGAAATCATGGCTAAAATCTTTCTCAGTTTTTTTCAGTCAGAATTCCAGTTCTAATTTATGAACAGTCCGCCACCAACATGCAATCTTAAATCATTGTGCTAAAAAGAGTTAATCTTGTTTCTCACAAGTTAACTTCATCATGTCTTGCAGAGGAATGTTGTTACCATGTAATCTGTCTCTTGACAGAAACATCTTTCAGTCCACTCCTCTTCACCGAAAGGGTTTTGAATCTTTGTAATCCCCTGCCTGCAAGGATTGTGAATGATTTATTGCTGAACATATTTAGGGCTGGGATAGACAGGTTTTTGTTTTCTTTGGCAATTGAGGGATTTGGAGAATGGGCAGGAATGTGGAATTGAAGCTCAAGATCATCTCTGTTGTACCAAATGGTAGAATAGGCTTGAGTCTACTCCTGTTTCATCTGATTGTGTGTTCCCATCACAAAAGCTAGATTCCTTGTTTCTTAGCCATCCTGGACTCTACCCCAAATTGCATATCCGATGAAGCCTGTCAAACACTGGCAATCCCAAGATCACACAAGACAAACAAATCTCCGATGGGAAATGAAAGGTGGTCCACTGGGCTTACCCCCACCCTCCTGATTCTTGTAGTAACATGTCCAGGCACTTCCCAAACCCCACAAAGCATGTAACCTCTTGTGAGAGGTGAAAATAAACAGGATTGAGAAAGGGGCACCCTAATGGTTTCCTTGTCTAGTTTAATTTGTTGGGATCAAACCAAGTGAAACCAGATGATGAACGGAACTTAACTTGAAGAATACTCTAACTTTTGTCTAATGAAGAAAGTAATTATACAGATTCTTACAACTAGATTGTTGGTTAATAAACTATTGCGAGGATTTTGTGGTGCAATGCAATGCTAGACTGGGTTCAAGTCCCACCTGCTCCAGAGGTGTATCATAACATCTCTGAATGGGTTGATTTTTTTAAAAAAGACTGAATTTTTGTAGAAGAGTTTGCTAAATATTTCTGTAGTTACATCAAATATTTTAACAAACTGCGCAGTGGATGGTTAATTGTACATTTAAAATACAGTCTTAAATACAAGCTTAGGGTACAATCAGCACTGCTATCCACAAACATGGATTATATTGCCTTTCATCGCTACTCAGGGTTTTAAAGATTTTGCACTTTGTACATAGATACAAAGTACATTTGATAACATCATCCAACTTCTGCTGTACCAAACAAATAATGAATTCAGTTGAGAAAACAAACTGTAGGAGAACAGGAAATCTCATCCTTTCATTCACTGCCTTAACTTAGAAAACTTTTACCAACCCTGGTAGACGATGTGAACTTCTTTGGCTCAGGGCTCTGGGTGTAGTGAATATCAGATAATTGGACAGGCTCCTTTGCAAACATGCCTTGCAATCCATATATTTTTCTTTGCCTGATACTAGCTGCGTTCTGTGTGCCAACACAGATAATCTCCGCTACAATAGACTGAAGCGGCCCAGTTTTAACAGCCTGCAGTAAAATCCCCACAGTGTGAAAGCAGGCCATTTAGCCCATCTGGTCCACACCAACCCTCCAAAGAGCATCCTACCCAGACCCACCCTATACCTGTAATCCTGCATTTTCCATGCCTAACCCACCTCACCTGCATACTATGGGCAATGTAGTATGGCCAATCTACCTAGCCTGCACACCTTTGGATTGTGGGAGGAAACCAGAGCACCCAGATGAAACTCATGTAGACACAGGGAGAACATGCAAACTCCACATGGACCTGAGGGCGGAATAGAACCCGAGTGCCTGGTGCTGTCCCTTTGAAAGAGCCAACACTGAAAACCACGTTTTCTCTTGATGTTAATGAGCAGCACTCATCAAAATCAGACAGCTAGAAAATCAAGTATCTGATCTGAAGATCACGTGGTATTAAGCAAGGATCCCATGGTTATGCAAGTAGTGCAAGGGCACACAAGCTCCCTTTCAACTTTCTGTATCATTTGAAAGTACTTCATTCAGCTACTAGCAGTGAGGCTTTGTACTTTGTCTGCTCTTGACTGGTATGACAGTCCCACTTAGAACCTCACTATCTGGGTATCTATCTGACCGTAAAAGATTGAGCTTAGACTCAGCTCTCGCGTGTGAGGCCTGATTGCTGCAATGTTGAGTAAACCTGTCATTGACATGGCAGGATAATTTTCTCAAATCTTTCCAGACCACCACAGTCATAAACAAAGGATGTGCGAATCCTCAGGATGTTTTTATAAGAGTTCAGAAGAATGAGAGAGAATTGTAAGGGATAGGATTTATGAACATCTGGATAGGAATAATGTGATCAAGGATAGTCAGCATGGTTTTGTGAAGGGCAGGTCGTGCCTCACAAACCTTATTGAATTCTTTGAGAAGGTGACCAAGGAAGTGGACGAGGGTAAAGCAGTAGATGTGGTGTATATGGATTTTAGCAAGGCGTTCGATAAGGTACCCCATGGCAGGCTAATGCAAAAACTACGGAGTTATGGCATTGAGGGTGCATTAGAGATTTGGATTAGGAATTGGCTGGCTGGAAGGAGACAGAGGGTAGTAGTTGATGGTATAGGTTCATCTTGGAGTGCAGTTACTAGCGGTGTTCCACAAGGATCTGTTTTGGGACCATTGCTGTTTGTCATTTTTATAAATGACCTGGATTGAAGGCTGGGTGAGCAAGTTTGCAGATGACACGAAAGTCGGTGGAGTTGTGGACAGCGAAGAAGGATGTGGCAGGTTTCAGCGCGATATAGATAAGTTGCAGAGCTGGGCAGAAAGGTGGCAAATGGAATTCAATGTAGCTAAGTGTGAAGTCATTCACTTTGGTAGAAGTAACAAGAAGATGGATTACTGGGCTAATAGTAGGCTACTTGGCAGTGTGGATGAGCAGAGGGATCTTGGTGTCCATGTACACAGATCTTTGAAAGTTGCCACCCAGGTAAATAGTGCTGAGAAGAAGGCATATGGTGTACTGGGCTTTATTGGTAGAGGAATTGAGTTCCGGAGTCCTGAGGTCATGTTGCAGTTGTATAAGACTCTGGTGCGGCCTCATCTGGAGTATTGTGTGCAGTTTTGGTCGCCATATTATAGGAAGGATGTGGAGGCATTGGAACGAGTGCAGAGGAGGTTTACCAGGATGTTGCCGGGCATGGTAGGAAGATCGTATGAGGAAAGGCTAAGGCACTTGGGGCTTTTCTCATTGGAGAAAAGAAGGTTTAGGGGAGATTTGATAGAGGTTTACAAGACGATTAGGGGTTTAGATAGGGTTGACAGTGAGATCCTTTTTCCGTGAATGAAGTCAGCTGTTACCAGGGGACACAACTTTAAATTAAGGGGTGGTAGGTATAGGACAGATGTTAGGGGTAGATTTTTTACTCAGCGGGTTGTGAGTTCATGGAATGCCCTGCCAGTAGCAGTGGTGGACTCTCCCTCTTTATGGTCATTTAAGCGGGCATTGGACAAGCATATGGAGGTTATTGGGCTAGTGTAGGTTAGGTAGGCTTCGGTGGGCACAACATCGAGGGCCGAAGGGCCTGTACTGCGCTGTATTTTTCTATGTTCTAAGGGATCTCGCTGAAATACACAAAATACTGTCAGGGCTAGACAGGCTGGATGTAGGAATGGTGTGTACCCTGGCTGGAGGATGTAATGCCCTGTATAACTGAAGCATAACGTCCTCACTTTCATGTTCACTTCTGTTGTAATAAAAGCCAGTATTCAATAAGTCTTCTTAAACACTCACTGTAGCTGCATACTAATGTTTTGTGACTTGTGCACAGAACATAATGATTCTTCTGAAATGTATAATTTTACAGTCATTTTCCACTTTTCTTATTTTGTTTGAGCTAGCTTAAGATAAAATTTTCATAAGAAGGGGCGACTTGCATTAATGTAACATCTTTCATGACCTCCAGATGTTATAAAGTACTGATTAGTGGTGCTGGAAGAGCACAGCAGTTCAGGCAGCATCCAACGAGCAGCGAAATCGACGTTTCGGGCAAAAGCCCTTCATCAGGAATAAAGGCAGTGAGCCTGAAGCGTGGAGAGATAAGCTAGAGGAGGGTGGGGGTGGGGAGAGAGTAGCATAGAGTACAATGGGTGAGTGGGGGAGGAGATGAAGGTGATAGGTCAAGGAGGAGAGGCTGGAGTGGATAGGTAGAAAAGAAGATAGGCAGGTCGGACAAGTCCGGACAAGTCAAGGAGACAGTGCTGAGCTGGAAGTTTGAAACTAGGATGAGGTGGGGGAAGGGGAAATGAGGAAGCTGTTGAAGTCCACATTGATGCCCTGGGGTTGAAGTGTTCCAAGGCGGAAGATGAGGCGTTCTTCCTCCAGGCGTCTGGTGGTGAGGGAGCGGTGGTGAAGGAGGCCCAGGACCTCCATGTCCTTGGCAGAGTGGGAGGGGGAGTTGAAATGTTGGGCCACGGGGCAGTTTGGTTGATTGGTGCGGGTGTCCCGGAGATGTTCCTTAAAGCGCTCTGCTAGGAGGCGCCCAGTCTCCCCAATGTAGAGGAGACCACATCGGGAGCAACGGATACAATAAATGATATTAGTGGATGTGCAGGTGAAACTTTGGATGTGGAAGGCTCCTTTAGGGCCTTGGATAGAGGTGAGGGAGGAGGTGTGGGCACAGGTTTTACAGTTCCTGCGGTGGCAGGGGAAAGTGCCAGAATGGGAGAGTGGGTCGTAGAGGGGTGTGGACCTGACCAGGTAGTCACAGAGGGAACGGTCTTTGCAGAAGGCGGAAAGGGGTGGGGAGGGAAATATATCCCTGGTGGTGGGGTCTTTTTGGAGGTGGCGGAAATGTCGGCGGATGATTTGGTTTATGCGAAGGTTTGTAGGGTGGAAGGTGAGCACCAGGGGCGTTCTGTCCTTGTTACGGTTGGAGGGGTGGGGTCTGAGGGCGGAGGTGCGGGATGTGGACGAGATGCGTTGAAGGGCATCTTTAACCACGTGGGAAGGGAAATTGCGGTCTCCAAAGAAGGAGGCCATCTGGTGTGTTCTATGGTGGAACTGGTCCTCCTGGGAGCAGGTACGGCGGAGGCAGAGAAATTGGGAATACGGGATGGCATTTTTGCAAGAGATAGGGTGGGAAGAGGTGTAATCCAGGTAGCTATGGGAGTTGGTGGGTTTGTAAAAAATGTCAGTGTCAAGTCAAGTGTCAAATACCTTACAGCCAATGAATTACAGCAAACCTTCTGGAACCTGAGGGACCAGGAGTGTACCAGTTGATCAAATATTCTGGTTGATCAAGAGATCTACCTAATCGATGGAAAACACACGCTAAGTAATAGAAATGCAATGTGGAATCTCGTGGAAAGCAGGAGGAGGATTGGCTCTGTTGATTATTGATTTGGCAAGCCAGCACAGACTGGATGGCCCAACTCGTTTCCTTGTGCACTGTAAGAGTTATGTGATTAACTGCGTCATCTCAGCCCTCAGTTCTCATGGGGTTGCATGTACAGGGCGATATACAGGGGGATATCTTGGATGTATTCAATGCGTTTGCTGGGATGCTGAAAATCGAATTGAAGTCTGTCTTTTGCTTGTTGTGACTGCTTTGCTTCCTCCATACTGAGTGGTGGGAGATGGCAAGTTGTGTAAAGGGCATGTTTCTGTATCATGTGAATGCATCAACAGCCATTTTTGTGAGTACTCTTGTTTGTGGTTAATGAAAATGTAGCAGCTACTCTGAACCATCAGCGCCCTTTCATATTTACTGAAAGGGCATATACAGCCTGACTTCAGAAAGAGATGGTGCTTAGTCCAGTCCAGTGCCCCTAAAGTATGCTCCCTTGAGGCTTTTAAGAGGGCATTAAATAGTTTTTTTTGGATAGTAATGATGTGCAGGATGTGGGCAAAAGTCAGAGGTTGGTACTGGACAATAGAATGGTAAAGGCACAATGGGCCGCATGGCCTCTTTTTGCACTGTAATATTTCTGTGATTCTGAAGAGGGTCTGGTCTTAGGATACCATTTAGAACTGAGATGAGATTTTTTTTTCATTCAGAGGGTGATGACCCTGTGGAATTCTCTACCACATAAGCCAAGTCACTGGATATATTTAAGAAGGAAATCACTTTCTAGAAACCAAAGCCATTAAGGATATGGGAGAGACAGTGGAGTATGGTGTTGAGATACAGGGTCAGCCGTGACCACAGTGAATGATGGAGTAAGCATGATGAGCCATGTGGCCTAGTTCTACTCCTTTTTCTGTTTCCTCTGGCATCGAAACTGCATTGTAAAAACACCTTCATACATAAAGAGTCGTGATTAGCTCTAAAGGCTATTCATTACTTGATAATTTGACTGATGCCATTCCAATATGGGAACACAATTCGGCCTCATATGGTTTAGTGTTTGGTTCGTATTTTAACCTTCCAAATCCTCAGCTTAACAACTGCAGGGTTGTGAGGAAAAGATCAAGGGTGTGGGACCCACATTCTCTCTATTTTTTTCTCTTCAATGTTTGCTGTCTGCTTATTGACTGTGTGGAACATTCTGGAATTGTGTAAGAGGAAACTTGAAGTGGAATAATTGTGTCACTGGTTTCAAGGAACTGGTACAGGCACAATGGATCAAATGGCCTCCTATCTTGGCTATACGATTAAATAAACAATAGTTTGTAAAGCACTGAATGGAATTTGTGTCATGATGGAGAATGTTTCCATCTTAAGCAGGATTCAGTCTTCTGCATGACTACAAACACATCAAGTCCTTTTTTTTTCTTTTCAATTCATCTCAAAAACATAGATTAAAACTTGGATTGTTGTGATTCCTTAAGGTCTTGACGGCACTAAGTAGGATAGACACTGAGAGGATATCCCCCAAGCTGGGGAATCGCGACTGAGGGAGTTGCTGGCAAGGCAAGCATTTAGTAAGTCCACGTTGTTAGCTAACTGAGAACAACAGGTTTAATTGCTTAAAGGATATTAATTCAAAAATTGGATTTAATTACCTTATATTCAGTATTTATATATTTTAACAGCTTGCAATAATTAATGCAATGCAGCACCTTATTTAATGTGTAACTTGTACAAGTGGTCTAAAAAGAAATCATATAGGAAGATCATAAATGTCAAATTCTCTTCCTGTTCTTTGCTTTAACTGCATTATGAGTGTACCTCTGCATGTGTGGTGGGAACACAGCAGTCATTTTTAATGTCGAGAGTGTGGTGCTGGAAAAGCACAGCAGGTCAAGCAGCATCCGCGGAGCAGGAGAATTGGCATTTCGGGCATAAGACCTTCATCAGGAATGGTGACGGGCTAATGCCCAAAATGTCGATTTTCCTGCTCCTCGGATGCTGCCTGACCTGCTGTACTTTTCCAGCACCACACTTTCGACTCTGATCTCCAGCATCTGCAGTCCTCACTTTCTCAGAGTCATTTTTAATGTCTCACCTCCTGAGTTGGGAGCACACACAAGTTTTTTTTAAGTTATTCACGGGATAAGAGCATAATTAGCTAAGCCAGTATTAATTGGTTAAGAGTCAACCACATTGCTGTGGATCAGGAGTCATGTAGACCAGACCAGGTAAGGATGGCAGTCCCCTTCCCTAAAGTAAATTAGTGAACCAGATGGGTTTTTCTGACAATCTGTATTGGATTAAAGGCCATCATTTAGACTCTTAATTCCAGATTATTTTTATTAAATTCAAATTCCACCATGTGGGATTTGAAGCCAGGTCCCCAGAAGATTATCTGGGCCTCTGGATTAATAATGCCACAAGGTCATTCCTCCCCTTATGCTTGCTAACATCGAGCAGTGAATGAATTGTTCTCTTTCATATTTATAAAAAAAGTTATCATAATTCAGTACTGGATGTAATGGATTTTTAGAACCATTGAAAAGGTTACAGAATGGGAAGAGGCCATTCACCCAATCATGTCTGTGCTGGGGCAGCATGGTGGCTCAGTGGTTAGCACTGCTGCCTCTCAGCACCAGGGATCTGGGTTCAATTCCCACCTTAGGGGACTGTCTGTGTGGGGTTTGCACATTCTCCCTGATTGTGGTTCCTCCCACAATCCAAAGACGTGCAGGTCAGGTGAATTGGCCTTGCTAAATTGCCCATAGTGTTGGATGTGTTAGTCAGGGGTAAAAATAGGGTTGGGAAATGGGTCTGGGTTGGTTACACTTTGGAGGGTCGGTGTGGACTTGTTGGGCTAAAGGGCCTGTTTCCGTTCTGTAGGGAATCTAATCTAAAAACAAACCACCCATCTTAATCACAGTTTCCAGAACCTGATCTGTAACTTTGCAGATCGCAGCATTCTAAGTGTCATTCTAATTTGCTACTGCAGATTTTTCTCTCAATTTTTCATGACTCAAAGTAAAAGAGAGAGAGGAGGAGAAGGTTCAAAACATAAAAGACAGAGAAAATCATTTGTGAAAAGTTGGAAAAAGAAACAACTTGCTCTGAGCAACCAATCAGGAGAATCTTCAAGGAGCTCAGAGAGTGAATCAATAGTTGCCTAACCCTGACCGAAACCAATTGTTTTTCTCTCAGCAACTGAAAGTAACAATGTACAAAGTAAAGCTTGAAACAAAGATTTTTTTAAAAATTTCACATTAAGATTGTTAACGATCCATACAGCAGAACTTTAATATTTGAGTCCCTCTGAAATTTCTTGAAGGCCTAAAGGTTTAAAGTTATTGCCCTTCTCTGATGTTTAAGGTGATGAAGCATTTCAGATCTGATTTTCAAACAGATTTTATCGGATTATTGATCTGCTTTTTGTTCACTGGGAGAAAGTTTGATAGGAATTTTTTGTCCAAGTGATTTTAAAACATTTTACCTCTGAGAAAACCAGGCAAGCTATAAGTTAAAGTTAATCATTATTAAAAGAACTTAATATATTTTACTCTTGACTGTGTCATTTTTGTTTGTTGAATGGACATGGAGTGGAAATATTAGAAGGCTATGAGATATTTGATGGGCCACTATGATGGTGAGTTTGTGAGGTAACCATTCAACCAGTCAAGAGGCAAGCAATTAAAAAGTTTTAACTGGGCTTCCACACTCCAAGCAGAATCCAAAAACAGTCTATTGAGATAACTTGCAGTGGCATAAAGGAAATATCTCGTGGCTGAAAAGAAACAGTAGCTAGGAAACCAAAAGAGACTAATTTAAATTTTTAGAAAACAAAAAGATGACTGAGACAGCGCTACCATTCCGCAGTATTACGTTGAAAAACGGGCAGACTAAAATTCCAGTGTGTTGGCTGAGAACAGTATTTTGTGCACACATAGCATTTCACAATCTTGGATGATTTACTAGTATCAAATATAAGACTAGATATTCCAGATTCTTGCTGGGAAGTTGTATTGGAAATGCTTGAGACAGATGTGAATTCTGAGTTGAATCAGTGGTACGCTGGTCAGAAACCTTGGGAATTCAAGGTCTCCAAACCCATTGTCTGGATTATAGAGGATTGCCTGGTCAGTAAAACACTCCTATGTAAAACACTCTGAATATAAAACTCTAAGTTTGCATGATGAAACAATATTAAGAACAAGAATGAGCAGTAAAACCCACTTGAGCTCCTGCAGGAATCTTTAATTGATGCCATTCAGGCATGACTACAGTCTAGTGAACTAACCAATACAGCAAAGAGTCAATGTCAGTGACAGATATGTGGGGAGTAAGGTGTGGAGAGAAGACCAAGAATATAGTACAGGGTAAGTGAGTGACGGAACAGAAAGGAACACATGCCAATCAAAGGATAAAAAAAATCACTTTTGTTTATATAGTGGCTTTCAGGACTCTGGATGATCCATAGTAATTGACAAAATTACTTAATTGGTGTATCCACATTTGTAGTGGGAGCCAATTTGCAAACTCCCACGGTATCTCTCACCAGATAAGCTATTGTTGATGTTGGTTGAGAGATAAATATTGACGAGGAGAACTCATACACTCTTTTTGAAAATAATGCCATGGAACCTTCTACATCCACTCAGGAAGGCAAGTGGGGCCCAGCTTTAATAGTGCAGTACTCCCTCAGTACTGCTGTGGAGGGTCAGCCTCAATTTTGTGCTCAGCTCCTTTGGAGTGGACATGAACATAGGTATTGGAGTGGGCCATTCAGCCCATTGAGTCAGCTCCTCCATTTATAATGAACACTTGCCTGATTGAACACTTCAAAGTCCTTTACCAAAGCTAACCCTATAACTCTAAATACTATTGTTAATGAAAATTATCAACCTTTACTTGGACAGGCTGAGCTTCCTCTGAATTCCAGTTTCACCACCTTTTGAGTAAAAAGAATTTTTACTAGTCTCCATCATGAATGGTGTCTCCCTGATTTTTAACTGGTACCCTCAGTCCTAGATTTCCCAACCAGGGGAGACATCTTACCTGCATCGACCCTGTCTGTCACAGTCATAAAGTCATAGAGTCGTACAGCACAGAAACAGATCCTTCAGTACAACTAGTCCATACCAAACATAATCCCAAACTAAACTGCCTGCTCCTGGCCTATATCCCTCCAAACCTTTCCGATTCATGTCCTTATCCAAATGTCTTTTAAATGTTGTAATTGTACCTGCCTCCACCACTTCCTTAGGAAGTTAATTCCACACATGAGCCACTCTGTGTTTAAACAAAAATTGCTCCCATGCATTTTTTAAATCTTTCTCCTCTCACCTTAAAAATGTGCCTCCTAGTCTTGAAATGCCCCATCCTAGGGAAAAGACAGCTACCATTTAACTCTACGTATACACCGCATGATTTTCTAAACTCCTATAAGGTCACCTTTCAACTTCCCACACTCCAGTGAAAAAAGATCCAGCCTTTCTATACAACACAAACTTTCCATACCCAGAAATATCCTGGTAAATCTCTTCTGAATGCTTTCCAGCTTAATAATATCCTTTGTATAACTGGGTGACCCGAACTGTACATAGTACTCCAGGAAAGGCCTTACTAATGTCCTGTACAACCTTAAGATGACTTCCCAACTCCTATTCTCAAAGGACTGAGCAATAAAGGCAAGTGTGCTAGATGTCTATGTCCAAATTTCAATGAATTATGTACCTGAACCCCTAGGTCCCTCTATTCTATAACACTACCCAAGGCCCTACCATTTATTGTATAAGTCCTGCCCCTGTTTGTTGTACCGAAATGCAATACCTCATATTTGTCCAGATTGAATTTCATCTGCCATATTTCACACGTTGATCTATTTGATCAAAATCCCTTTGCAGTCTTAGAGAACTCTCTTCTACTATGTCAACAGTTTTGGTGTTGCCGCAAACTTGCTAACCATGCCTTTTGATATTCTCATCCAAATCATGTATATAAATGACACACTTTTAAGTGTATTGTAGATTTCAATGAGATCTCCTCTGAATCTTCAAAACTGTAGAGTCCAGGTCCAGCTTTGCTAAATTTCTCTTCATAGGATAGTTTCGCCATCCTAGGAACAAGTCTAGTACACCTTTTGTTTTATGGCAATTATCTCTTTCTGGAAGTAAGAACGTCAAAACTGCACACTGTACTCCAGGTGTTGTCAAATCTAGTTCTGTTACAAATGAAGCAAGATTTCATTTCTCCTACACTACAAACCTGTTGCGATGTTGGTCCATTAGCTTTCCTAATGGCTTGCAACCCCTTATGAACCCACTTTGATTCAGGGGCAATAGAGTAACCCATTGACTTTGGGCTGACACTAAAAGCCCTTTGTAATGTCACAACCCTGTGAGATCCATTTGCTACACAATGTTTGTTTTAATGTATCAAATTACAAAGGAGGCTGAGACCTTGAAGGACAATGGGGGGAAAAAAAGAACACAGTCATAACCATCATGGTGACTGGTCTTCCAGATCCTTTCTGGAAGAGGGAAGGGAGGTTGTCACTCTCTGAACTCTGGTGCTGTCCAATCACCTGGCAGAGGTGGGGTGCTGCTTTTTGGAGTATTGGGGTCCGACAGTGGAGGACCTTGGGAGTAAATATTCTTTCTCCCTCAGTCCAACCCAAAAGGAATGCCCCTCAAGCCTGTCATTACCTTTCTGTAGCTGCCACGTTTCCCGAGGCCTTCAAAACCTGTCAAACTGGCCCCATCCAAAGCTCTGACCGTCATTGTTCTATTTAAAATACCAACCCATTTCTCTTGCCCCACCTCGGGACAACCTGCATATTGGGTTAGAGTCGGATTCTGAACTGGCTTGAGAGTTTTGTCGATTTTACTTCTCCTGACCACCATCCACAACCCCAGCATTTCACCAAAAGTAAAGCCCACTACCCACCACTATAAGAGGGTTATTTTTTCTAAATACATAAAGTGAGTGAATTGAATTGAATTTATTGTCACGTGTACCAAGGCACAGTGAAAAGCTTTGTCTTAATAGCAGTTCAGAGTTAAGTAGCATATATAAGTAAATAGCAGCTAAAACAAAAACACAGGTACAGGTGAATGTTAACAGTTTGAGAGTCCATTCAGTATTCTAACAACAGTAGGGTAGAAACTGTTTTAAAACTGGCTGTTGTGTGTGTTCAGGCTTCAGTGATGTGAAGAAACAAAATAAGAGCATCTGTGACAGGTGGCAAAGTTTTGTAGGAGAGTTTCCACCCACTGGGGAATAGAATACAGTAGCGCCTTGACATACGAACGATCCCGTTCATGAACAAATCGGTTTACGTACAGGATTGTATGTAAAATTTTGCTTCAACGTATGTACGAAATTCAAGGTATGAACGCAAAAAGCCCATGTGCGACCACGTGGTTTCATTGTTCTGCTTTGCTACGCGCTTGTTGTATGCAAAAGCTCTCGGGCCCCGCGTGATCTCATTTAGTTCGTTTTTGGCGCGTGCGCTCTGAACAGCGTTCGTTGCTACGTCCAAGCATTCTTACACTATCCGAACAATGGGAAAAATTGATTCAGTTCGCGAACTGGGTCCCGGAACGGATTAAGTTCGTCAAGTCGAGGTGCTACTGTACTCAGAGCCAACTCAAAATTAAACATGCAAATAAAAATAAAATACTGCAGATCCTGGAAATCAGAAATGAAAACAGAAAGTTCTAGAGAAACACAGCAGCTCTGTGGAGAGAGAGAGATAGAGTTAACAATTTGAATCCGATATGGTTCTCCAGAACTTTTTATTTCCACAGCTGAAGATGCTGCAGCTGTTTATTGGAATTTCAATAAGTCTAAACCTTTTTTGTTGAAAATATATTGAATCCAATAGACAATAGGTGCAGGAGTAGGCCATTCTGCCCTTCAAGCCTGCACCATTATTCAATATGATCATGGCTGATCATCCTTATTCAGTATACTGTTCCTGCCTTATCTTCATAACCCTTGATTCCACAATCCTTGAGAGCTCTATTCAACTCTTTCTTAAATGAATCCAGAGACTGGGTCTCCACTGCCCTCTGGGGCAGAGCATTCCACACAGCCACCACTCTCTGGGTGAAGAAGTTTCTCCTCATCTCTGTCCTAAATGGTCTACCCCGTATTTTTAAGCTGTGTCCTCAGGTTTGGCAGTCACCCATCAGTGAAACATGTTTCCTGCCTCTAGAGTGGCCAATCCTTTAATAATCCAGTATGATTCCTCTTCAGAACCTAAACTCCTTCAAAAACTAATCTGTTAGAAGTTAAATGTAGAGGACAGGAGGTGGTGCAACAGTGGAGGCACAAGACTTGTAACCCAGTGGATTCTAATGAAGAGTAATTGGACTCGAGACATGAACTCTGCTTTCTTCCCACAGACTTGTTCAGTTTTGCTAGCTATGTTTTGGTTTCATATCTCCAGAATTCCAGTGGGACTAGATTAGGATAGGATATCTGGTTGGCATGGACGAGTTGGACCAAAGGGTCTGTTTCTGTGCTGTATATCTCTATGGCTAGTGTTTCAAAATGATAGAAGTGATGCAGAGAGGCAGAGAGATGTAATGAGGGATTTATAAAGCTTGAGATGTAGACAACTGTGATGACCAGATCCCTGGCCAAGACTCCCCAAGTTATTACAGCTCTAGGTGGCTTACTCTAAGTCATCAGGTTCCTGGGTGAGGAGGGATCCTCTTGTATTTTACCTGCACATGGTTGCAACAAGGTTAATGTGAAAAACCAGGTTAATGTGAAAAAGAACCTCCCTTGTGGATACCTTTCTTCCAGAACAAATAAACATATGTTTTTAAAAAGAGCCAGTTGAACTAGATTTTCTTGAGTTAAAAAAGGAGTGAGATTATTACTAAATGTGAGAAGGTAGAAAATCACAACCCGCGTATATAATGATTAGAATGGTGAAGTGAGTCCAAGAAAAACCATAAAGGATATACATGTTGGTCTCTGGGTTGCCAATGAAGTGCCGATGGTGGAACATTAATAGGCAGGCAGTAAGTTTTGGAATTTTTTTGCTTTGCAGGTTGGTTGAAATTCTTGTGTTCTGTTTCCTTTTAACTGACTGACGTTGTTCAAAGCAAATAAGTCCTTTTTTTTTGTCTGATTTCCATTTGACTTGCTTGCTAGCTAGCTGGTTTGTCCAGTTCGGAGGAAGATATTCCTTTACTTGCAATGCAGAGGTGACTATTGGGTTCTTTTACTGTGGTCTTCACAGCTCACTCATGCTCAAATTAAGGCTAACATATGAAATAACTCTACCAAGACTAGTATCCTGTCACCAAGTTACCCTTTATTTACATGTGGAGAATCCTTGACATTGATCCAGCTCCTGTAGAGCCAGCTCTCATAATGTCATGATGTCTGATGCTCCTGTTTATTTATTTATTCTACTTTTCAATATTTTATTAGCCAGTACAAACTACAAACAGTTAACATTAACAGCTGTATACGAGAAACAGCAATTTACAGGGGGAAGGGGGCAGCAAAGCCAGACCCCAAACCCCACCGTATAACCAATTCCCAGGGAAACAAGATTGAACCTCCAATCCTGCTCCTGTTTATCCTTTTTTTTTTTCCAGCTCCCTCAGAGGCAACTCTCAGAAAGAGCAGAACCACTGACATTTCTATTCATTTTTTTCTTTTTTCTTTTTACTTTTTTTCTTCTTTTTTAAAATACCCCCTCCACTGTCACCTAACTGCTTATTTTTCCCCAGGACCCATGTCATGTGTACACTCCTATTTATTTTTTAATTTTTTTTTTAATTTTTACAAGGTGCACAAATCTTTATTCAGTTTCCACCACCAGGAAGATAGGAAACACTTGAGTGGCCAGTGACAAGCAGTGCCCTTCACATCAAAGGGCAATGCTGTGTGATCAAACAGTGAAGGAGAGGGGAATCCTGTTTATTTTTTCTCTCTGAGTGAACAAGATATCTGACACTCCTGTGTTTTATTTTGTTCTTCTTTCTTTTTTCTTTTTTTTTGTTTTTTATTCCCCCCACACTACTGCCTAACTGCAGTAGTGCTTATTTTACCCCGCACCCATGTTGTGTGTGTGCAGGTGTGAGACACAAGGTACACGAATCTTTAGTCAAATTTCTACCACCAGGAAGAAAGGAAACACCGGAGTGGGTAGTGCCCTTCACACCAAAGGGCAATGCTGTGTGATCAAACAGTGAAGGAGAGGGCACTCCTGTTTATTTTTTTTCTTTTTCTTTTTTTTCTTTTCTTTTTTCTTATTTACCCCCACACTTCTGCCTAACTGTGGTAGTGCTTATTTTTTCCCCCAGCACCCATGGTGTGTGTGTGTGTGTGTGCAGGTGTGAGACACAGTGAGAAACACAAGGTGTACGAATCTCCACCACCTTGAAGATAGGAAAACACCCGAGTGGCCAGTGACAAGCAGTGCCCTTCACATCAAAGAGCAATGCTGTGTGATCAAAACAGTGAAGGAGAGGGCATTCCTGTTTATATCAGTCAGCCAGGGCTCTCTGATTGGACCAGATTAACAGACGCAAAAAGGAGAACTCATATTCTGAGGTCCACCTGGCTGACTCGTTAGCATCACAACAATATACTGTACTCCAGTGCTTCTGCCCACTACTACACATGAGCACCTCAGCTCACGCACAAAGTTTGCTGCACTACTTTTCAGAACATGGATTCAAATCCTACAGGTGGTTGAATTTGAGTCCAATAAAAATCTAGAATTAAGAGACTAATGATGATTTGAAACCATTATTACTTGTTGGAAAAGGGGAGGCGATGGCCAATGGTATTAGTGCCTGACTGTTAAACCTGAGACCCTCAGGTCATGTTCTGTGCACGAATCCCACCATGGCAGATGGTGGAATTCAAATTCATTTTTTAAAATCTGGAATCGAGAGTCTCATGGTGACATTATCAGAAACACCCATCTGGTTCACTAATGACCTTTAGGGAAGGATACTGCCATCTTTACCAGACCTGCTGAGATTTTCCAGCAATTTCTGTTTAGTGCTATCCTTACCTGGTCAGACCTGCAGCAATATGGTTGAGTCTTAACTGCCCTCTGGGCAATTTGGGATGGACTGGTCCAGGCAGAGATGCCAACATCCTGTGAATGAACTTTTTAAAAAAATCTTCCATTAGCATACATAGACCAGAACTGGCTTTTAACCTTTTTTTTGTATTCTTGAAAGTGGGCGGCATGGTAGCTCAGTGGTTAGCACTGCTGCCTCACAGCGGCAGGGACGCAGGTTCAATTCCAGCCTTGGGCGACTGTCTGTGTGGAGTTTGTACATTCTCCCCGTGTCTGTGTGGGTTTCCTCCGGGTGCTCCAGTTTCCTCTCACAGTCCAAACATGTGCAGGTTAGGTGAATTGGCCATGCTAAATTGCCCGTAGTGTTAGGTGGATTGGTCAGGGGTGAATGTAGGGGAATGGGTCTGGGTGGGTCCCTCCTCAGAGGGTCGGTGTGGACTGGTTGGGCCAAAGGGCCTGTTTCCACACTGTAGCGAATCTAATCTAAACAGGAAGACACAAACACCTCTCTTAGCCAGACTGCTGGCTTTTTCCTGTTGAGGTCGGAGATAACGCCCAGAGGATTACAGTTCACTTTGTAATTAACTTTCTCCCTTCTTAGTCTATCCCTTTGAAGTTTCCTCGATGCCATGTCAGCTGTGACACTGAGGCCTATTTCTCCAGATAGATGTAAATTTAAAATCTGCAGTCATTTTGGACTGCAAGTCCTTTAATTTTTAAAAGAAAAATGTGTTTCAGTGAAAAGGTCAATATCTCTGATAATAACCTCAGGGTTCCTTTATCACCATGACACGCATGAAGGCACAGCACCAGTGTTGTCAAGGCAACAGGTAGTCAGCTCAACTGTCCCTGTTGGTGATTGGAGATGGCATAAAACTACCAGGACTGTACCAACTCCAAGAACAGCTGATTTAGCTGAAAACGTATTTCACTCTTTACCGCTTTGAAAGGCATTATAAAATATTAATCTTAGTCAATGGCACAATGGTGCAGGCATTATCTTGTCCATTGATGTTTTGGCTTAGAGGTTCATCTTGGATGCTGATGTGAAATGAGGTCATAGAGTCATTAGAGATATACAACATGGAAACAAACCCGTCAGTCCAACTCGTCCATGCTGACCAGATATCCTAACCTAATCTAGTCCCATTTGCCAGTACCCGGCCCATATCCCCTTAAACCCTTCCTATTCATACATTCATCCAGATGCCTTTTAAATGCTGTAATTGTACCAGCCTCTACTACTTCCTCTGGCAGCTCATTCCATACACATAGCATTCTCTGTGAAAAAGTTGTCCCTTAGATCTCTTTTAAATCTTTTGCCCCTCTCACCCTAAACCTATGCCCTCTAATTCTGGACTCCCCCACCCAAGGGAAAAGACCTTGTCTACTTATCCTATCTACACCCCTCCTGATTGTATAAACCTCTATAAGATCACCCCTCAGCCTCCGACACTCCAGGGAAAATAGTCCCAGCGAATTTAGCCTCTCCCTATAGCTCAAACCTCTAATGATGGTAACATAGTTGTAAATCTTTTCTGAACCCTCTCAAGTTTCACAACATTCTTCCAATAGGAATATTCCATGCAATATTCCAAAGTGGCCAAACCAATGTCCTATACAGCCACAACATGACCTCCCAACCTCTATACTCAATACTCTGACCAATAAAGGAAAGCATACCAAATGCCGCCTTCAGTATCCTATCTACCTGCAACTCTACTTTCAAGGAGCTATGAACCTGCACTCTAAGGTCTCTTTGTTCAGCAACACTCCCTAGGACCTTACCATTAAGTGTATAAGTCCTGCTCTGATTTGCTTTTCCAAAATGCAGCACCTCACATTTATCTAAATTAAACTCCAGCTGCGACTCCTCAGCCCATTGGTATGGGATCGCCCAGTCCTTCTACACAATATCTGATTTTAGTTCCATTGTCTGAGAAGAGATGGGTGGAATGGTGGAAGGTTTAGTGAAGGAAGCCCGGTGTTTAGGTCCTGGAGACTTGATGGCACAGCTGTCAATGGTTGACCGATTTACAAAGTGTGGCCTTCCTTGTGCAAACTCTTACTCATCAGGCAGTACAGTCAAAGAAGCACAGGCAAATCCAGGATTTCATTTGATTTGATTTATTAATGTCACGTGTACCTAGCTACAGTAAAAAGTTTTGTGTGCAGTACAAACAGACCATACTATACAAAGTTCATAAGGGTAATAGAATAGAGGGAGGAGTACAATGTTACAGCTGCAGAGAACTTGCATAGAGAGCGAGATCACCATTACATTTAACAGGTGAGAGGTCCATTCAAAGGTCGAATAACAGTGTGGAAGAAGCTTGTCTTGAATCTGTTCATACGCGTGTACAAATGTTTATATCTTGTAGGTATAGGGTGAGGGTGAGGTAGAGGGTGAAAGGTAGAGGGTGAAAGAGAGTCTAACTGGGGTGGGAGAGGACTTTGATGATGTTGGTTGCTGTCCGGAGGCAGTGGGAATTATAGATGGAGTCAATGGATAGAGCTTCAGTCCATTCATTTCAGACTGAAAAAAATGAGCTTACTCACAGGTTCTCGTAACATGCTTGCAGCGGATGAAGATCTGTCCCAGACTCCATATTCATAACATCAGCAATGGCTTGCATTTATGTAGCACCTTTAACATAGAAAAAGCATTGTAAGGTGCTTCACTGCTGTGTAATCATACAGAAATGATGGTGAACCAAAGAAAGTGGTACTAGGATGGGTGACTAAAAGATTGGTCAACGAGATTGGTTTTAAAGTACTTCTTAAAAACAAGGGAAGGGTTATAGAATCATACAATACAGGTGCAGGTCATTCAGCCCATTGAGACACCCCAACTCTGCAAAGAGCATCCCACCTATAGCTATCCCCCTACCACATCCCTGTAACCCTGCATTTCCCATGGCTAACCCACCTAGCCTGCACATCCCTGGACACTACTGGGCAATTTAACATGGTCAATCCACCTAACCTGCACATCTTTGGATTCTGGAAGGAAACTGGAGCACCCGGAGGAAACCCATGCAGACACGGCGAGAATGTGGAAACTCCACACAGTAACATGAGGCTGGAATCAAACCCAGGTTCCTGGAACTGTGTGGCAGTCATACTAACCATTGAGTCATCGTGCCACCTATTAAGAGAAAGATTTAAAAGGATATAAGGGGCAGTTTCCATTAGCTGTTAATTTTTATTTTGTTAGTGCCCCACTGGGACCTGTTTAAACCCATTTTGTTACCTTTAGTTTTTTCTAATATAAGGGAGAGAGGAGCCAATATAGATGTTTGCACTGGGGGGAGAAAGCAAAATAAAGGCAGGTAGGGAATTGCATTGACATAGAAGTATCAAAGGAAGGCAAAGTTCAGGGATTGGGGTTATTAAGGATGGAGGAGGTTAAAGATATGGAGAGGAGAGGTCAGGATAAGATTTAAACATAAAAATTAGAAATTTAATTTTGAGACACTGCAGGAATGAGGGATTTGTGTAAATTGCAGGATTATTGATCTGTGAGGGAGACCTTGAGGTAAGATTTAGATAAAAGCTTGGGGGGGTGTGGGTGGTTGGTCAGGATGATAAATTCAATTCTGAATGTAACTGCAGTATAGGTCAGCTCTAATAAGTATGATATGTATAACAATTTATAATGAAACCTTTTAGAGATATTACTGAAACAACCTTGCAAACAAACAATTACTTATATTGAATTCAGAAGCATTCAGAATTGTAGTGACCCAATAAAACATTGATCAGGTTTATCTCCCAGTCCTAACTTTTAATGTTGATAAAACAGTTGTTTATTTGTGCCCATTTATTGGTTGCTAGTGAAACGCTAACCATTTAACTTACTGTTTTTACAAATTATGTTTTGAGTTGGATAGCTTTTTGTCACTTTCCCCTTGAAATAACAGCTAAACAATTGTTTTCCAAACCTCTCATGTCGAATTGTACCATCTAGTTCTCAGTGAACAAGATATTTCTTCATGTGTTTGTTTAGATTAGATTAGATTACTACAGTGTGGAAACAGGCCCTTAGGGCCAACAAGTCCACACCGCCCCACCGAAGCGCAACCCACCCTTACCTAACACTACAGGCAATTTAGCATGGCCAATTCACCTGACCTGCACATCTTTGGACTGTGGGAGGAAACCGGAGCACCTGGAGGAAACCCACGCAGACACAGGGAGAACATGCAAACTCCACACAGTCAGTCGCCTGAGGTGGGCATTGAACCCGGGTCTCTGGCGCTGTGAGGTAGCAGTGCTAACCACTGTGCCACCGTGCCGCCCACAGTTTGTTTCCTTTATGAGCTACTGCTGACTTTACACTTCTGATGTTTAAATCCTTAAAAGATGTCATTTCTCACTGACTTAATCTGTTGATTATTACATATTTTGGGCTTGCATCACCTTTCAAACTATATATCCATGACACGAACGACACATCCTTATATAAAATTGGCCTGGGATGGTTTTCATTGTACCATTGTGTCGGTGATAGAGGGCAGCACAGTTCCATATGTTGTTGTTGTAACTGTGATAAGTCAAAGAATCACTCAAAGAGCCTCCTGTTGGGTCTTCTTGACAACACAGTTGCCCAATCACTACCTTTTGCATTCTCTGGCTGTGAATACACTCATTAAGAATGTCTCAACCCACTTGGATGTAACAATGTCCTCTTTGTAATGAGAGCTGAAACTATGACTAACCAGAGTAGTTTTTGAGCTCATTAAATTACACTGAGTTTCACAGGTCTTTGATAATTTGGGTGGATATTTGGCTGTTGTAATGGGTGTAACTGTAAATTCAGTAATTTCCAGTATAGCTATCACTATAACAATGCACAGTCATGTACTGCATTCCAGTAGTCTGCAAAATACAACACCAGAATATGCAGTTGTCGAGATTACACTCAGCTCGCAAATCAGCATTCTGGATCACACCAGAGAATCTCCTGTTAATCCAAACTGAAATTGTGTTTGTGGCAGCCTTGGTTAAATGGCAGCATTCTTGCTTTGTGGTTGGAAGTTTATGCATATCAACAAAGACGGGGAATAGGCCATTCAGCACCTTGAGCCTGTTCCACCATTCAATAAGAACATGGCTGTCTGACCGAAGCCTCCGCTCCATCTTCCTATGTAACCCCAGATACCCTTCAACTGTCTTGTTAGGTGGGAATCTGCTGTTTGAAAAAAAAACAAAAAAAATTCCATTGCCCTACCACTGGGCAAGAGACTTCTGTATACCCAGTTCAAGTCCTGTAACAAAAGCAAGTTAACACCGGAGCGCAGCGTTGTTGGAGGGACTGGCTTTTTGATGATTTTAAATCAAAGCTTCCACTGATATCTCAGGTGAAAAGAAATGGTTCACTGGCACTATTCAAAGAGCTGAAGAGCTCTCACTGGTGTCCTGGTCACTATTTATTCCTGAAGCCATCTCACTGGAGCAGATTACTTAGTCACTCCTCCTGATATATTTGTGGGAGCTTGGTGTCAGCAAATTCTTTGTGTGGTTTTCAGCCTTACAACTCTGACTGTAGTTTGAAAGTACTCCATTGGCTGTAAAGCACTTTGGAATCTCCCAAAATGCAAAATGGCATAACATGAATGCAAGAGTTTATTTTATTTAAAATACTCGATAATTCAACATACAGATTTGGGGTGTGGTTCGATGAAATTGCATTGAGAAGAACATTTAGTTGATTCATTTTTTACTCCTATTTTAACTCAGATGGAAGCTTGACATATAGTTTTACTGCATCAGTAAAAATAAATGATTCAACTAGGATTTTAGCTCCTGATTGGATCTTGTTCCCATGATGTGGATTCCCGTTTTAATTTTCTGAATTGAGAAACAAAGAGATCCCTTTGAATGAAGAGCGTCTTCCAAGATCAAGTTTGACAATGTAGCAAATGTGAAATTCTGATGTGAGTGGTGATGATTTTAGTGCGGTACTTCATGTAAACCTTTCAAGGAAAGTTTCAGTGACAGCAGTGCAATCAGAGAGCTGCGCCTGTGGGAACAATACTCAATATTGAAATACTCAGTGCTGCAATCCCAATGATTTCCAACATGGCTTAGTGTTAATTCAATGAATTGTATCTTCTGCAGAATAAATTGAAGAAGGTGGTACCACATGTTGTGAGTTTAATAAGCCTATTTTCACCTGTGTTGTATGTGTGGAGATCTTCGTTTACAAATCAAAGAAATCTCTTTATCCCCAACTTTATAAGATCCTCAGTCATCCTCTGGTTGGGAATGAAAGCAATGATCTTTTTTTTATCAATTAGATGAAGCACTCAAAGATTTATTGAGCTTGTTTACCAATAGGTCCATGGCAGTGAATTGGCTTGTAGAGTCATAGAGTGTACAGCATGAAAACAGACCATTTGGTCCAACTCACCCATGCTGAGCAGATATCCCAAATTATTCTAGTCCCATTTACCAGTATTTGATCCATAACCCTCTAAACGCTTCCCATTCATATGTCCATCCAGATGCCTTTTAAATGTTATAATTGTACCAGCCTCCACCATGTCCTCTGGCAGTTCATTCCATACACGCACCCACACTGTGTGACAAAGTTGCCTCTTTGGTCCCTTTCAAATCTTTCCTCCCTCACCTTAAACCCATCCCCTCTAGATTTGGACTCCCATACACTGGGGAAAAGGCATTGACTATTCACCCTATCCATGCCCCTCATGACTTTATAAAGTTTAAGGCCACCCCTCATCTTCTGACGCTGCAGGGAAAATTTGAAAAGTTGGGAAATCTCTAGTTTAGACTTGCAGGCTACAGATTTTGAGTGAGGGTATGGGACTGATTGGGCTGCCTACAAAGAGCTAGCATTGACTCAAATGGCAGAATGGCCTCATTCTGTGCCATATTAACTGCATAATAAAGTTTCAGGTAGAAATACTGAATCTGAGATTACCAAGATGGACTCAACAGATGGTCTGAAGCATCAATAATCATTCTGATGGAGCTGATGTGTGCTGCAGAAATATCAGTCAGGAGACAGGGTAATACTGATGCCTTATGTCAGGACGAGCAACAAAGCAGGCATGTAGAATTCCAGATTCACTAATCGTAAGGTATTGCCAAAGATCTGCACACTGGACCAAAACCAGCCTCTCATACCATTTCAGCACAGGTATGACACTGGCACCTTCTCAACAATATTGCCCAAGTATGTCATAACCACAAAGACACAGGATCAATGTAATGTTGTCAATTACACAGCAGCTTGTTCCCTGCCAGTCATCAGTAAAATAATGAAAGATGCCAACAAGCAACACCACCTCATTCATTTCTGACAAACTCAAAGTAGGCAGGAAATGCAGCTTTCTAAGCATTACTCATATTCTCGGGTCAAAAGATGTGGTGCTTGAAAAGCGCATCTAGTCAGGTGTTGTCCTGGGAGCAGGCGAGTCAATGTTTTGAGCATCAGGAATTGGGGGGCGGTGTGTGCCAAGGGGGCTCTGAGATAAATGGGAGGGGTGGGGTGGGGCTGGGGGAGAAGGTAGCTGGGAATGCAGTAGGTGATGAAGGTGGGGGATGATGGTTATACGTCGGAGTGGAGGGTACAGCAGATAGGTGAGAAGGAAGATGGTGGTCTAGAGGGTGGTGCGAGTTGGAGGTTTGGGTCATGGATAAGGTGGGGGGAGGGAAAATGAGGAAACTGGTGGAAATCAATATTGATCCCGTGTATTTGGAGAGTCCCAAGGTGGAAGATGAAACGTTCTTCCTCCAAGCGTCAGGTGGCTAGAATTTGATGGTGGAGGAGGCACAGGATTTGCTTGTCCTTGGTGGATTGGGAAGGAGAGTTGAAGTGTTTGGCCACAGAGCAGTGGGGTTGTTTAGTGAGTGTGTCCTAGAGATGTCCTGTGAAACGTTCTACAAGTTGGGGTTCTGCGTCCCCCCCCGTCTCCCACATAAAGAGCAACGGATACAGTTGATGATGTGTGAGGAGGTGCAGGAAAATCTCTGTTTGATGTGGAAGGATCCTTTGGGGTCTTGGATGGAGGTGAGGGGGGAGGTGTGGGCACAGTTTTACAACTCTTGCAGTGGTAAGGTGTCGAGAGTGGAGGGTGGATTGGTTGGGGGGGGGATGGGGCGGACATGATTGTGATGTATAAACTTATGGGGGGGGGCGGGAGTGCATAGACAGGAAGAATTTTTTTCGGCTTGATGGAGAGGTAAGGGACAGGAAGTATAGAGGGGACATGAGAAAAAACTTTTCACCCAGAGAGTGATAGGAATCCAGAACACGCGATTGTCTCTCCGTATTCTAGGCACAAATGTATAACAAACTGTGTAAAGAAAAGTGTATCTGGCTGTCAGGAAATTAGTTGATTTGTATTCATTTTCATAGACAGCATGTGCTTTCTTACTATCTAAATTATTCAGCAGCAAATATTTATGAGTTTAAATATAACAAATGTTGTTATTCTCACATTTACCTCAAATTAAATGCAACATCAGTGTCACTTGCAAACCCCCATAAACAAAGACTGGATACAGCAATCAAGCAATTTTACTAATTCCAATCCTTAGTTTCTGATTGACAATCTAAGGTTTCTGAAATAACAGCCCTGTTGTCTCTTGTTTGGATTTGATTATTTAATGTTGATGTGGGGAGTCCTGTACAGCAGGCTGAGAAGCTTCTTGCAGTCAGACTTGTAGGAGGCTGGCTCTCGGGTAGACTTTAAATCGGACAGGTTACAGACTGCAGTTATGTGATGTCTTGCAGTTGAGTCTGGTTTACGCAGTGGCTAAAGTCATTTTTCTGATGGCTTTGATGGAACTGATCACAAACAGGTTTTAGCTGGTTTTTAAGAGTGTATATAAGTACAGCTCCCTCACCATGTGACATTCCACAAGTTCAAGTTCTTTTCCAAAGAAGGGTTGATATTTATGTTAATTTCACACCCTATTTTGTGGACCTGTGTAGTCTACCCTGTCCAGTGTGAAGGGGCGAGTTATTTTGATGCAATGGGAAGATGACAGTGGCCATTCACTTCCATTTGCCACAAATTGTGTTTTGATCTTTTTGTTGTGTGAGAAACTTGGGGACAGGAAATGTGGAACTTAATACTCCTGTGTTGGCCCATCTTTAAGCAAAGTATTGTATTATTCCCTGTTGACAATGTCCATCATTGATTATGTATTTTCTTAATTTGTCTGTAGCTCAAATACCAATGGTCACATTTTTAACAACATTTGTGTGCAGCTTTGAAAAGTACTGACTAAAAGTTCGGAATATACTTGACGTAACTCTTTTTAAAATAACTGTAACCTAGTAACAGTACTCAACAAAGGGGAAGATGCTGCCTGACTAAATTATCTGGGAACTTAGAAATGAAGGGTCCAAAGGTCCATGAAAATATATGGTATGAGATATGGGAGATGTCATTTCTTCTTAAAACGTCCAGTTCCAAAATCCACTGGACAATGCTTCACACTTGGGAACAGAAAGGCATTATGGGAAGAGTAGAAAAGAGTTGGGAATTGTTAACTTAAGCATTTTAGAGTGTTGGCTGGGGTGTTTTGAGTGGAGTGGAATTAATATTGAAACCATTATTGTTTCCGATAGAAATCAAGACCTTGGATTCAGAAATGCTGCTCCTAATGATTAAAGTATAAATTATATTAAATTAGAAGCAGATGGTCTGAGGAGGTAGTGCAAAAAATATAGCAAGAATTTGGAGAAAATAGGTAATGTGGCAGTATAGTGGAAGATGAAGTTGACTATTGCTGAATCTGAAACAAAGGAGATTGGTGAGGCCTCTTCTGGAATACTGTATCCAGTTCTGGTCACCCTGTTTTAGGAAGGATATTAAGTTGGAGAGAGTTCAGAAGAGATTTACCAGGATGTTGCTGGATATGGAAGATTTTAGTAATAAAGATAGGCTGGAATTTTCTTCATTGACGTGTAGGAGCTGATAGAAGTTTACAAAATAATGAGGGGTATAAATAGAGTTAGCAGGAGTTGTCTTTTTCCAGGGGCACATTCTTAATGTGAGAGGAGAGAGATTTTAAAAGGCATGTGGGGCAAATGTTTTACACTGTGTGGTTCATGTGTGAAATGAACTTCCGGAGGTAGTGGTGGATGGGGGTACAATTGCAACATTTAAGACACTTGGATAAGTACGTGAATAGGAAAGGCTTGGGGGGAGGGGGGGGGGATGTTGTGGATATGGACCAGCAGCAGGAAGGTGGAACTAGGTTAGTTTAGGATTATGTTCGGCTTGGACTGATTGGATTGAACAAGTCAGATAAATGGTGTAAATGTTCCTTCCATGAGTGACTAAAAATTCCCAGGTCATCAATACACACCACAATTGGATAATCTGGCAATGACTTTATAGGTCAGTCTCTGAAATGTGGCTGGAGTGTTTTTCATACCAAATGGTATGACTTTGAACTGATATAGTTCATTTAGTTACGAAAGCCAAAATTGCCTTTGCTCTTTCTGACAGAGATACTTGCCAGTATCCTCTGAGCAAGTCCAACTTAGAAAGGTAAGTTGCTTGGCCCACTTTTTCGACACAATCCTCCGACCGTGTAATTGGATATGCATTAGTCTTTGTAACAGCGTTGACTTTGCAATAGTCCATGCATAACTATTGGGAACCATCTGGATTTGGCACCATGACTATGGATGAGCTCCAGTGACTGTAACTCACTTCGATTAGGCCATCTTGCTCGATCTCTTTCTGAACCTGTGCCAACTTTAGAGGGTTATGCCTGTAAGGATGTTGCTTAATCAGAACAGCATCTCCCATATCTACATCATACACAATTAGGTTAGTACTTCCCAGTTTATTTCTGCAATCACCCCATGTGATAGTAATAACTCTTTTCAGGCCATTTTGATTTTCTTGTGGAAGGTAATGCAATAATGTATCCCAATTTTTGACAACTTCCTCATTGTCCAATTTGATTTGAGGAATGTCCAATTCAGAATCCTCTGAACTTGGTTCTTCCTTCTGTGCTGTAATCATTAACACCTTCTCCTCTTGCTTTCCTTCCCAATCAGAAGGAGAAAGTGAGGACTGCAGATGCTGGAGATCAGAGCTGAAAAATGTGTTGCTGGAAAAGCACAGCAGGTCAGGCAGCATCCAAGGAGCAGGTGAATCGACGTTTCGGGCGTAAGCCCTCCTTCAGGACGGGCTTGTGCCCGAAACGTCGATTCTCCTGCTCCTTGTATGCTGCCTGACCTGCTGCGCTTTTCCAGCAACACATTTTTCAGTTCCCAATCAGAATACCTTTTGAGCATATTCACATGGCACACTCCTGTCTAGAGTCCTTATCAAGTAGTTCACCTCACACAATTTCTTCTCAATTTGATACGGTCCACTAAACCTTGCTTTTAAAGTTGAAAATCACAAACACCAGGTTATAGGCCAAGAGGTTTAATTGGAAGCACTCGCTTTCGGAACGCTGCTCCTTCATCACGTGGTTATGGAGTACGCAATTGTAAGACACAGAATTTATAGCAAATGTTTACAGTGTGATGTAACTGAAATTATACATTGATAAGTACCTTGACGTTTCTTAAGTCTCCCATCTGTTAGAATGACCATGATAGTTTCACTTCTTTCATATGTAAATCACAAAACTCTTTTTAAAAGTTACATTCTCAGGTTAACTTTAACAATTGGTTCAGGCCAGATAAGATGTTGAGGGTGTTAGCCCCCTGTGGTCTGTTGTCTGTGCCATAATGTTTAGACTGATTCTAATCTAAAAAATGAGTTAACAGAGTCTTACATGGATTCATGCAGTTTTTGAGCAGAGTACAAATGTAACTCTGCAAGTATCAGTTCATCCCACAAACGTATATGTGTATGTGTGCATGTGGGTTTTTGCGCGTGTGTGTGTGTGTAGTGTGACATGAATCCAAGGTCCTGGTTGAGGCCATCCCTATGGGTACAGAACTTAGCTATCAGTCTCTGCTCGGCCACTTTTCGCTGCTGCCTGTCCTGAAGTCCACCTTGGAGGATGGTCACCCGAAGGTCCGAGGTCGAATGTCCTGGACCGCTGAAGTGTTCTTGAACTGGGAGGGAACCCTCCTGTCTGTTGATTGTTGTGTGGTGCCATAGGCCTCTGCTCAGTTTCACCAATGTACCATGCCTTGGGGCATCCTTGCTTGGGACACCTTCTTTATGCCAAGGATGATCAGTCTGTGGAATTCTGTACAACAGAAGGCTATGGAGGTGAAATTACCAAATACTTGAAAGAAATTGACCTCTCAAAGGTAATGTTGTTGAGGGACATGGGGAAAGAGCAAGAACATTAAGAACATTAAGAACATTAAGAAGATCAGCCATTTAACACCATGATCATGTTGAATGGTGGAGCAGGCTCGATGGGCTGAATAGCCTCTTCCTTTTTTCTATGATTCTAAACAGTGAAAAATACATATAGGTCTAGATATTCATCACACAAAGTGGAATACATTCTTTAATTAATGAAAACCTTTTGCTACATAAACAAATTGTTTTTGGATGGACCCAATACTGTCTCCAATGAGCCAAATGCACTTTTTCTGGGAGTTTTGAGGGTGTGGGGGTGGTGGTGTGAATGCTAATGACGAGTTTTCCATTCTGATTACTTCTGTTTGACCCTGACTGAGCCTGTAGTTTCTAACTGATGAACGAACCTGCAAGAATGTCAAGGGAGGTGTATTTTGATTTTTGTTTTAATTCCAGAGGCATTGTTGAAAACCAGTCCACCCACACACAGCTTGGAATAGGCATGGCAGTGACAGTGGATATCATGTTTTCCACATAACTGCCCAAATTCTGACAGATGCAGTCATCACATGTCCCCAGTTTAGCACCTCTTTATATAGTTATTGGTATGCACTCATCCTCCATTTTAATAAAAGTTCAGGGTTTATACTTTTCCAACTGACATGTCAGTAATTTTTAATTTTTGTGCATTGCTTAGTGCAAGAGCTGTGAATAGGACTTCAGCAATACTTCACCTGTTCCCTTCATTTGTGTTTAGTTAACAATGTCCTTTAATTGTGGCAACTGATTGCAAAGTGGTGAATATAATCAACCATATGCAGAGAGCCGATTTTGTTTTTTACACTTTTCTTTTTTTTATTTTATTAAATCTATACAAAACAGTTAACATTAACAGCTGTATACAGAGAAACAGCAATTTTACAAGGGAGAGAAAAGTCAGCCCCTAACCTCACTGTTCAACCATTTTTCAGGGAAATGAGGACCAACCTCAAATCCCACTTTCAGTCATCACAAAACATTAATAGTAGCAAATACATAGAAGACAGTGCAAACAGTGCATAGAATACAGAACTCCCCCCCCCCCCCCCCCCCCCCTCCCCAGCAACCCACCCGTCCCTCTCACCTTCTGGCCACACTGAGGCAGTCCACCCCTATGCCGCCTTCCGGCTAGAGCCTGGTTTATTGGTGCTACTGCTCCATGTCATCTTAAGTGCCCATTATCTTCCTTGCTGCTCCCTCCATAAACCTGTCAGTCACTTGTGGATACAGAATTTGACCATTGCTGAAAAGAGAGATGTATTGACAAACCTTTTCATTTTTCACTCATCAGGACAAGCAGAAGAATGACACATTTCAGTCACACTCATTTAGACTAGAGGAGTAAAGCGTTCTGATTAACAGAGACTTTGCCTTGGAGAAATCAACAGAGAACTGCAGGCTTCCTATACTCCCATGTAGTTCAGAAAGGTGCAGGGCTTGAACTTATCCCTTGTATTTTGATTAGATTAGATTCCCTACAGTGTGGAAACAGGCCTTCGGTCCAAACAGTCCACACCGACCCTCCGAAGAGTAACCCATCCAGATCCATTTCCCTCTGACTAATGCACCTAACACTATGCGCAATTTAGCATGGCAATTCACCTGACCTGCACATCTTTGGACTGTGGGAGGAAAGCAGAGCACCCGGAGGAAACCCACGCAGACACAGGGAGAATATGCAAACTCCATACAGACAGTCACCCGAGGCTGGGATTGAACCTGGGACCATGGTGCTGTGAGGCAGCAGTGCTCACCACTGAGCCTTGCAGGGAATGGGTCCTTGCACTTGGTTGTATGTTGCTTTTTAAAAAAAAGTTATTCACATAGACCAGCATTTATTGTTCATCCCCAATTGCCCTAGAAGGAGGTGATGGAGAGCTGCCATCTTGAACAGCTGCAGCCCATGAGCTATTGGGAAGGGAGTTCCCAGCCTTTGACCCAGTGATGGTGAAGGAATGACAGGAGTGTGTGGTTTGCAGGAGAACCTGCTAGTGTTCCCATGCATCTGCTGCACATGTCCTTCTAGGAGCTGACACAAATTTGGAAGGTCCAATCAAAGGAGGATTTGCAAGTTTCTACAGTGCATCTTGTTGATGGTGCACACTGCTCCTGTTGTGCATTGGTGCTGATAGGACAGAATATCGAATGTGGCAAATCGAATGTCAGTCAAGTGAGCTGTTTTGTCCTGGGTGGCAACAAAGCTGCTTGCGACTTATTGAAGCTACACCCATCCAGACAAGGACCTGAATAGTTGCAAACAGTGCCTAATTTTGCACAATTGTATGCGAATACTTCCACTTCTAACTTCCAGAATCAGTACCAAAGTCTTGATCTCTGCAGCAACAATTTGCATGTACAGTGAAATGTACAAAGGTATTTCCCAAGAGCATTGACAAACACAATTTTACATGTAACGAGATATTAGGACAGAAAAAGGGTTTTTACACAGCATCTTAAACAGGAGAAACCTTGGTTGAGAGGAGGAGGTAAAGCAGGTGGGGGGGTGCGGCTTTTCCATTGGATAGTTGTAGTTTGGTTTTCTAATGAAGTTTACCGAATACCGACGAATTTCCCCTGCCTCCTAAAACTAAAGTTATCTGTCAGAATAATATGGTGGTTATGGTAGGGGATTTTAACTTTCCAAACAGAGACTGGGACTGCCACAAAGTTAAGGGTTTAGATGGAGAAGAATTGAAGTGTGTACAAGAAAATCTACTGACCTACTCGGCGGAAATAAGGCAGGGCAGGTGACCTGAGGTGTCAGTGGGGGAGCACTTTGGGGACAGTGACCGTAATTTTATTAGTTTTAAAATAGTGATGGAAAAGGATAGACCAGATCTAAAAGTTCTAAATTGGAGGGAGGCCAATTTTGGAAGGTATTAGGCAAGAAATTTCAAAAGTTGAATGAGGGTCCAGGTAAAGTGACGGCTGGAAAATGGGAAGCTTTCAGAAAGGAGAGAATCGAGAGACAGTATATTCTTGTAAGGGTGAAATGAAAGGGCTCATGCCTGAAACGTCGATTCTCCTGCTCCTTGGATGCTGCCTGACGTGCTGCGCTTTTCCAGCAACACATTTTCAGCTCTGATCTCCAGCATCTGCAGTCCTCACTTTCCCTAGGGTGAAATGAAAGGCTGGTATGTGTAAGGAATACTGGATGACTAGAGAAATTGAGGTTTTGGTTAGGAAAAGCATATGTCACATATAGACAGCAGAGACAGAGAGTGAATCCTTAGTGTAAAGGCGAGAGGAATATACTTAAGAGGGAAATCATGGGGACAAAAAGTGGACATGAGATAGCTTTGGGAAAAAGGTTAAGGAGAATCCAAAGGAATCTTTAAATACATTAAGGACAAAAGGGTAACTAGGAAGAGAACAGGGCCCCTCAAAGATCAGCAAGGCAGCCTAAGTGTGGAGCCAGAGGAAATGGGGAAGATGCTAAACAAGTATTTTGCATCAGTATTTACTGCGGAAAAGGACATGGAAGACATAGTAGGGAAATAGATGGTGACATCTTGAAAAATGTCCATATTACAGAGGAGGAAGTGCTGGATGTCTTGAAATGCATAGAAGTGGATAAATCCCCAGGCCCTGATCAGATATGCCCTAGAACTCTGTGGGAAGCTAGGGAAGTGATTGCTGGACCTCTTGCTGAGACATTTGTATTATCAATAGTCCCAGGTGAGGTGCCGGAAGACTGGAGGTTGGCTAACGTGGTGCCACTGTTAAAGAAAGGTGGTAAGGACAAGCCAGGGAACTGTAGACCAGTGAGTCTGATGTCGGTGATGCAATTTGTTGGAATCCTGAGAGACAGGATTTACATGTACTTGGAAAGGCAAGGACTGATTAGCATTACTCAACATGGCTTTGTGTGTGGAAAATCATGTCTCACAAATTTGATTGCATCTTTTTAAGAAGTAACAAAGAGGATTGATGAGGCAGAGCAATGGATGTGATCTAGATGGATTTCATTAAGACACTGAACAAGGTTCCCCATGGGAGGCTGGTTAGCAAGGTTAGATTTCATGGAATATAGGGAGAACCAACCATATGGTTTCGAACTGACTTGAAGGTAGTAGATAGAGGGTGGTGGTGGAGGGTTGTTTTTCAAACTGAAGGCCTGCGACCAGTGGAGTCCCATAAGGATCGGTGTTGGGTCCACTACTATTCATCATTTATATAAATGATTTGATTGTGAGCATAAGAGGTATAGTTAGTAAGTTTGCAGATGACACCAAAATTGGAGGTGGAGTGGACAGCGAAGAAGGTTACCTCTGAGGACAATGGGATCTTGATTAGATGGGCCAGTGGGCTGAGGAATAGCAGATGGAGTTTAAATTGGATAAATGCGAGGTGCTGCATGTTGGAAAAGCAAATCTTAGCTGGACTCATACACTTAATGGTAAGGTCCTAGGGAGTGTTACTGAACAAAGAAACCTTGGAGTGCAGGTTCATAGTTCCTTGGAAGTGGAATCGCAGGTAGATAGGTTAGTGAAAAAGGCGTTTGGTATGCTCTCCTTTATTGGTCAGAGCATTGAGTACAGGAGTTGGGAGGTCATGTTGCAGCTGTACAGGACATTGGTTAGGCCACTGTTGGAATGTCTATTGCAATTCTGGTCTCCTTCCTATCAGAAAGATGTTGTGAAACTTGAAAGGGTTCAGAAAAGATATACAAGGATGTTGCCAGGGTTGGAGGATCTGAGCTACAGGGAGAGGCTGAACAGGCTGGGGCTTTTTTCCCTGGAGCGTCGGAGGCTGAGGGCTGTGGGGCTCAATTCCCGCCTCAGGTGACTAACTGTGTGGAGTTTGCATGTCCTCCCCGTGTCTGCGTGGGTTCCTCCGGGTGCTCCAGTTTCCTCCCACAGTCCAAAGATGTGCAGGTCAGGTGAATTGGCCACGCTAAATTGCCCGTAGTGTTAGGTAAGGGGTAAATGTAGGGGTATGGGTGGGTTGCGCTTTGGCGGGGTGGTGTGGACTTGTTGGGCCGAAGGGCCTGTTTCCACACTGTAAGTAATCTAATCTAATCTTAAAGAGGTTTACAAAATCATGAGGGGCATGGATAGGGTAAATAGACAAGGTCTTTTCCCTGGGGTTGGGGAGTCCAGAACTAGACGGCATAGGTTTAGGGTGAGAGGGAAAAGATTTAAAAGAGACCTAAGGGGCAACTTTTTCATGCAGAGGGTGGTGCGTGTGTGGAAGAAGCCGCCAGAGGAAGTGGTGGAGGCTGGTACAATTACAACATTTAAGAGGAATTTGGATGGGTATATGAATAGGAAGGGTTTGGAGAGATATGGGCTGGGTGCTGGTAGGTGGGACAAGATTGGGTTGGAATATCTGGTCGGCATGGATGAGTTGGATCGAAGGGTCTGTTTCCATGCTGTACATCTCTATGACGCTATGTAGACACTCGGAGTATAAAAGCTGCAGCTGCTGAAGTCAAGCCCACCATCACTGTCCCAGCACATCTAGGCATGTTTGATAAATATAGCCTTGCCTACATCACCCACATCCCTAACAATAAACTAATAAAAGAATGGAATCACAATGCAAAATGAAGAATGCAAGCATTGAATCAAGCAAATAACTGAGTGACCAGGTTGTAAAAATTAAACAAACCTTGACAAGCTGTTTGAAGTTGTACACTGGGCAGCATGGTGGCTCAGTGGTTAGCACTGCTGCCTCACAGCGCCAGGGACCCGGGTTCAATTCTAACCTTGAGCAACTGTCTGTGTGGAGTTTACACATTCTCCCCGGCATGCGTGAGTTTCCTCCAGATGATCCAGTTTCCTCCCATAGTCCAAAGATGTGCTGGTTTGGTGTATTGCCCATGCAGAGTTGCCCATAGTGTTGGGGGATGTGTAGGTTAGGTGCAATGGTCAGGGGTAAATACAGGGTAGGGGAATGGGTCTGGGTGGATTATTCTTTGGAGGGTTGGTGTGGACTTGTGGGGCTGAAGGGCCTGTTTCCACACTGTAGGGATTCTAATCTAATTCTAATCACACATCCCAGCAATGACTTCCTGTGCTGTTCTTCTACCTTTGGAGCCAGGAAAATGTGGGAGGGAATGAGGAGCACATGGCTATTTTATTGCTAATCGCACAGATTTTATTGCTTAAAATTACTTTTTAAAATCACTGCAATTTAAGACCTGAAGATTCAAAATTGATTGAAATTAAAATAAGAGCAATACCCTGTAATGTCTTTTTTTAAATTTCTCTATTTTTATACCTAATCTATTTTAGTACCTAAGATTTGTAACTAGGTACTTTGTACCTAAAGAGGGTGCCATGTGTGGTGAAATATTTCACTGGACTCCTGTTCTTTTGTGTTTGAGTACACATGACAATAAAATCTAATTCATATTTCTAGTGTAGAGCAAAGCAACATCTCTTCTAATTTTCATGACTATGATACAACCATTGTTAGACATGACTGTCAAATCTAGAAACTCCCATTTAATATTTAATTTGTCAAATCAATACACAAAGCAGACAGAGTTAAATTACATTATTCATTCAGGGTCAGTTGAGTTTATGTCATGTTAAAAGATTTCTAATTTCACCATCAGTTTTGATCAGCACATTATAAGGAAACTACTCATATCATGGAGACTATGCACAGAAGAGTCAGAAGGCCAGACCTTAAGCCAACATTGGTTGGCAAAGACACAACTAACAATGAGTTTCAACCCATTCACTGGGCAGAACTGGGCAAGTTAGGGAATGAAGCAGAAGGTGTCTGTGCTGGGCTTTGAAGATCAAGTGATGAGCAAAGATAGGAGAAACAAGGTTCTTTAAATAAAAGTTTTTTTTCTTAAATTTGTTCATGAAATATGACCATTGTAGATTAAGTCAGCATTTATTGCCCATCCTGAATTAGACTAATCACTAATCCTACTTTGCTGATGGTCAAGAGTAGACTGTTAGGACAGAAATTGGATTAGTGGTGTTGGAAGAGCACAGCAGTTCAGGCAGCATCCAAGGAGCTTCGAAATCGACGTTCGGGCGATAGCCCTTCATCAGGAATAATTGTCCAGGCTTAATTGGTCCAGCTTTTTGTGCTCAGGACATACCTGGTTAATTTTTCACATTACTCGGTGGATGCTATTGCTGTTATTCTAGTGGAACAGCTCAGCTCGGGACACAGCTAGTTCTGGAGCACAAGTCATCAGGACCAGGGTCCAAGTGTATTATGAAGTGCCTTCAATTATACCTTTATATCACATGGGCTGAATCAAACTGATTGAGAGGAGACAGTGTGCACCATGTTAAAATAGATGGACAAGTTTAATCTGATACACAATTGCTAAATCAGCCAGATATGGCAACGCTGAAAATTGTTAAAAGGAAATGTAGAAAAGTTTAGGATAAATGTTACCAGCTTTATTGCAAATTGCGATTAACATTTGGCACCATCTTTGCAGTAGGATAATGGAGGCAGAACCATTAGAATTAGTCAGGAGATGATGTAGGAGGAAAGTTTTCTTTTGAAATTCAGTAGAGACTAGTTGAGATGAATGGAGACGACAATCTCGTAAACTTGGATCAATCTCGTAAACAGGGACTAATATTTGTTACATTTATCTTATAATGAAGTGTTCTGTCTCCCAATGGCATTTTGCTTTTGAAAATCTAAAAAATGGAGGAATGTTTTGATTGTTCACTTCTGTTTCAAATTATGTTAGTACTAATCGTTTATCTAATTTCGATCAGTTACCATGTTAACTTAATGGCAGTAATCAAAACCTGGAGTCTGCCAGCCTTTCAATTTCAGTGAAACTGCAGGAGTTTATCTGGGTGCCAGATACTACACCAGGAATTCACAGGCAACAAACTTGCACTACACAGGAAGTGAAGAGAGAGTTACAATAGCCAATAAAGGGACAAAAGTGAAAGACTAGAACAATTTTCTGAAGATATGAACGGGCCTGACTGATTGTAGAGCAAGCACCTTGGAATTCACACATGTAATTTGCTCTCCACCCTTTTAAAAAAAGACTGAATACCGAAACTGTTCTACTTCCCAACTCTTTTGAAAAGCCTATTCACTGTTAAATGTATATTTTCTTAACTGGGTAGAGAAAGAAACAAACTATGTATCCATTGCAACTATTCAGTGGTTTGTGTAACACTTGCTGCAACTTTTAATTGTACTAACCTCACAGCCTACAATTGCACAGCTAGGATGTATTCACAATGATTCTCCCACTCGTTAAATAGAATCATAGATTCCCTACTGTGTAGAAGCAGACCATTTAGCCCATAGAGTCCACACCAACCTGTCAAAGAGCATCCCATCCCATCCCTGTAACACTGCATGCTAATCCACCCCCCCTCCTCCCCTGCACACTATGGGGCAATTTAGTCTGGCCAGGCTACCTAACCTGCACAGCTTTGGACTGTGGGAGGAAACTGGAGCACCTGGAGAAAAACCCATGCAGGTACTGAGAATGTGCAAACTCCACACAGACGGCCAAGGCTGGAATCACACCCAGGTCCTTAGCTCCTTGAGGCAGCACTGCTAACCACTGAGCCATCGTTCTGCCCTCACGGACTAAGAAATTGCCTGGGAGTGTTTACAATTGACACAAGGATTTGTTATGATGAGGCTGTGTGCCCCACCTAATGCAAGAAATAATGACTAAAATATGTTCTTGTCTGTACTCGTCTGAGCAGACTAAAGAGAGAAAAATCAACAATGCAGAACAATATGACACATTGGCCTTCGAACTGATGAATAGAAATGCAAAGCAATTACTAAATCAAATATTCAAAGTGATATTAAAATGTGATGTAGAAACATGTCCATGAGAGTGAAACTTTAATCACTTGTGATGTATTTTGCATATCAGAAGCTTTGCAAAAGAGAAAATATGACACCAGGTAATAATTCAGACTGGGATGGATGAATTGATTTTCGCCATGGCCCCCACGTCTAGGATCTGTAGCCAAAAACTGAGCCGCTCACACATGCGTCCCATGTAAATGTGCCCCTACCTATACTGAAACAATCACAATTGGTGAAAACTGCATTTAAAGGATAAAACCCTTTAAAAATACAATCAGAGAAAGCAAGGCCGAGCTTCTTTAATGGATGGAGGTGAGTGGGTGGAGAGAGAGATTTGCAAAAGGCTCTGGACCAGGAGTTCCAAGTATTTTGAATATTGAACACACAAGGTTACTGGAGACCATAGGATTAAAAATAGTGTCCAGTTCTAATTGATACAGGAGGGAGGTTACATCAATTCCATCCAGGGATTAATATATGGACCATTGCTGTTTTTGACTCCTTCTGATGACTTGGATATGAGTATATGTAGTGTAGAATTTCAAAATTTACAGATGGCATAATTTTTTTTATATAGAATCCCTATAGTGTGGAAACAGGCCCTTCGGCCCAACAAGTCCACACTGACCCTCCAAAGAATAACCTACCCAGGCCCATTCCCCTAGTAATCTACATTTAACCCAGACTCTTGCACCTAATAGACACATCCCTGAACACTATGGCCAATTCACGTAACCCACATGTCTTTGGATTGTGGGAGGAAACTGGAGCACCTGGATGAAACACACACAGATACGAGGAGAATGTGCAAATTCCACACAGACAGTTGCCTGAGGCGGGAATCAAACCCAGGTCCCTGGCACTGTGAGGCAACAGTGTTAACCACTAAGCCACTGTCAATCGCAACAAACAACACAGGCAACTGAAACAGGATTTGTAATATGGGCAGAGATATGGCTGACGAAAACTCATGCAGCAAAATGCGAAGAGGTGCACTTTGGCAGGAAGTATGAGTCAAGACAATACTAGCTGTATGGCACAGTTTTAAAAGGTGGTGAAGGAACCGAGAGATATGTAGACCCAGGGAACTACATACAAACACTATCCCTGGCAGAACAGGCAGAGAAGGTGGTTTAAAAAAAAGCACAATGAATCTTTGGCATTATTAGTAGTGGGGAAAAAAAATACATAAGATGGTATGATCAACCTTAAAATGGCTGGAGTATTGTGATTAGTTCTCTACATCCCATTTGCAGAAGGGCTCTCGAGACCAGGAAGAGTCAAAACAGTTTTGAGACTGTTGGGATGATCCACTGAGAAACTGGAGAAGCTGTGGGCGGCACGGTGGCACAGTGGTTAGCACTGCTGCCTCACAGCGCCTGAGACCTGGGTTCAATTCCCGCCTCAGGCGACTGACTGTGTGGAGTTTGCACGTTCTCCCCGTGTCTGCGTGGGTTTCCTCCAGGTGCTCCGGTTTCCTCCCACAGTCCAAAGATGTGCAGGCCAGGTGAATTGGCCATGCTAAATTGCCCATAGTGTTAGGTAAGGGGTAAATGTAGATGTAGGGGTATGGGTGGGTTACGCTTCGGCGGGGCGGTGTGGACTGGTTGGGCCGAAGGGCCTGTTTCCACACTGTAAGTAATCTAATCTACATTGTTTTCCCTATAGTGGAGAAGTTTGATAGAAGATTTGATGAAGCCACAAAATCCTGAACATTTTTGAGAGATTTTTGGGTGGCACAGTCATTAGCTGCCTCACAGCACCAAGGACCCAGTTTCAATTCCACCCTCGGGTGACTCTGTGCGGAGTTTGCACAGTCTCCCCGTGACTGTGTGGGTTTCCGTCCACAGTCCAGAGATCTGCAGATTCGGTGGATTGGCAAACCTCATGTGGGGTTATGGGAGAATGGTAGGGGGTGGATCTGAGTGGGATGCTCTTTGGAGGGTCAGTAAAAACTAGATGGGCCGAAAGACCTCTTTCTGCACTGTAGAGATTCTTTGATTCTAAATAGGGAAGTCTGTTTCCAGAGGTCTCAGGTTCACCGTAGTGAGCAGAAAGAAACAACATAATCAAACTTTTTTTAATACAGCAAGTTATTGTGATCACAATGCATGGCTTGCAAGAGTGTTGGAAGCAGTTTCAATAGTAACCATCAAAGAAGAATTGGAGGAATACTCAAAGGAAAAACATACATAGCAATGGAGAAAAAGTAGGAAAGTGGGATTGAATGGATAGTTCTGCCAAGGGACCAGAAGGACGGTGTACTGAATGGCCTTTTGTGGCTGCGTTCTTCTCTGGTTTATGGGCAGCTTCGTACTGTTGATAAAGGAAGCAGCATTATCATTGCATATGAAAGGTTACATTCCATTATGTGTAGTCTTGATGTTTACACTATGATCACGCTCCAGTGCAATGCTCCTCATCTTTGCTCACATAATGGAAGGTGGGCAAGTCAGAGGATTTTGTTTTAAATGAGTCTGCTCACAGATCTAGTCAAGATGGCTATTGGTAGATCCGGGATGGTCACACGAGATTGCAGGTTGCTTTATTGAGTTTTTTTTAAATCCATGCCCTGGGTGACTTTGGAATGGTTCACACAAGAAATCTTTACCTCCATTGCAGGAAATCATTAGGAAGCTCATGGAAGTTTTTAAAACTACGAAGCTAGTATCTGAAGTGGAAAATGTTCTTGCAGCCATAATAAAATCCTTGTTTAAACCACACCTAGAGTCTCGGGTAGAGTTCTGGATATTACACAATGAAAATGCTATATTAATCTTCGGAGTGCAGTATGGTTCACCAAAATTAAGGAGAGATTACCCAAACAAGGGTTGTATTTCTTAGGGAATTGATGTGGATAGATAAGAAGAAACTTGTGTTCTGCTGGGCATGTGGAGTGTAGAACAAGAGAAAATAAACTTTAAAGTAGACTCATTCAGTAATGAGGTTCGAAAACACCACACAGCAGGTTCAGGAAGTATAGAACACTCCAGTACAAAAAGCAATAGTTGCCAGCTCAATTCCTCTTTAAATCTGAGAATTTTTTAAAACTAGCCAAGGTTATAAAATGATATGGAGTTAAGGCATGTTTATCAAGATACAGATCAGCAATAATCAGATACCAGAACTATTTCAAAGGACTAAATGACCACTTCCTTTGCAGAATTAACTCTTTAATAAGACACACTTTAGTAAGATTATGGTTTAATCATTACATCTTATTTGATTTCTCTGTTGGGTTAGGACTCTATCACTTTATCTTGGATTTATTTAATCTCTATTGAACATTTGTTTATGGAGTGGGTCAGATTTTTGAGGGGATGTCAGTGAGAGGCCGTTTCTATTGGGTCTAATCACAGCAACTTTGGTCGTTTAGCTCTTGTGGGGTAGGGGTAGTGTTCCTGCCTCTGGGCCAGGAGATATGGTTTGAGTCTCACCAGTTCCAGAGGTGAAGAATAACGTCTCCGAACAGGTTGATTAAAAGGAAGAAATGTGGGCAAGGTAGTTATAAAGAAATGAGTTAGTTTAGACACAACATTCTTTGTAATTGAGTAGAAGCCTCCGGTTAAAAATACACGCGATAAAGCTGGAAGCCTTTATGGATGGTACACGTGTACCCTGATCACCGTCAAAAAGGGATGGCGGGAGAATAAAATGTTTTCAGTACAGATTCCAGCTTCTGCAGTAATTCGTTCCTAAAATGAACCCTATGCCTTGGAGGTGCCGGTGTTGGACTGCGGGGTGGACAAAGTTAAAAATCACACAACACCAGAACCTCCTGCTGAAGGAGCAGCACTCTGAAAGCTAGTGCTTCCAAATAAACCTGGTGTTCTGTGATTTAAAAAAAAATGCATCCATTCACTTCTGTGCACAGCTGGTAAAAGTTCTAGAGAGGGTTAAACTGGCGACAGCTCTCGCCTCTCCCTCCACAGGGAGCTCTCGGTGAGAGGGTGCACACACGCAGTTCAGATTGACTGGAAGAGTGGCTGGGCTGGTTTTCACAGTCAGCCTCTCCCCCTGCTCTAATAGCTGCCATTCAAAGCGGCAGCAGGCGGAGCTCCCACATCGTCAACCCGGGTCTCGGCATCTCTCAGTAAGGCGCTACACAATTCCGTGTTTCTATCTTGCTGGTCTTTGTCAACCTTAGACCTAGAACCGCGTACACGGGCTGCATTCATTTAAACCTTCATCCAGGAACTTAAAGCGAGTTTGGAACTCCATTGGTTAATATTGATGGTGCAGGCGTTCAACTCTGTTCACTTGGACGCCGAGTGATCAGGAACTGATTAGCAATTTAAACTGGGGGTGGAGGGTGTCGAGATTTCACTCGAATTCCGGCAATTATTAACGTTGTTTCTTCCTCCCCCAAACAGCCGGGAAAAATTGTTCGAGTTCTACCAGCAAATCCGTGCATCTTCAGACTATGGTTTGAACCTGCAGTATGAGAAACTGATCCAGGAGCTTATCAAAGACAGTAAGGTCCAGGACATGGAGACAGAGAAACTGGAACAGACCCTCAGGAGGTAAGGGGGCTGGTTGCTGTGGCCCGTGTCCTGTCACCATTCGTGGAATTGTTGCCGGAAGCATTTCTGGAATGTATCTGAGTACAACTTTGGAATATTAAAGCGTGTGGGCAACTAACTTGTTTCACTTGGCATGTACCCTTTCTCCCCTCTCTCTCTCTATTTACATAGTCATACAGCAATGGAAACAGACCCTTTGGTCCAATTAGTCCATGCTGAAAGTGTTCTCAAACTAAACCTGCTCCACCTGCTTGCGTTTGGCTCATATCCCCCCAAACATATCTGATTCGTGAACTTATCCAAATGTATTTTAAATGTTGTAACTGTACCAGCATCCACCACTTCCTCTGGAAATTCATTCCATACACAGCACTATGTAAAAATTTAAAAAAAAATCCCTCCTATCTTTTTAAAATCTTTCTTCTCTTGCCTTAAAAATATATCCTCTAGTTTTGAACTCCACCTGGAACAAACCCATGCTATTTGTGTTAACTATGCCCCTCATACGCCTCAGTAAGGTTACCCCTCAACTTATCTCAAATCTTCCATTCCTGGCAACATCCTGATAAATAATCTTTGAATCCTCTCCAGTTTAATAATATCCTTCATATAACAGGGTGATCACGTTGTATCTCTTTCTGTAACAATTGATTTTGTTGTAGTGCAGCTTTACCCAACAGTGATAAACTTTTATTCTATATAGAGTCTTTTAAAATGCACTGATTTGACTTTGTGTTCATCTTTTTAATGATGCATTGATCAATCTCAATGACACTATGCATTTATATAGTGATTTTGAAAGAAAACAGTGCAAGGCAGTCCCAGGAGCAACATGATCCTAAAAGTATTGCAGTTTGGTCTGTTTGAAGGGAATTGGTGTCAGAAAGTGATAAAATGTCTTCACTTTCTGGGCTGGACTCCAGTTGACTTGGAGTGGAGGGTGTGGTGCTAGAAAAGCACAGCAGGTCAGCAGCATCCGAGGAGCAGGAAAATCGACGTTTGGGCAAAAGCCCTTCAATCAGGACTTTGTAGTGAGAGGAGGAGAACTTCAAGGTAGGCATCCAGTTGACTTGGAATTGAGCAGCAAGAATAGAGGAATGTTGGAGGGTGTCACACTTGAGTCAGGGAAGTTTAGCTTTTTCCTATAATGAGATGTGGGTGTCCTCAGCAAGTTCTATTGCCTGCCCCTAATTACCCTTGCTAAGCCACTTTTGAGCACTGTTCAGAGTCTGTCATCATGTGGGCCAGACTGTGCTTAAGAATGAAAAGTTACCTTTCCTAATAGGACCAGAAGGTGTTTAAACAACAATCAATCATTGTTGCAACTTATTGAGACTAACTTTTTTTAAATACTATATTTCCAAGTATTGGGAGGGGGGGGATCTGAACCAATGTTCCCTAGAAAATTAGGCTGAACTTTTGGATTGCTAGTCTACTTACTTTTAACACTACACCACTGCTGCCTCTTATCAATGGTAAAGGGCCTTGCAATTATATTAATCTATAACTATAACCAATGATGTGTCAGTTTTGGAAATAACACCCATTTTAGTGCCATTGAGTCACTGCAGCACAGAAAGAGGCCCTAATTAACTAAATAATCCTTTCTTAATTTACAACAGAGTACTTCAATCGTTATGGAAGCACATTTTCACTCAACAGCCATTACCCCATCAAACTGCAAGGCTTCAATCAACTTCATTCTTAACACAATTGTTAGTTACACGTGGGGCTGGATTTGCATGAGTCTGTATAAAAAGTGAAATATTGGCATACCATCTGTGTACTAGGCTGTAACTTTATTTCCTCACATAGTTTGAGATATAAACATTGACTTTAAATCAAACCATAGTCGATCATTTAACAAAACATTTGTGGTACTGGAGGGTAAATTATCTGATGACAAAGGGTCACTGAAATATTAACTGATTTCTCTTCACAAATGCTGCCAGTCCTGCTGAGCTTTTCCAACAATTAGTTTTTGTTTTTGATTTAACCTGCAGTTCTTTGGCAAATTATCTTCTCTAGATAATGCACATTTGCAATATGAGTTTAAAAGCATTTTGTGGCTGTACGGTCTAGAATTGGATAAAATTTTCTGATTAGTTCCAGCATTCAGGGTAACCATTTCCACGTTTCCCATTCTAGTAAAATCATAAGAATATAATCTTAAATCTGACTAAGCAAAGTTGAATAATGGAGAACTGGCATACCCAGGTCAGTGTTCATGGGCTTTTCACTTAGATGTAAAACATAAATTAATGCGCTCATTAGAGTTTCCGCTATTGGTGTCTTGATTTTTAATATTTATGCATCAAAGTGGCAGGTTTTGTAATCTAACCCCATATTAATGAATTCATTGTTAAGTGTACATCTGTAATTGATTCAGACATCGTAGCAGAAAGTAGTCCATTCAGCCCATTGAGTCTGCTCCACTATTCAATCATGGCTGATAAGTTTCTCATCCCCATTCTCCTGCTTTCTTCCCATAACCCTTGATTCCCTTGACATTCAGGAACCTCTGAAATCCTAATGGAACAAGTTTAAATTTATCTAAAGAGCAAAAGTATCAAGAGTTATTTCCTATTCATTGAGATGGGATTGACAAGCCAGCCACTTGTTGCAAGTCCCTAACTGCTCTTGAAGGTGGTGGTGAGCCAAGACGATTCTGTCAAAATCTCTTGGACCTACAGAATTAAAATTAGACAAATCAATGAGTAAAAAGTATAGGAGCAGTTTGGATTCTGTTCCCTGGGTGTTGAGAGACTGCACCTTGGCTTCACCATATCTCTGTTTATGTAGTATCCTGTTTTTTTTCTCGATGTAAAATCTAAATCACAATCACATTAGGAGTGAAACAAAACATTTTACACATTTTTGGAAAGATTACTTTTTTTCTAGCTCTCCAATTCTTCTTTTCCTTTCATTTGCTCAGCTTAAGACAGACTTACCGTTAACCTACTGGAAGAACGGTACAGAACTGAAGTATTGTTGTATCTACTTGTATTAATCCATGAATGGAAGATAAGAACTTTGTCTTTTCAGCAGAGAGTCAAAATCATTTCAATTTTTTTTATAAACCACTGCTCATTGAACCTGGTGTATGGTTCTACACTGTTCTTTCTGAGACAGTACATTCTGAACTTGTGGGGAAAAAGTGCTATAACTGGCCATGTCAAAGTAATTTAGTGTGATTATTCTTTCATAAGAAAAGCCTTGAAGCTGAGAAAGCAGCTAGACCCTGTATAGCTTATACACAATGTGGAACTTACAAACAAAAAATCCAACTGACAAAACATAAAATGATGAAAAGATGTAATGGATTCTGCACCCTCTCAGTAATAGACTGTAATTGTACAAGTGCAGTTTTGTTGAAATACATTTTATGTAAAATGTAAGCAATATGCTTAGTATGAAATGTCATTTCAGAAGCCTGTTTTTGAAATGATTATTCTTCTGACAATGTATGAATCATCTCTTCACAATTTAGTTGTGTAATTAACCATTCTTTTAGGGTTCAAAGGAATTCAGAAAGCATAACAATTAAGAGCAGCAGTAGTCTATATACAGCCTCTTGAGCTGCTGGCTATACTTTTGATATCAACTTCATTTTAATTGTTTTATCAGACTTCTCCAACCTCTTGCTCTGTCCTGTCTCCCTCCCCCAACCCTTAATTTGCTTAGAGTTTTAGACACCCCATTTCAGTTGTCCTCAATTGCCAATCCTTTATCTTGGGGCTATAGCCCCTAATTCTAAACTTTCCAGTCCAGGGAAGTATCCTCTCTGGCTCCACCCAGTCAAGCCCTCTTTGAATTTTATGCAGCTTAATAAGACAACGTCCCTTTTTTGTTGCCAATCACCGGAGAAGGTAAGCCTTTTCCTCTGTTTTCCCCTTCACTGGACAATGATTCATGGAATGAAAATAATCTAGTGAACCTTTTGTACCTCAGCTATGGCAAATATAGCTTTCTTGGTTAAGGAGGCAAACCCTAAATAGTGTTGCTGCCATGCTGATTAAAACTCTAAAATAGCGGAGCACTTCCTTACCCTTGTACTGACCTCTTTGCAACAAAGGCCAACATGCCATTTACTTTCTCAATCACTTCCTGTACACATTGACTTTGACTTTGGTTCTTGTACAAAGACTTATAAAATCCTGCTGAAGACTGGCATTGGCTAATCTTTCCAAGATATTTTACCTCCCCATTCTTCTGAGCAATGTGGATAATTTGTCTTTTCTCTTTATGTAGAGGAACCTCAATTATCCAAATGAGATGGGCTGGCACTATTTCATTTGGATAATTGATTTTTACCTTAAACAAGGGAAGCCACGCTGATCTGATGCTGTGCTGTACCGGAGGATTTGTTTAAAACCTATAATTTTAATGTATTGAGTGCAAGAGGACACCATGAACAAAATAAAGTAATGATAACATGAGAACATTTTTTAAAAATGCAGCAGTAGTTAGCATTTAGCAAGGAGTGGTGAAGACAGCATTAAGCAAGGTCCTGAACAGCTTTTACGATTGCAAGAGTGTTTGTCAGTTGCTGGGAATTCCATCTCACTATAGAAAGACAGAAGCATTGCCTTGTGCACGCATTTAAGTTCTTGGCCATTTTTTTTTATGAATGACCTAGTAAAGTGAGGGGAATACAGTACTGTAAGACACTTACTTTTGCAAAAGGCTGTGTAACAACTGTTATCTAAAAAATATCCAGTTGCTGATGCTTGAGCTGCTTTTGCTTCTTGCCAGTGTTTTCACATGTTCTTCAGTCCAGGTAAATCACATACATTTATCTCTTTGAAACGTTTTTGTGGGACCTTTGAAATCATCTTCGGGTAATTGAGTTTCCTCTGTATTCCATCTGCCACTACCTTATCCAGCTCTGTCTCGCCCTTTGCAGTCTCTTTAAATCTTTCGTGAAGGTTATTTTTGCACCAGCTTTCTTCTGTTAACAAAGTTTTGCTACCTCCTTTTTTTTTTAAAAGATTTGACATCACTTAGGTTTGGGAATGTTCCAGAAATACATTTTGACAGGAAGGCTTTTTAAAAGCACTACCTTTCCCATTACACTGGCCCCTACCAAAGTTAATCACCAGATCAATGGGTTTCTTCGAATGTGGAAATCAAGTTTCTGTAGTGAAAATTGGAGGTTGAATATTATTTGGTCAGAACTTGTACCGTTCGGTCTTCAAACAGACCTGTGAGTGAGACATGACAAGGCCTGGCAAATCTAGAGCTTGAATTATTTTCTTAGCCTCTGGGGAGCAGGTGAACACCACGTGTGAGTACAAATGAATCTAGGTCTTGGTGCCATAAGGTCCCTACCCTTGGTGCTCCAGCCCACCCATGCCAAAAGTAAAATGTTTGTGTAGACCAATGTGACATGAAAATGGGTGATGGGCTGTAGGTTCTCCAATTAGGGTCATAGTGACTAGTTTTAATTGGTAGTTTTGGTGAAGGAGGAGTAGGCCAAAGTTAGCTTGCTAATTTTACAATGAGGTGACAAATTTACGGTTTGCTCTGAATCACGTGTGGGAAAACCAGTGAGGGAACAGATTCCCTGGCTTCGATAGAGACATTGCTAATCAGGCAGAGTATTGCATAGTTCGCAATTTTCTTTATTATAACAAGGAGGAAATAAATTGAATGGAGGAAGGGGTGAAATTCCACTCTGATGTAATTAATACTCTGACTTAAACAGCTTAATGATTTTGGATTTGGCAACATCTCAGCACTATGTTAATCAGTTGGCCTTTTTTGAAAGATTGGGAGAGTGCGTGTAGTAGCACAAGATTATGGTAGGAGTGTTGGGGGTGGTGGGAGGGCGGAGGTAACCATTGTTATGACCTGTTTCACACTATTGAACGACTACACATTGGAAGGTAAGATAAGCTCCCAATTTGAAGTGTATTTAAGACCCATTTCCAAAACTGCGCAATCTCTTGGCTTTGGCAATACGGTGCAGAGCTGAACTGAGAATTATGAGGTATCGCACACTTAATGTTTGTGAATATCTCATCACGAGAACACAAAGGATCTGAGAGCAGCATCTGATGCATCGCAACTGTCTGTGTGGTGCACATATTTGATAACTTCTCAAATACGTTTATTCTTTCGCTTCTAGTGTGGAAGACAGTTGCAATAGCCCTGAGACCTTCCTTGGCTGTCGTCACCTACATTCAAGCTTTTCATTGAATTTCATGTTAAAGAAGCTCAAAAGGGTCAATCAATATAAATCACTTTGTTTTATAAACTGTTAAGGAACAATGGAATGATGAAAGTCTCTTTGAGAATGCACTGGATGATAAGTTGGTTAGTTTCCCTAACTAAGAGTTAACTTTCATATCCATGACCTAATTGTTACCCCAATGTAACTCCATAAAGCTGTGTTGGCATCTTTCAAAATGCTACTTAGTCATATAGCACGGAAACAGACCCTTCCGTCCAACCAGTCCATGCCAACCGTAATCCCAACCTAAACTGGTCCCACATGCCTGCGCTGGGTCCATATCCCTCCAAACATTTCATATTCACCTTTTATCTATACCCCTCATGATTTTATAAATTTATATCCGATCACCCCTCAACCACCTACTCTCCAATGAAATAGGCACAGCCTCTCCCTATAACTCAAACCCTCCATTCCCGGCAACATCCCAGTGAATCTCTTCTGAGACCTCTCCAGCTTGATAGTATCCTTCCTATAACTTTTCTGAGAGAATGGTTCACTTTAACCTGCCAGTGAATGTGTTGTTAAAAGAACTGCCTGATCATCTCCGGCAGGACGGAGGCAATGGCTGACGCGCGACTGGCTGAAATGGAAGAGGACGTGCAACAGCAGGCATTGAAACTTGAGCAGAAAATCCGAGGGGAGGTGAGATCTGCATGTAGGCATTGATGGGAATTCCATGCCATTGTATAATTGTGGTGGGGGGAGCGGGGTGTGGTATAATTATTATGCCTTTGCTCTGCATTCTTCAAAATCTCCAAGCGGAAAATGTGCAGGAATGTTGTATAAACGTCTCCTGAATTCAAATTTTTTAAAAAATCGTTTAACCCTTCAGGGCAATTCTCCTCCTGCTCCAAATAGTGTGGCATGATTTAGATTAGATTACCTACAGTGAGGAAACAATCCACACTGACTCTGAGCATCCCACCCAGACCTATCTGCCTCTGACTAATACACCTAACACTATGGACAATTTAGCATGTCCAGTCCACCTGACCTGCACATCTTTGGACTGTGGGAGGAGACTGGAGCACCCGGAAGAAACCCACACAGACACGGGGGGGAAAAATGTGCAAACTCAGCACAGACAGTTGCCCAAGGCTGGAATCGAACCTGGGTCCCTGGTGCTATGAGGCTGCAGTGATAATCATGGAGTCACCATGCCGCCCATTTAGAATGATTTGTCCTTTTGACTGTCTGCAATGATCGGAGACTTCACAATGAACAGCCTCTGATACCTCGAGTGATGGTCACTTCTGGTGAATTGTTTACAATGAGCACCATTGGGCTGCCTGACCACACGAGATTCGCCAAAGAACCGGAGATTGTTCACAACCATGTGACCTACCCAAAGAGCAGAAAAAGACCATTTGGCCCATCAAATCTATTCTGCCATTCAACAAGACCATGACTGATCTGATGATCCTCTCTTTTTGACATATTCTTTTTGATCTTACCTCTCTTTTTTTGTTACCTTGCTTATTAAAAAGCAATCACAATATCTGCATGCAGACTATGTAATGGGCATACTTTGGGTTGCTTTCTGGATGTACAATGCTATTGATCTTGAATCAAAAGACCCTCATGTACAGGGCTGCACGTCTTGAGTGCAGCTGTGGAAGTGGCCTTTTGAACAGAAATCATGGAGGCACACATTTTTCTGAAGGTTCTGCACTTACTACGCTAGCACCTCCTTGCTGGACTTTCTGTTCAGGTGTGTCAGACTGAATAAAGGGCTGTTGGGCAGTTAACCCTTCGGCTGGAGCTCAGTGGTTAGCACTGCTGTCCCATAGCACCAGGGACTCAGGTTCGATTCAACCCTCTGGCAATTGTGCAAACTCCACACAATCTCCCCATGTCTGCGTGGGTTTTCTCCGGGTGCTCTGGTTTCCTCCTGTAGTCCAAAGATGTGCAGGTTAGGTGGATTGGCCATGGGAAATTGTCCGTAATGTCCAGGGAGTTGCAGGGTAGATGGGTTGGCCATGGAAAATGCAGGGTAGATGGGCTGGCCATGGGAAATGCAGGGTTATAGGGTGGGTCTGTTAGGTGGGCTACCATACTCTAGGGATTCTATGATCCTATGAAGGATGTGTCAAAGAAGCAGGTAGGGAGATTTCTAGTGGGTTGAGGGTACTTCTGGTCGTGGGAGAGAGCGAGAGATCACAGGGCTGAGTTTTGAGGGATATCGGGGAAGATATTGGGGTCTGAGGATTATGGCGATTGGGCAGAGTAGGGATGAGGTGTTGCGTGGGGGACACAATGTTTGTTAGTGGATTAATGTTGGGCCAGGAGGGAATGCCTCTGCTCTCCTCATTCACAAGTAGTGCCATAAAGGCAGACAGAAACCTGAATCCAGCACCCCCCTCTTCTGCCCCCCCCCCCCCCCCCCCCCCCCCCCCCCCCCCACCCTTCACCTGCTGGCCTGCAAAATGTGGCCTGAGTTGAATGATTAGAATCTTGTTAAAAAGGAGCCACACTGCTTCCTTTAAAAACTTCGCCACCAGACTCCCCTCCTGAGGATAGATTGAGCTGACAGACTCTCATACGATTGTCTCGTCTCTTTCACAATCAGAGGGATCAAAGTGTTCTAGAGTTGACTTTTACATTTTTAAAGTACTATCATCCTCCCTGGCTAAGGCCAGTCTGAGTGTTAATGTTACCTGCATTAAATCCCTTTATACAGGAGACCATTCAGTGATTAATCCTGTCCACTAGCGATTGGAAATAGAAGGCCAGGTCAAGTCTCACCTCCCAGCTGTCAATCCAAATATTTTCTCAGGCATTCTTCAATTAAGAGTCCCCATAATGTTTTAAATCATTTGGCTTTGAGGTGTGTTTAATCCCTGCACATTTCGTGGTGATTATGTTGGAAAAATTTGAGAAAGCATTGCACGTACTGCCAACATCTGCCAATAAGTCTGTTAGCAATCGTAGATTGAAGATGGAAGAAAGCAAGAAACTTTATGCTGGGGTGTGAGTCTGTGTGTGGTGTTCCAATGTCATATTTCTGCCTATGGTGACTAGCTCAGATTGATGGGCTGAATGTGCTGTCTCAAAAATGAACCATCCTTGTCAAATCTCATGCTACAGCATAAATGTAATTCCTACATTGCAGACCATGAGCTTTGAAGAAAAATTAGCATTACTTCCCCACACACACTGGCTTAATTTTAAATAATCTAGGGGGTGAATGGGAGAAGACACTCTATAGTGTAACCTCTAGTTATTCGTGTACTTAGTTCGGCAGCTGACTCCTAAAGTGTCTTCAGCAACCTCAGGCAAAAGAAAACTCCAGTATATCCATTAATCATCTTCAATTATTCTTATCGGCGGTGCAACAGGTAGCTCTGCACATCCCTGATCCTACAAAGAAATGATAGGACTGACCCAGTGAGCTGCCATAGCAGCTGGAGAGACTTGGGTTTTCAGTCCTGCTCCCCTCAATTCTAACCTCAGTGGGAGTCAGAAGTCAACTCCTTGCATCAGGGCTGAAGTTGTCAAGAGAGGAAGTGTTTTTAAGCAAGTGGAAAAATAGGGGGCAGCAAAAAAAAGTGTAAAATCTTCTGAAAGAAGAGCAGAGTTTCATCAAAGTGGGACACGATGCTGGAAATCTGACATTGAACCTGGTAAATGTTGGAATTACTCAGGAGCAGCATTGCACAGAGAAACTGAGTTCAGATTTCATCTGTTATTTTGTAACTACATGAAATGAGAAGTTGATTATTTGCCCTTTACGGGCAAAGTTAGATTTAAAGAAGCAGATTATTCAGTTTTAAATACTTGTCAAAAATGCTCCTTTTTTTAGGAGGTAGGAAGAGCTGGAGAGATGGATCTTTTGAGGGTTGCACTGCGTCACTTTGCAGACACTGTTGAATTGCTTTTGTAGCTTAGGCTGTTCTCTTGAATTGACTGACTAGTGCAGTGTGCTGAAAACAGGTTTTTTTATATAACAAAGATTGCTTGGTCACTCTGACAAACAAAAACTCAGTGTTCAAGTTTCATCCATTGCAGGAGCAGGCGAAACTCGAGGCAAAAGTGGCAGAAATGCAGAAGCGACATGAAAGTGAAGTCACGGATCTGCAGGCAATCATTGACCGAATGAGAAAGGTATTTATGTTCGAGAATACGGTTAGGTTACAGATTAGTCTGATTCCTTCCTGGGGAAGGATAGTTTACTTTACTGCAAAGCAACAATGTAAAACTGGTAAACAAAATTCACATTTGTTCACATTTCTATAAAATACTGAAAATTGTATAATTCAGAATAAGACTGAACTGATCTATTTTAAAGTTGCTAATTACTCAATTACTTTCATTTTAAAATCTACACAAGGGCGTCAGGGTATTTTAGAGTTGACTTTACCCTGCTAGTACCCCTCAAAGGGGCATCTTAAAGATAACAAAAGAAGACTACTGAAGTGGTAAATAAATAAGAAACTAGTCAACTGCTGGGAGGCTGGGTTAACTAGAGAATGTGGATTTGGAACAATTTGCTGCAAAGCCAGAGTGAGCCGAGAATTAATTTCTTTTTAACGCAATTGTTGTGATGTGGAATATAAGGCTTGAAAAGGTGGGAGCATATAGTGACTGTCAAAAAGGGAATTTCAGATAAACTTGGGGGGAGAAAATCGCAGGGCAATGAGGAGAGAGGGCTGGGCAATTGGATTAATTAACTTTTTTTCATCTAGGACCCAGCACAGGAATGCTGGGCTTGATGCCCATTTGGTTTTTAATCTGTTGTGACCACTGGGATGTCTCAATGGAAGAGTGCACACAGTAGAAATACTTGACACAGTATCTTAAATCAATATTTACGTTTTAATGTTCTGTGCAAATATTAAGACTTCTGCTCAACAGCCTCACTTATGTATTAAAGTTGATTGTTGTTGTTTTTTCCAGCTTAATGAAGAGCTGTGGAATTCTAATTCCAAAGGGGACGTCTCTGCATTAAAAGAGCAGTTGGATGAATTAACCCGGGTGTGTGTGCGCGCAAGTGTTACAACCATTATGGCTTTATTTTTAAAGCTAATATAATCCAAACCATGATCTCTTGCGTACATGGAGCTTTTCTTATTCTCCTGAGAAGACGGAAATTAGACTCCTTGCTGTGCCAGCATTGAAGCTCTGTTGTCTTGGTGACCCTTTTGGATTTCTAATGTTTCTTGCTTCTGAAGGACCTTGAATAACTAGTGGAAGAAAGCGTGTTTTGAGATCAGCCTGTTGTTGTGGTCCCCAAAGGAAATGTTTCACGCTATTGAAAGAATAAAACCAATATTTGACAAATGCGCAGAGCTTGCAGTTGGCAATGAGCCAAAATAAACCGACAATCCAAAATTAGTTTGGCATATCCCCGCTGAATGGAGCTGTTGTTCCAAATTTGTTACGTTTGGTGACTCTATCAGAGGAGAGATTGGAAGAATTGATTTTTGCTCAGTGTTATGATCAGGAATGCACTAACTGACCGGTTGAGGGAAGTCGATTCATTCATGAACTTTCAAAAGGGAGTTGGATTTAGACTCGAGGAAAGATCTGCACGGTTAAGGGGACAGTCAGAGTGAAATTAATTGGATAGCTTTTTCAAAGGACTAACTCAAGCACGATGAGCTTCATACTGTGCTGTGTGAGTCAGATTTAAATGTCAGCTTTGCCTCCAGATCAATGTCTTACAGGCATTGCAGATAAATAACCGAATCCTAGGCTCAAAGTGCGATTTATGTTCCTCAAAGCCCAAACTGCATTATCTATGGTTTTAAACAAAACAATTGAGGTCTTTATTTAAGAGGCTTTTGGAACTAAAGATGTAATGGACAGTAGCAAACGTTTTCTTTGAGATCTTTTGGAATTAGTTAACTCTGCTACCCAAGTGAGATATGGTGATCTATCCTAAATTGCATGTGCAATGATGCTCACTATGCCTGAAGCGCTATAACAAAGGCCGTTTCTTGCAATGCTGTACAAAGATGTCCAATTTAATTGGATTGTAGACAATGATTATTTGGATAAATATATTTTAACATCCACACTGATGTATGGATAGGTATTAAGGATGTGACTGTACTGGAGCAAGTACAGGGGATGTTGCATGGAATGGAGCAAAGTAACTATGAAGAAAGGCTTGAGTTATTTTCTTTAGAGAAGGTTAAGAAGGATGTGATGTGAGGTGTAGGTATTGTTGAATCTCCCTGTTCAGTGATGTTACTCCACATTTCTGGAGGAGGAGGAGGGACTTGCATCGAGGCCTCCAGGATCAGGGTTAGGGACTCTGCCACTACAACACGAGTTCTCTTCAGGTGTGTAAGACTGGGGGGTATAGTCAGGGCGGATAGGAAATACCCGAAAGGTCAGTAACAAAGGGGCATAAGTTGAATGGCAGGTGGTTTAGAGGGGATTTGAGGAGAAGCCCCCCACCCCCAAACATACACAGACGGTATTGGGGGTCTGGAATGCGTTGCCTGGGAGATTAGAGACAGGAAGTCTTTCAGCCTTTTTTTTAAAAAAGTACATGGATGAGCATCTGAAATGTCACAGCATTCCAGGCTTTGGGTGGAGTGCTGGACGGTGCGTTTATTGTAGACAGGAGATGGCTTTTTTGTTTGTTTGTTGCAAACCTAATGGGCCGAAGGGCCTGTTCTGAATTATGACTCTCCAATCAGCTGCAGTAGTTATTGCTCAATTACCATTAGAGATTTATTGTGTTACACAACTCCCCTCCTCCCTAATAACATTTTGTGCATGTTGGTTTACATTCTCGTTTATCCAATGTCTACAAGAAATCTTCATAACTTTGGGTCTGTGAATGGAATTTCATTAACCTTTCCAGTATAGGGGAATCAACACTGACACCTTTCAGTCTAATAAAGCAGTTTGTGAAGTGCTACATGGTCACAGACCAAATGCTGGAAAGTGGGATTAAGCTGGAAAAAAAGTTTTGAGCCAGAGTAGCAACAGTTGCCAAATGGCATATATCTGCACCATAAAACGTTTATAGTCTTTAGTGATCCCAATATATGGAATCAACTTACATTCGACATTATTATTATCTACATTATTATTACCCTGTTTGAAATGTGAGTATTCTGGTTAATTAAATGCTATAATTCCATTGCTGGATAAATCCTACATCTGGACCTCTAAAAGCAGTGGAGTATTAGAATTTGTGTTTAAAATTAATGCTGATGCAGATTTAATCATTATATATCACTGTGATATACACTCCTGCTTTGAGTTCAAATCCTCCCACATTTAAACATCTTCCGATACAGTTCTACGCTATGAAAAACTGTCGTCATTTTATGGAGTGCCTTCCATGTGTCCCAAAACACTTTACAGCAACAGAGTGCTTTAGAACTGTGGTCAGTACTCTAATATAGGAAATGTGACAGTCAAAGTTGCCATGCTCCTACAAATAGTGATGTGCCTATGATCAGTTAACCTGTTTAATGATGTCTGAGGGATAAATGAACTGTGATATTGCTTTCACCTTTTGGATGATGTCTCTCCCTCTCCCTCTCGCTCTGCCTGTCTCTCCCTCTCGCTCTCTCTGCCTGGATGATCTCTTCAAAAACATCAGTATCACTCAGGCTGACATTTCAGAGTGTATGTGCTCAAGTGGTTGGTCTGGGTTTGGAATCTGTAACTATCAGCCGTGTTGTTTGGTATTTGAGGTTTGTGTTATGTAACGTTTGTTTTTGCAGGAGAATGAGTATTTGAGAAGTTCCCTGCTTCAGAGTCAGACCGAGATTTCCATCCTTGAAGCTGGACTGGACAAATGTAAAAATGAGCTTGCTGATCGTCTGCTTGATCAGGAACGGTAAATGAGTATTCCTTCAACTAAACAAATGAGGTTTACACTGTAATGGAGGGAGTCTTCTGAACCTGTATGAAGTGTGGGAGGATTATACTGCAATAGATACTTAATAGTGTCCTGCCTCCCCACCTATGTACGACACCCTGTCTTTACTGAAGACTCCTGGATGGTCCATCAACGAACATAGCGGATCACTAATCTTCCTGTCTGGCAAATCTCTGCTCCAAGTAGGACATGTAATGGGGAGAACACAAAAGGAAGAGCCCATGTGGGCTGCCTGCCACTTGTGTGGGGTGAGTGTGGTCAACCCTTAACCTGCAGTACTTTTACATTAATGGGATGGTACTAACATCACCGTGTCCTTTTATTTTCAATCCTGATGGTTTTCCTGCCCCACAAGACCATTTCCCTGCCCCCCCACCCCCCCAGCACCCATGATTCCCTGCACTTGACTGACAACACCTACCATTGTTCTGATTGCTGTGACATCCTGGGGCTCTCGAGGCACAGTATGACCAGCAGCCATGTCCTCCATGGCACTGCCAATTTCTGCAAATGGTGGCCTTTTGATTTGCCAGCAGCTTTCAGTTGATAGACCATCCTCCCATGGAGCCCTGTGCCAAGAGGAAAGCTTGCTTAATGGCCCAAAATCCAGCTGCCCTTCCTTCAACAAGGCAGCACCGTAGTATTATTGCTTTCTTGGCAGCACAAGACCCGCACCACACTCAACGTTTTGTCCGATATAATGATCTGCCTGTTTGACCTTCTGTTATTGTAGCTGATGGAATTATCTGCTCTGATTGTAACATGCCAGCTCTCCTTTTTTTAAAAATATGTTAGCACTTAATTCTCCTACATAATTATGCATTTATTCAAATGCTTGAATTTTCCTGTTTATTTGTCACGCTGTAGCTGTTGATCTGTATTGGGCCTCTGACCAAACTGTCTGTATCAGATTGATATTCTTATCCTGATATTTACCTCCACTAACCATCTCCAATTCTGTTCTCCACTGAAATACTGACTTCTTGCACTCCCTGATGCTGTGGCCAAGTTGTCTTGTCTTGTTTCGAGTCTCCTAACAAGCCCCCAGTTTTCATCACTCTATATTGTTGGCAACTGCTTCGGCCTGAAGCTCTGTGTTTCCATTTCAAACTTACTATCACCTGTATCCCTCACCTATTTAAGATGTTTGCTAAGACCTACATCTCTGGCAAGACTATAGGTTACAAGTCTTGATGCTGTTTTTTCTTTTGGCTACTTTTTTTTTCAGCTAATAATCCAAGGAATTGTACTGCACTGAACCTTCGTTGAGGCTATGTGAACAAAATTTTCATGTTGTTTACCTAACTTGTGTTGAAAAGATTCCCTTAAGTGATGCAAAATCAGAGCATTATAACTGGTTTTGTAACTGGTGGCGATCCTTGTTTTGAATAATTGCGTTTTTAATGTGATTTTTTGAAAATGGTTGTCGTTTGAGTGACATGCCAGAAAAACGAATTCTTTTGTTTTGCAGGAACCATGTCAGCAGCTCAGTGCTGTTCAAATGCATTGAAAACGGCAGGGATGTGATTCCTGACAGAAATTAAACTTGATCATTTTATTTAGTGACGGGTTAAGAACAGTAATCGTAGGGCCTTGGAGTCTGATGCCTTCCGAAATTTTCACCAGGGTGGTGTGTGTTGCGTGTGTGTCCTGCAGTGTCATGCAACAGCATAACCGAAGACTGAGGGGTGGATATTTTGGCCTTATTCACACAATGTTGCTGAGTTCCAATGTTGCAGTGGCAAGACACCACTTAAAACTTTGTTTTAACAATTCTATCTCCTCAACAGGGCAAAGGAAACTATCCACAAACTAACAGAAGAGAATGAGATTTCCACAAATCAGATACAGATGCTTCAGTAGGTTATATTTTATTTGAAGGATTTTAAATTTTTTAAAGGAGACAGCTAAATATGTGTGTAAAATGTTCTTTTAAAATAAAATGGAATGTTCTGCTTTTGTTTGTGCTATTGTGTACTTTGCCCTATTTGCCATCCTCCAACACAATCTGACTACACCGCAGCTAATCCATCACTCGAAGCGCTGGTACAATTGACATCGTGAAGGTTTTAACAATGCAATGTGGAGGTGGTTGCCTGACAGTGCGTAGGAGTCAATGCCCCTACCGTGTTGAACAATTTATACCATATTTCTTTTTTAGAAAGGTCTCAGGGTAATTTACCACTTTTTTGTTTTTTTTCTTCCTAAAATAAAATCTGATCAGAAAGAAGAGTAGTAAAGTACAATCATGGGTTATTTTGAATGTTCCATCAAAATGTCTCTCATCCCCAAGTTTTCAGTGCTCCTCCACTGCATTCAGTGGTATTGACTTCCCTCCTTAAACCCCTCTGAAGAGAATACAGTGAGGGTTTACCCGACTGATTCCTGGGATGGTAGAACTGGACTATGCAATGATATTGGATTGCTGTGGTGGGGTGACTTGTAGAACTTCACTGTATTTTAAATGTAAAATTACATGTGACAAATTTCTATTCTAAAAGCTCTAGCAGGACTAGACAGTGCAAACAAAGTAAGGATATTTCCAATGATCAGGGGAGTAAGGCTGGCAGATTGAGAATTGGGTAGGCCATTCATCACTCAGATGAGAATTTTTTCCAACCAGAGAACATTTGGAATTCTTTGCTACAGAAAGCAGTTGAGGCCAGAACAATTAATGTTTTCAAGAGGAATTGGATGCCTTGGGACCAAAGGGATATGGAGAGGAAAAGGGGAACAGGGGACGGAGGTGGATGATCAGCCATGATCATGTTGAATGGTGTACCAGGCTGGAAGGGCTGAATGGCCTACTTCTTCCTGTTTTGTGTCACCTTTTTTTTTCCTCCCTTAGCTAGCTATTCTTTTAGAATCACCCACTTTGTATGTCAGTTTTCACAGTATTTCTCAATTGCTGCTGTCTAGTTATGTTTGATAATTCTTCTGTGAAAATACCTTTTTGGATGTTCACCAAGTCAGGAATGATGTCAAAATACATAAGCAAAATAGGAAGTGTTGGAAATACTGAGTCAAAACGTGCGCTGGAAAAGCAGCATCTGAGGAGCAGGGCAGTCAACGTTTTGAGCATAAGCTAGCACTCCCCTCTTCCCCCCCCCCCCCGCCCCCCCCCCCCGCACACGTAGCTTATGCCTGAAACGTAGACTCTCCTGCTCCTCTGATGCTGCCTGACCGACTCTGCGTTCCAGCACCACACTTCTTGACTCTGATCTCCAGCATCTACAGATCTCACTTTCTTCTGGTCAGGCAGTGTCTGTGGAGAGAAAATCTGTTAACTTTTTTTTGTATCAATGTCCTTTATTCAGCACTCTGATCTTAAATGCATGTTATTGTTGTCCATGTCTGTTTTCTGAATAGATGAAGGAAATCACTGAGTTTTCAATGGTCTGTTGTTAACCTTCTCTTCTCTGTATTTTTTTAGAGAGGCTAATAAAGCTCTTTATGATAGTAACAATGGGTTAAGAGTTGCTTTGGAGAGGAATCACAACTCAAATAAAACTAAGGTAGGTTTTTTAAATGAAAATTTCCTATGAAAGGATCTGTTTCTTGGTAGTAATACCCAATGATTGAATCACTCAAGAATCAGAATTTTGTTCCATTAAAATTTTAGGAAGCTTTATAATAGTGGTGTTGCAGGGTAAATATGTTATTGTGTACGATTTAGATGCAAAGGAGGAATACAAAATAAAATCTTTGTCAGAACATTATTTAATTTGTTTTTCACCTTGTAGTATAGATGCAGTGACTTGTTAGCAAATTAGCATCTCCTCTCTCAGCTCGGAATACTGCAGTGAGTAACTCTCCAAAGCCATTGATAAGGCCCATGTCAGGAGTATGAATCAGTGCTCCCTATTTGCCTGGATGAGTGCAGCTCCAACAACACTCGTGAAGCTTGGCACCATCCAGGACAAAGCAACCCACTTGATTGGCACTGCATTCACTCCCTCCACCACCAATGCTCAGAAGCAGCAGCGTGTGCTATTTACAGGATACGCTGTAGAAATGTATCAAGGCTCCTTAAATGGCACCTTTCAAACTCAGCAGATACACAGGAACACCACCACTAAGAGTTCCCTTCCAAACCACTCGCCATCTGAATTGGAAACCTATCACTGTTCCTACAGTGTCACTGGGTCAAAATTGTGGAATTCCCTCCCAATGGCATTGAGTCTAGCTATAGCAAATGGACTGCAACAGTTCAAGAAGGCAGTTCAACATCTTAAGGGCACCAAAAGTGGGCAATAAGTGCTGCCTGGCCACTGATGCTCATCTCCCATGAGTAAAACCAAAGATCCCTAAAGGCAGAGAGGAAAGACTGATAATTGTTGTCCAAATGTTGCCATCTGCACTTACTATTTGACTGGCATTTCAGGACAAAATCATTTCTAAAGAGTTGGCTTTTTTTTAAATTGCAGTATTCTTTAAATGGATCTGTTCCAGAGAGAGGAGTGAAGTCAGAAATACAAAATGGAATAGTTGACACTGGCTATAGCAGGTATGGCAACTATGGTCACTATTAATCTTGGTAAGGATACCCTGAAATGTTGAAAATATGAAACCATAAAATGTTGGAGCGGTAATGTGCTGGCAATGTCATTCAGACATAGTTGGGTTAATGGCATGGGGATGTATCCTCCTTACAAATGAGTTACAAGCAGAAGGACATCCTTTTTGGTTGTTCAGTCTAGCTTTGACATTCGGTAAGATCATGGCTGATCTTTTTATATTCCAAATCCTACATTGCTAATTGTACCTGATTTTTAAATCCCTTGCCTAACTACCTCTGCCTTTAAAAAAATGTTCACTGAACCACCTTTGCCATCTTCAGAAAGAAAATTCCTCCCATTTTGATCTCCATTCTAAAAGGGGAAAGCCTAATTTTAAACAATGCCCCCTAGTTCTGGACTGGCCCACAAGACGAAACATCTTTTCCAAGATCATCTTGTCAAGACTATTCAGGGTCTTTTATACTTGAATCAAATCACCCCTCCCTCTTCTAAACCCAAATGGAAAGAAGCCCAGTATGTCTGAACTATCCTCATAGGACACACACTCATTTCAGATATCAATCTGGTAAACCTACTTCAAAGATGTGCAGGTTAGGGTGGACTGGTCATACTAAATTGCCTATAGTGTCTAGGGATGTAGAATTGCAGGCCGAGAGTAAGGGAGTAGGTTTGAATGGGCTGCTGTTTAGAGGGTCAATGTGGACTCAGTGGGATTCTTCCATGTTGTAGGGATTCTCTGATTCATCTCCAAGCATTTGCATCCATCCTTTTTAAGAAGATCAGCTTTGCATACAGTATTCAAGATACGGTCTTAACAAGTATCCTGTATAACTGAACATAAGAGTAAGGATGTTGTTTTAATTTCTCATCCTAAAGGATAGTATCCCATGAGTCTTTGGGCTGTGACTGCATGTTGACCTATTGTAACGTGCACTTGATGTTCTGGCAAACTGAAGGAAAAGCCAGTCAGAAGTGCAAGATAAAATTGTTCTCTCCGGTAGTCAAGTTAAATGAGCAGTGAACAACTTAATGAAGGTTCTGGTTCTTGTTAAATCATGCAAAAAGGTATCCCAACAACGGAAAAAGTAGTGGAAGGGATCAACACAAATTTACAAATAGCTTTTGTGGTGAAAAGCTGGACAAAGTCAGGCTGGGTTGGAGTGGAAATAAAATAATGTTGAACAAACATTGTGAGGTGGTCAACCCCCAAAAAGGACATAGGTGCAGAACAAACTGACAAACCTGGGCCTCATCCCTTTTCACCCCCAGGTCAAGGTCTGTTAAGATAAAGAACTCCCATCTGAGCATAATACATATTCTCAAAATGGTGTATTTTGTATATGGGGCTGATACAGTAGCAGAAATGAGATGGTGTGAATGTGTTTAGTGGAGAGTTTATGGTGTATGGATGGACTAGTTCAGCTGCTGTAATGCAGAGGGCCAGAGAGGTGAGTTGAAAAGTGCGGTGCTGGAAAAGCGCAGCCAGTCAGGCTGCATCCAAGGAGCGAGAGAGTTAACGTTTTGAGCATAAGCCCTTCATCAGGCCAGAGAGGAGAGGTCTACAAACTGGGGCTTGTGTGAGATTGCTCATCACTATTAGGCTTTCATTTGTTGCATTCCTGTACCCTCCCATCAAATTGAATCAATAAGTTTGGAAATACCCAAGCTTGTTTACATTTGAGCCAATGATAAAATGCCTCAACCCATTTGTCTTGAGTTGAACTCTGACCTGGACATAGGATTCAAAGGATCATTTTCTGATGTACCACAATTCCCAAGAACTGATTCTTTTCTAACCTGCTGCATATAATATCAAAATTGGTAAAACCAATATGGTCTATATTAATTTTCACTCTGCAAATGCAATTAAAATTGCAAACACAGTATTGGGTTTGTTTCTGGGAAGGTAGAATTAAAAAGTGGTGAATCTGTATTCAACTCTGATATCTTGCACAGGTTTTGAGTTTGTAATAAAACTAAAAGGGATGGAGGAAGAGGTGAGAGAGAAAATACAAAAATGGTACCAAAACTGAAATTCTAGCCATTGAGAGAGATTCAACAGGGGGCTTTCCCCTTTAGAAAAGAGAAGATTTTAAGCCGACCTCAGAAGTCTCTAAATTAGTGGATTGATCAGTTGGAAAGATTTTGGAGATCCAATGATTGGAAACTAGAGTACATGAGAGAAAATGATTTAGATGATAAAATGTTGATGTAAATTTAAATGGGATAAAGTAGCAAAGTTAGCACAGGCTGGTTGATTCTCCAGGTTTGTTTCTCTACTGTATATTGTATGTAATTCTACGTGCAGTGTTTTGAACGGCAATGAAGAATCTGTGATCTTAAATAATGATGACTCCAGACAGAGAATTTCTGAAGTAGCAAACTGGGCAGACCGATACCTGGACAGCGGTGTCTCCACGTCTCAGGACATTGTCGATTATTCCTCAGATGAATACAGCGATGATTCTCATGAAACGATGCACTACAGTTACTCGTATGTGGCCTCGGATACTGAGGTGAGCTGACCTGTTCTGTTCAAAAGTGTTTCTTTTGAGTTACAGGCATTCTGGAGTGTTTATTTTTCTCCTCACATGAAGATGGCTAATTCAGTAGATTTCAAAAGTTTCAAGAATGAGTTTCTGCAATTATCGTTTGAACCTCAAAATCTGAACTGTAGAAATTTCCAATGTTGCATAATTGTTCCTTTCCACAATGGATTCCATGGGGAGTTTTTAAAAAAAACTTTCCTTCGCACTTTCCCACTGCCGTATGTCATGTTTACTGTGCTTTCTGTCATAAGGAAGCTAGACTGTCCTGCCCAAAGGTTTGTGGGTCTTGATTTTAATTTTCACAGCTCACATGACCATCTTGGTGGAATGTTGCTGGTGTATATTGCTGATAAATGTAGAAAATTTTGAGCTATGGTTTTATCACCAGGATCTGCTAAATTTAACAAGTGTGCAAATCAGTCAGCAATTTGTGAATTGTCATCAGTTAATTGACTGTTTCATTGTTGTTAATCTGTCATTCCATTTTCTTGGAAATGTCATCTCACATCTCCCTGTAAAGCGTTTCATGAAGTTGAGGTAATTGAAGATTTTAAATGTAAACATTTTTTTCTTTTCTGCTTTTTGTTTTCTTTCTCAATTCAGTCTTTTTCTGCACCTGGTTTGCCCTAGTACTCTTGCCTTTGGACCTTTCTCAGCACTTTCCCCTGTTTTATATCTCAATCCTTAACTCGGGAATACACTCTTCACCCCATTAATCATCAAGGTCACAGCAGCTTTGTCTCCCTTAAGATCTTTCACTTTCAGTGGTTACAAGATGAAAAATAAATTCTGCTGAAAGGTGAGGAAGTAATATCTAACTGGACAGTGAGATGCCTCACGCCAGGAAATGAACAATTCAGCATTTGTTTCGTGATTTCATACAAAACATTTCTATCATTGTAACAACCAGTTGCAAAAATCTGATGTCTCCAGTCACAAAACACAGATACCACAGCTTGGCACTTCTTCAGGAAAAACTCTGAAGAGTTGCTAGGTGTTGTAAATTCATTTTTTTCTTAGGAATCTATCTGATTTGTAGATTTAAGTTTGTCAAAAAATACTGCCATGTTAATGCTAATGGTCTAATGATTAGTTGATTTCAGGGAACTGATTATTTCCGTGGTTCGATTATTTCTAAACAGTGGAACATGTAGGCTATGAGAGCAAATAATTGATTGTTACTATCAGGCAGAGTTTCAACATTGTATACAGGCAGCGCATACAGTCCCTTTTTCTTTTCAAAGGTACATATAGCACAAACACCTCCCTAACCAACCAATTTGATTTAAATGTTATTCTGACATTTGCCTGCTTCCAGGTAATTGAGTATGAATTTACTATTCTACATTTATATAAAATTATCGGAGGCCAAATCCAGCAACTCTAAATCATTGAATAGTGTAATGTTATCCATGTAAATTGGTTCTGCAAACGAAGGATTCTCTTCCAGCTGTGTCAAACTTATGGTTACTTTGTATTTGTGGGTCTACCTATAATGAGGTCTTTATTGTTTCCAGGTAAATGGTGAGGGGCACAAAGGGTTGGTGAATTCCATTTTAAGTAAGCTGTATTGACTTTTTTCATTAACTTCAAATCTTATTATACAATTAAGTTTAGGACTTTGTTCCCAATTAAATATTGAAGATCAAAGCCATTGTTTTGACATGTGACACAAATATGTTCCTTACCCACCCCATACCATCACCACCGCCACCCCTAAAACACTCATCCTAAAACCCCCCTCATTTGTTTGAATCTCTCCATAGCCTCTCTCTTCCTCCAGAGCCATAACCCTCTGAGATTGATGTTCTTCAATTCCAAGCCTTCAAAACCTACAATTTTCAGTATTCCATCATCAGCTACTGTCCTTCAGCTAGCCGAGATGTAAGATCTAGACATTCTTCTAACCCTCCATCTCCTCCCCTCCCTCCCTTCCACCACCCTCTCTTTGAGGTGCTTATTAAACCATATCACTTTGATAAAACATTTGATCACCAGCCTTAATATCATTTAATGTAGATTAGTGTCAAACGTTTGTTTTGATACAATTCACTTGCTGTTTTAGCACACAAAGGTGTGGTTGTAGACACAGAATCATAGAATCCCTACAGCGTGGAAACAGATCATTTGATCCAACAAGTCAACACCGACCCTCCAAAGTATCCCACCCAGACCTAGTCCCCTACCCTATTACTTTACATTTCCCATGACTAATGCACCAAACCTACACCTCCCTCGACACCAATGGGTAATTTAGCACGGCCAGTTCACCTAAGCTGCACCACTTTGGACAGTGGGAGGAAACTGAAGCACCCAGAGGAAACCCACGCAGACACGGGAGAATGTGCGAAAGTCACCCAAAGCTGGAATCCAACCTGTAGCTGTTGAGTCAGTGCTGCTAACCACTGAGCCACCGTGCAGACATGTTACTGAACATGTCAGGATAGAGTCAGGAATAAACCAATAAGATGACTCTGGACAAGAAGCAGCCAGGAAACCAGTGGGATTCATGTAATACAGAGCAAAGGAAAAGTGACCTTGTGGGAAGTGAATATAAAATGTGCTTTTAATGTTTGTAATAATCTCTCTGTGGACCAAGACTGTTGAATGTTTATCTGGCTGTTTCTTTTAGATGCCGGAGTTTAAATCTGAGGTGGATGGACTGCCCGGGACGTGGAAGCCATCACGGCCTGTTAGCCGTTCCAGTTCTATAGCATCATCAAGGAGACGTCTGCCAGCATTCACCTCCAAGGTAACTTCCCAACAATGACCGATGAGAAGACACCCTCTATCAGCCCTTGCCCGTGCACAATATCAATACCTTGAGCATCGCGACATTTTACCCCCTCAGCACCTTCCCAACCTAGCCAGAACCATGTGACCAGAGAGGTGAAAGGTTGAAATTTAAAAACTGAGACCAATTGGGGGGGGGGGGGGGGGTGAAAGAGAGATGTTCCACTCTGAGCCCCTTGGGTCAGAGGGCCAATTCCCATTTTTTCCCCCTAGATTAACTCCTGGGACACGCCAATTCTAATCTTTTGAATTGGGCAAACAAGACATTCCCAAAATGTATGGGAAGTCAACATTATGATGAATACGACATTGTAAATCCACGTTTTACTTTGGGAGAAGGGGGTGATGCATTTGTATTGGGGTTGCAGTTTATAAATGTTTACATCATTGCCATTTAATTGAAGTTTAATCCATTTTTGTTGACTGTGGTGCCAGCTATCAATTCCTAGAGACCCAAAATGTTCTGTTTCTAAACCTCTATCAATAAGAGCATGTTATTTTGTCTGTGATCATTCAAACTATGATGTACCAATCTGCAATGTGAAGTATTTTTATAAGTAATTTATTTGGTTTGCATTAAATTGAGGATACTGTTATTCTTAGGCTCATAAGCAGCTGCTAATCTAGCCCTTTCTGTAAGAGTTGCAGACTTGTGTTAAGTTTGCTTTTTGTTCAGGCACTCTGCTCAACCGAGAATTCACAATGAAAACTGGTGAAGAGATGAACATTACTTAAAAATGAAGATCTCTCAAACTCCAGGCTGGCTGCATTTGGCTATTGAACAGAACTTGAGTTTTCTCTTTGTTCCTGCTTGGGTCCTGCAACAGCATAATGGAAACCATAAGCTTAACTTGCAACACCTTCTAGTTTGATTTCCACAGTCTTCTGATGGATCTGTATTTGATCATTGCACCTCACTCATTATCACCCTGTGGAGTTTCTACAAGGGATGGCTTCCCATGTTAGCAGCCATTGGGAGAGGGACAGATTGGAACAGCCTGAGACTCACTAACCAGTTCCAGGTTGATGCTTTGTTGCATGTACTTAATGTATAAGTAATACTTGAATATTTCTGGGAATGCAGCAATTCTATGCTTTCATGTTGATGGGCAATATTCAAACTAGGTCGGCAATCTGAATGTGCCCAAATTAAGGAAGCATGGTAAATCTTCTCTTGAATGGAATGGTGACTGCATGGTAAACCAGCAGGCAGAACTGGTTAGACACTCAATGCCAACAATATGTGGTGTAAGTGTTTGCTCAACCTTACCCCAAGCGTGCGTTGATCCAGGCAGTAGATAATTGTTTATTTTGGGAAAGGGTCAGTGTTGATCCATTTCAGTGCTGATTTAGGGGTGCTGACCAGGATATTCCAATTGCTCTGTGTCTCCCCACTCCTGAGATGGAAATTTCACCAGGTTGTGGATGTTGGCGGGTCATGGCTTTTATTCAACTGAATGGACTGACGCTTACTTGTGAACATGCCTCCAAAGTAACAGCACTCTGGTAAGGTACAGGAGGGTGTATGCTGAATGTGGGGCTGTGCCTTAGGTGGGAGGAGAAAGTTATCAAAGAAAGCTACGCGTTTATATTGCCGGTTAGAAAGACAGCTGATTATGAGAAGATGGCTATTAGTTAACCACTAAATTTCCTTAATTGAGGGTGGGTTGAGAGTCCCAAATGAACCTTGTTGTCCAGAACCTAATTGGTGAAGTGGCAGGAAGAGGTTTTCACACAGGGTGGTGCGTGTATGGAATGAGCTGCCAGAGGAAGTGGTGGCGGCTAGTACGATTGCAATGTTTTAAAAGACATCTGGATGGGTATATGAATAGGAAGGGTTTGGAGGGATATGGGCTGGGTGCTGGCAGGTGGGACTAGATTGGGTTGGGATATCTGGTCGGCATGGACCGAAGGGTCTGTTTCCATGCTGTACATCTCTATGACTCTAAGTAACTCTTGGCTCAACTGGTCCAATATCTTCCCCCTTTTACCACACTTTGACCATCTCTAAGGAGGAGAGAAAATTCCAAAGTGTACAAAATCACTTATTCATTTCCAGACTGTTAACCTTTGGGAGTTCCTGGAAACATTTTTACTACATTTAAATATAAGCTGTTGTATATGCATGATGTATAACCTTTTTGTCATGTAAAATTAACTGAGCAGATCATCCTGCTATGATACATCTGCCTGTATCCCTGCACGTGCACCATAACACACAACCTGTGACACATCCATATTTCATCCCCCACACAGTCAGGGGATCATGATCAATTGGAGAAATTAACTGAGATCAGCAGTTCATTGTGTTGGATGCCTTACCTAATCTCTGACATTTTCTCATTGAAATTTTAGCTTCCTTTTTTTTTTAAAGAGGTAATTCAGTGATTTGAGTTCAGTTGAATTGAATTCTGATATTAGTTATTCTGATGAATCAGGACTATAAACTTCACAAAAGGAAAGTTAAAAAGAATTTAGATTCGTGCATTTTTATCAAAGAATGTTGTTTGTCTTTTCAGAACACGGGTAATGCAGTAGAGAACTCCAAACCCGATGGCCCACTCTACAGACTTGTCCTTGCTGGGGATGCTGGTTCGGGGAAATCCAGCTTTTTATTGCGTCTGTGTATGAATGAGTTTAAAGGGCATATTCCTACCACCTTGGGTAAGAGATTTATCTTTTGTAACTGCCTGATTTTGTTGTTTTAATGTGACTGTTTTAAGTGAACTGCCTTGCATTCTCAATGTTTCTGTTTGAAAGCAACAGTTCAGGTATTTACTCAACTGGTGTTGGAACAGAGGCAATAGGGGTGAGTCACCTACACCAAACGCATTTTATTTACTTGTGTTCCAGGATGCATTGAGGTTTGGAGATGTTATTAAGGGGAGAAAATTAGAGGAAGTGGTAAAGGCAAGTACAGTTACAAAGTTTGATCAGGTACATGGATAGGAAAGGTGTAGAGGGATATGAGCCCAGCATAGGCAAATGAGACTAGTTAAGGTTAGGAAACCAGGTTGGTATGGATGAGTTGGGCCAAAGAGTCATACAGCACAGAAACAGACCCTAAGTGCAGTCACTGAAGGATTGCAAAACCAGCAGTTGTAGGTCGCAAGGTTGGTTAAACCTTTTTTGGGTAGGATAGTTTAGTTCACCAGTACTGTGCTAGGAATGCAGCAAGACATGAGTTAAAATCGCACTACAGTACTTCTGAGAATTCTGAGAATATGTCTTTAAATAGAAGTAATAGAAACTCCTCAGTAAAAGTAACAATCAGTTTCTCATTATTGTCATGGAAACCCTAACTGCATTGGGAAAGGAAACCTTCTGTCTTTGCCTGCCTTATGTGGGACTCCAATCACATAGCAACTCTTAATGCTTCACTCTAACTACTCCAATGTATCAAAACTGTTACGAACTGTTGCTGAGCAAGTACCCTCATCACTGTTTTGAGGGTGACTGTTGAGGTCCAGCAAATGTTGGCCAAGCTGGCTGGCTGGTGATGCCCACTTCCTAAGAATGAATACACTTTGCATGGATGGAGTGCAACCAAGATACACCAAACCTGTCCCTGGAATGGTGGGATTGTCCTGTAAAGAGAGATAATGGCCTGTATTCTCTGAAGAAGAATTCCTGAAGAAGGGCTCAAGCCCGAAATGTCGATTCTCCTGCTCCTTGGATGCTGCCTGACCTGCTGCGCTTTTCCAGCAACACATTTTCAGCTCTGTATTCTCTTGGGCTTTGAAGGATGAGGTGGTCTTGTTGAACCCTACAAAATAATACTTAAAAGGGGTAGATAGGGTAAACGTGGTTGAGTTAGTGTTCCGAACCTGCTGGGACCATTTAAAAATAAGAGGAGTGCCATTTAAGACTGAGATTAGGAGAATATATTTTAAACTGAGGGAGGTGAATTTTTGGAATTCTGCTTTTAAAGGGATGTTGAAGTTCAGTCTGTGTATATTTAGAACATAGAACATAGAAAAATACAGCGCCCTTTGGCCCTCGATGTTGCGCCGATCCAAGCCCACCTAACCTACACTAGCCCACTATCCTCCTTATGCCTATCCAATGCCCGTTTAAATGCCCATAAAGAGGGAGAGTCCACCATTGCTACTGGCAGGGCATTCCATGAACTCACGACTCACTGAGTAAAGAATCTACCCCTAACATCTGTCCTATAACTTCCACCCCTTAATTTAAAGCTATGCCCCCTTGTAATAGCTGACTCCATACGTGGAAAAAGGTTCTCGTGGTCAACCCTATCAAAACCCCTAATCATCTTCTACACCTCTATCAAGTCACCCCTAAACCTTCTTTTCTCCAATGAAATCAGCCCCAAGTGCCTCAGCCTTTCCTCATATGATCTTCCCACCATACCAGGCAACATCTTGGTAAACTCCTCTGTACCTGTTCCAGTGCCTCCACATCTTTTCTATAGTATGGCGACCAAGATTTAAAATAGAAACTAATACATTTCTGACTTTGATCAGTCATGATCATTTAAATGACCGAAATACCTGCTACAAATCTATGTTCCACTTGTAAAACTGTGCGCCCAATTACATGGACCATATTAATAATATTGTCTTATGCATCTTTTTAGTAACTTTTTCTGCTTTTCTTTCAAAAGATCTAATCCTAATGTTGAATATTATCTTCTGGTGGAGGGTCACTGGACTCCTCATTACCTCCGCTTTCTCTCCACAGATGCTGTCAGACCTGCTGAGCTTTTTCCAGCAATTTTTGTTTTGGTTTCTGATTTTTCCAGCATGCATTGTATTTTTTAAAAAAAATCTATCTGTTTGTCTTTAGGAGTTGATTTTCAAATGAAGAAGTTATTGGTTGATGGTGAAAGTGCCACGTTACAGATTTGGGACACTGCTGGGCAGGAGAGGTAAAGGTGACTGGTTAAAGTGAGAAACTTAATGGCTTTTCTGAAATAAGTCAGAATTTAAATCTGCATCCTTGCCCACAATTATTATATTCTATTTTTATAGCATTAGATGTTAATTGCACAGAGAATACTCACCGTAGCCATGTTTAAAGTGGTCCATCTGTGTATGCACTTATAGTTAATGCAGGGAAGTATAATCTTAGAGATGCAAAACCTTTGCTCTTGTACAAACATAAAGTAAATGACAAAATACTTGTTCCACCAACATGTTCCAAATTATAACACTCAAATCTCTATTATAGTAAGCCACCCAGCTGGAGGTTACAGATGGGGTTTAAAACTGCACCAGCCCTATTTTTCAGTGTGGAACCTGCTCTATTTCATTCCAATAAAATGAGTCACTGACTTTGTCAGGAATGATTGGTTGATTGTGGGTTTCTGCTGTGAAGGTAAAAAAATCATGTTTGAGTGTGATCTTTTTTAATGGAGGAATTTGATTTTTGCTCAAACGTTTTGTTTTCCTTCGGAGAGGAATCTCGCAATATACTGTTCCCAGTAAATGAAGCCCTCTAATCTTTTTAACCAAGTTTGTTAGCCAGAATTAAGAACCAGTCATACCACTTTCATTCCATATTTTATCTTCTATTTTGTCACTATCTCTTTAGCTTAGCAATCTCTTTTTTTTAAAAAAATAAAACTGCATCTTTGTAACGATGTCTCTTACTGTAGGTGAACAATATGGATGAATCCGTTTTGAGTCTGTACAGTACGAAACCCATTTCCATATAGCTCAAATGCTTTTTAGTAAACCACGGCATTTTTCTTCCTTTTATTTTCTGTCAGGTTTCGCAGTATTGCCAAATCCTACTTCCGAAAAGCACATGGTGTGTTATTACTATACGACGTGACCTCTGAGACTAGTTTTCTTAATGTCAGAGAGTGGATTGATGAAATTAAGGTACATCTCTTGTTTGCTTAACAATTTTTCAACCTTTTCTACGGTTTTGTATTGGGCTGTTATGACAGTGGGCATTTTCAAGTTTATAGTCGTTCACTTAAGCTACTGTTGTGGTCTAGCTTCCTTTTGGATTACATGATCTGTTTGCAGTTGTATAAGAAAAAGCAGCTGTAGAAAGCCATTTTGGACCCTCAAACCTGTCCCACTATTAAACATGTTCTTGGTGGATCTGTCTCTGGTTTGATTCTCCCTATCAAATTGCATGACCTCTCATTTTCTTACATTAAACTTTCACATTTTTGCCATTCACTCGATCTACTTATATCCCCTTGCAGGTTCTTTTATGTCCCTCATTGCAAAATGCCTCCTCACCCATCTCTTGTATCAGCAGCAAACTTGGATACATTATACCTCCAAGTTATTAATACAAGTCACAAATAGAGGCCCAAGGACTGACCGATCTTGTGACACTCCCCTAGTTAGTATTTCCACCTGAGAAGACCATCACTTAATCCATGCTAATACATTACCCCTAATACTGAGAGCTCTGCCTTGTGTAGTAATCTTCTATGTGGTACCATTACTGAATGTCTTTTGGAAGTTCAAATGCATTACATCTTCTAGTTTTCCTTTATCAACTCTGCTTGTTCATATCTTAGAGGAACTCAAGCCAATTGGTTAAATATGATTTCACTTTCACTAGATAGAAATGGCAGGCCATTTAGAAGAGCTAATGCATTCTTACTGAACTGTCATTTTCCCAATGACAGGCTAACTAGCCTATAGTTGTCTGCTTTGTGTGTTTCTTCTTGAATACAGGGATCATGTTAGTGATGTTGTGATCTGTTGGAACCCTCTGAGAATCTAGTGAGATCTGGAATATTCCAACCAGTGCCTTCACTGTCTCTGCAATCACTTGCTTTTAAAATCTTTTATCTCCAGGTCATCGGGTTCTGGTGATTTTTTTTTTGTTTTTGGTCTGCATTCAGCCCCATTTATTTGTCACATACGGTGTTCTAATTGATACTGTCACAAAAAATTTTCCCTCCCTTGCCTATCTGATATCTTTGGGATTTTCACAATGTCTCCCACTGAAGACTGAATCAGATAACCTAACCAATATTTTGCCATTTCTCTGTTCCTGATTAACTCTCAGAACTCCAAGGATCCCACATTCAGGTTTAGCTGCTGTTCTGTCATTTTGTATGCCTCAAGATGCTCAGGGGAATTTGTTAGTTTGAATCCTACAGTACAGAAGAGGTCCTTCAGCTCAAGTCTGTACTGCCAACTGTTGTTTTTTTTTGTAGACTTCAGTGACTTCTGACTTACGTTGCGTTTTTGTCACTTTGTACGCCTTAGTTTTTGATTGGATAGTCGTCTTGACCAATTTTTGTTCACTACAGATGGTTCATGGTTGTTCTCCTTGTCCTCCTCTTTGACCAGGCAGCCTTTTTTTTTTTTTGCTGAGCAAACATCTGCCACTGATCCTTCATTGGTGTTCACCTTCGTCCAATTTTCAAGCCCGTTTAGTTCGTACTTCTGTAATTTACCTTAAGTTGAGGACCCTGGGTATCTGTGTTGCTCGCCATCAAACTGAAATACATCCCACCCCAACAGGATCCTTTTCTCTCTCTTGTCTATGAATCCTACCCCATTACTAGATCTAAAACAGGCTGTTACTGTGTAGGTTCTGCAACATGTGACTCTAAGAATCAATCCCCCAACACGCTTTGTAAATGCATTTTTCCATGTTACCTTTACCTTTACCTTTTACTTCTTCTAGTCAATCACCCATGTCTGTTGTAGTGCTTCCCTATGATTCAAGTCCTTTGTTCATCCTGTAACTGTATAATTCTCTCTTATTTTTCTAAAATGTTCAATGTCCTGAGATTATCTTATCTCTTCCTCTTTTAAATGGGGTGACTAGCAGATTACACAGTGGGTGCCAAATGTATGGTTTCCTCAGAACCTATAATGCTGAACTCTACTACAGTGTAGAAGCAGCATAGTTCTGTGTATATAAACAGCATGTGCCACAGGGCAGAGTTGTCCAAGCAAAGCAATAATGATAGCGACAAATCAAACTGATTAGTGTACAGTGACCGTACAGAAACCAGAGTTTCCTAAACTGTTCTCCAGGTGGGAAATTGATTTCTCTTCCATGATTTTCTCTTTCACCTGGAGTTTGACATTTTATGACCAATTGCTATTTTAAAAAATAAATCAATTTTAACCTTTTAAAGGAGAGTTGTGTATTTATATCATACTTTCAAGATCCTTAAGATATCCCAAAGTACTCGATAGTTACATTTTGCAAATAAATTTCTTTTTTAAACCATTCTCCCTGCAAGATTAAACAGCACTGGTCAGATAATCTCCTGTCAAATTAGTTTTGAGAAAGAAATTTTATCCAGGTACTTCAAATTGTGCCATGATATTAGTGCCAACACAAGACATTAACATTTTCTGAAGATGAATAGTAAAAATAAGAGTAATGAATCTGACTCTAACTCTAACTAAAAGGGTTCCTTTGAGGTAGGGGCATTGCAGAGGTACTAAATGAGTATTTTTGTATCTGCCCTTACCAACAATAAGATACTGTCAAAGTCATAATGAAGGTGGGGTTGGGGAATAGTTGACATACTGGATGGGCTAAAATTTGAGATTATTAGTTAGGCTGGAGGTATATAATGTTGATAAACCACCAAGAATTGATCAAAGTATGCTGACGGATGGAAACTACGAAGGGACTGGCACTTCCACACGCTTCATTTACTGTATCCGTTGCTCCCAATACAGTCTCCTCTACATTGCAGGGGGTAGGACACCTACTTGTGGAACATCTCTGGGACATGCACGAAACCGTTCCACTGCCACATGGATGAATGTTTTAAATCTTTTTCCCACTCCCCAAGGACCATGTAGGTACTGTGCCACCTCTATCACCAAACCTTGACCACCCACTGCCTGGAGGGGGAATGTCTCATCTTCCGTCTTGGGACCCTCCAATCACACGAGATCAATATGGATTTCACCAGTTTCTTCACTTCCCTTTCCCTCATCTTATCCCAGATCCAACCTTCCAACCGTGCACCACTCTCTTGACCTGTCCATCTCCCTTCCCACCTATCCGATCCACTTTCCTCTCCAACCTGTAACCTTCACTCCCACCTTCATCTGCCTATCACACTCAGCTATCTTCCACTTCCCTCCCCTCTTTCCTCTCTCTCTCTCTTCCCCGCCCCACCCCACCCTCCCCCACGTCCCATTTACTTCTCAGCACCCTTGGCCCACAAGCCTCATTCCTGATAAAGGACTTTAGCCCGAAATGTTGACTCTCCTGCTCCATGGATACTGCCTGACCGGCTGTGCTTTTCCAGCGCCACACTCTCGATACTGAATTAAGAAAAAAGCCAGCCTGGACCTGTTAAAGGCAAATTGTATATGACTAATTTGCTTAAGCTATATTACCTAATCAGTCCTTTCAACACATCTTGTGTTTTGAGAAATCTTATTTAATGAGGTTGCCTGCAGCTTTAAATCTTGGCGAATAAAAGGTCTGAAGAACAGCAATGTGACTAAGTTTGTGTTTGGGCTGGAGGCTTCTGAAGTGGTTGGTACACAAATTACTGTTTCTCTTAACATAACAGCAACTTGGTCTCGTATGCGCATTCGCAATTCTAAAATTTATAGATGACATTCAACTTGTATCTCGTGAACTGAGAGCAGGTTGATGAGCACTTTTCAGGGAACATAGACTGAAATTTGGTGTATGGCAATGCACCAATTTTGTAGAGTGGGTGAACGGGGGCAACACAATAAAAGGTGCCCTTCTAAACACGATGGAGCAGAGGCCTGGAGTACATGTGCACAAATTGTTGAAGATAGGGAAAGTTAAGAAATAAGTTTTTTTTAAAAAAAAGTATATCCCATTCTTGGGTTCTGTAAGTAGAAGCATCAAACATTAGCAACGGCATCATGGTGACCACTAATTCTGTTATAATCTGAGATTGGTCTGATTCTTTGACACTTCAGGGAAGATGTGAAGGCTTTGGAGAGTGTGGAAAACCATAGGATTCTTTAGTTACATGGCTGGATAGATTGGAGAGGCTATGGTTGCTGTCCTTTCGCTGAATGGGATTAGGTGGGAGCTGGACAGAAAGTATGGAATGTTCAGACATGCAAAAGGTCAGAAAGGATAATCCATTTTTACAGACTTACTAGGATGTTGCCAAGGTTGGAGGATTAGAGCTAAAGGGAAATGCTGAATAGACTGGGGCTGTTTTCCCAGGAGCATTGGAGGCTGAGGGGCAACCTTGTAGGGGTTTACTAAATCATGAGGGGCACAGATAGGATAAAGATACAGTTATTTCCCTGGGGTGGGGGGAGTCCATAACCAGAGGATATAGATTTAGGATGAGACCTAAGGGGCAACTTTCTCACAGGGTGGTGCTTGTATGGAATAAGCTGCCAGAGGAAGTGGTGGAGGCTAGTACAATGGTAACATTTTAAAAGGCATTTGGATGTGTTTATGAATAGGAAGGGTTCGGAGGGATATGGGCTGGGTACTGGGAACTAGATTGAGTTGGAATATCTGGTTGGCATGGATGAGTTGGACTGAAGGGTCTGTTCCCATTCTATACATCTGACTGAGTGCTGCTGCTGCTGTGTTAAAGGTCATATACCAGTGGAGAAAGCTTCCAGAGTCCCACTTTTTTCTGTTTCAAAGTTTTTAGTTTGAGTTGGATGATATAAAGCGCAGTGCAGTTTGCCTGGATACCCAACAGCAGAAATGAAAAGTCCGTTCCTGCTCTCTCTTTAGAGACTCATGTGGCAGAGGGTGTGGGCGCAGTGACCCTTCACTTCAATGCACCTTCATTGAAAACTAGCAGGTGTAGACCAAGACATGGACTGAGAACTAACGGCGACATAAAGAAAAGCCTGTTTAGAATCCTGATTGTACTTCTGATGCAGATTCAAGAGTAGTTTTGAATGGGAATTGGTTAAACAGCTGAAGGGAAAATATTTGTAGGGCTATAGGGAAAGGACACTGCTTTCACAATGTGCTCATTCTAAAGATTCTGAGATCCTTTTATGACCACCTGAGCAGGCAGGTGGGGTGTTGACAGAAATACCAGATTAGATTGCATGTTCCAGTCTAAAAATGAATCTCTAACATTCTTTCTTGGGCAAGAGATCTTGTGCCAAGGCTAGAAAATTATATTCATCAACTTTTCTGTCCATGGCACCTTGCATTCTCCAGATTGGTTGGTAATTTTATCTATGTAACCAAAGTTATCCATGAGATGTGACATACATTTTATCTTCAGGATATTCTAAAGTATAATATATGAAACTTCTCACCTATCTCCTGCTGTGTGTTGGTGTGTGGAGTATTGCACTGTCTACCTGAACCAAGATGGTGAGCTGGTATTGTATACTCTTGATGCTGTTGTCACCAGTGAAACAAAATGATTTACAATCTGTTCCTTAAATGGGATCTAAGGCTTTAACAATATCAGGAACTCTTTTTCCAAAAACCTTGTATATTGTGAAACCTATATAAGCAGACACTAGAATCTTGATTAATCCAAATAACTTGGAAGAGGCACTCTGAAACCATGGACCCTTCAAATTATGGACAGCCATCAAATGTATTTTTTAAAACAGGTGAACAAGTGAGTTCTGTGACAGAAATTGTTTTTGTGGAATAGGGAGCTGTTTTTTTTTCTTGCATCTGTAGCGGTGGACAAACTGTTCTACCTGTGGAATAGACACAACTCCATCTCCAGGATGAGTAGCTTCTCAGATGCTCTTTTTAGGTAAAGAATTCCCTGTTGACTTAAAACACAAAACAGAAAATACCAAAATAGACTGCTCAAGACTGTGTCCCCAATATGCAGGCTTCATTATGTATGGCATGCAAACAGTTCAAAGTTTACAATGAATGAATGTGTTTTTCAGAGTTCTACTGACTTCCCAACGCCAATTATCTTAATTGGGAACAAAATAGATTTGAGAAACGAACTGCCTCGTACACAGCGTGGCACTGTGCTGACTGCCCATGGAGAGAAATTAGCTATGGTGAGATTTATTGTGATATAAATATATATTGTCATTAATACAAACCAGAAGTGAAATTTATATAAAAGCTGCTTTTCCAAACAAAGTGACACTAATAAAGAACAATTTTTCAGGTAAATGATTAAGTTGGTTTTCACTGTTACTACAATGAGCATATGGCCTTTCCGCACGTGTGTCCAGCAGTGTGGGTATTACATTGAGTTAATCTTTCTTAGTGGTTGTTGTGATATAATTTGTAGATTAACCTGTATGTAAATAAATCCAAGTTAACCAGTTGTCCAGTTCCAGGCACCACATTTTTAGGAAGAATGGCAAGACTTCTGAGAGGGTACAGAAAGTTGAGGATATATATATGGGTGAGGGACTTTAGTTAAAATGACAAATTGTAGAAGCTGGGCTGCTCTCCTTAGGTATGAGTGAACATTTTGATAGTAGTCAAATTAAGACATTCAAAATTCCAATAAGAGAATCTGGATAGGTGGAGGGTGGAAAGGTCATTTACAAGAGGGCACAGGTGGGGGGAGTTTAGGGGTGAAGTGTAGGGAAAATTTTTCATTGAGGATGGTGGATACCTGGAATGCACTACCAGTGCAAGTGGGGGAAGTAGGCACATTAGCAGCATTTAAGGTGTATCTTGATTGATTGCCTCTTATTCATGTATCTGAGTAATAGAAATCTACATATAGGCAATATGTAGCGGAAATAAATAGGAATCATTGCAGGCTTGGTGGGCAGAAAGCTCCTAAACCAGAGGGGACTAATCTAGAGTAATTGGCAGAAGAAATTATGGTGACATGAGAACACTTTGGATGCGAGCAATTCAGTGTGAGACAGAGTGCCAATCCTAGTGATGGTGATTCAAATGTGGTTTACAAAAGAAAATAGGCTGAATGTCTGAAGAATGTTTTGTTTGGGATAAGGGCAGGTGATGGCTGAATGACTTGTGATGACCAGAAATGGACTCTAAACTGGTCGTCTTCTTTGTCTAGACTTACAACGCATTATTCTGTGAAACAAGTGCTAAAGATGGGACCAATGTGGTGGAGGCTGTTCTGCATTTGGCCAGGTAAATTCACTTCTAACTGTACAGTTCTACGGTATTAAAGTAAACCGAATGAGTCTATTCTAACTGCTGCAATTACTTGGGTAACAACACAAAACCACTTAATGAAAGAGGAAGAACTTTCTTTACAGATCATTCTTTATCCTGGTTTCTGGATTACATGAAGAACTTTGGAAGTAATGCAGATAGATTGCAAACAAAAAATAATGCTGGAAATCAGAGGATCAAGTAGCATCTGTGGAGAGAGCAAGCTAATGTTTCAAGTCTACATGACTCTATCTCCATAGATGTTGCCTGACCCTCTGATTCCCAGCATGGTTTTGTTCAGTACAGATTGCATCATCTGCAGTAATTTGCTTCTGCATTATGTCTGATTAATCACTGGTTTGATTAAAATTGGAGCTTTTGGTGTTAAGATAATCCCTGTGTTGAGAAATGTTCCATTACTGAGACATGTATTCACAAATTCCTGGAGTGGGGACAAGGTCCAGAAAATAATGGAATTGTCATAGTTATCCTGGTAATAGTTATTAAAACAGAAGTTGTACTGAACAAGTGTTACTGGGATTCACTACTTGGTCTTGTGGTGCCTTGCTCTTGCAGCTACTATTCAAGAGTGAGGTATGTTAATCAGTGACGTTCATAGCCAAGTCTTGTGTAGTGTCTGCACTCTCTGGCTAGCAATCGGAAATGGAAATCTTGACAGCAGTGGGTGAGTTGACAAATTAGGACTGAGAAAATGAAGGATGTTAAGCCTGATTTCAAGTTCCTGAGGGATTTAATGGGACACCCTGATGAGTTGCAGGTTATACCATCAGGATGGGTGCTGCCTCTTGGGCAGAGGGAAAATCTCTCGATCAACTTTAAGTGTTGCATACAGGCTGTAGCAACTGAAATCTGAATCCACGCCTTGTTGCCAAATCAAAACAGCTGAAGCATGAAAACCCATCTCTGGCCAACAAGAACAAAACCACAATAGACCCCTGTATGCATCAGATAACCAGACATACCTAGTACAAATGTTTATGTGCCAAAACCATGTTCAGCAGTACTAATTAATCTCTAACTGAAACACAAATCATTGGAATAAACTTGATGTCTGTCCAGTGCATACATCAACATAATTTGTGTTCATTTCTCCCTTGTGCAGAGAAGCCAAGAAGAATGCAAACATCAGGGACAGTGTTCAACCAGTGACAAAGCTAATAGCAGCAGATGGGAAAAAGGTACTGAACAACTGCTGCAAAACATAAGACTAGAAATCCTTGGATTGTCATTGTTCACTGTCCTCAAAGACGCAGATAATTCATGGGATTTGTGATGTTTGCTCACAATACGCTATAACGCATTTTTCCTTTTGGCAAAATTTTACTCTCATTTGAGAGCATCTGTTTAATGGCCACTAAATGGCTAACACTGTATATTTTTGATGGTATATAGGTTGAAATGTATATTTTTGAGCTGAGGAACAAGTGTTACCCATTCTATTTTGTGATAAATTTTAACCTTGATATGTAACTGACACTTTAAAAATAACGTGCAAGGAATGTAAAAATAAGTTTTATAAAATGAAGGAGTTTGTTTTTTGAAATGGCATTTATTCAGTAAAAGCTTTTGGGTTAGAAACTGAAATAAAGTGAATTACAGTAAACCACTTTTTTTTCAAAGTTTGGGAGAAGATTTGTAGCTCGGGTGCTCGTTGTTGTGGTTTTGTTCGTCGAGCTGGGAATTTGTGTTGCAGACGTTTTGTCCCCTGTCTAGGTGACAACCTCAGTGCTTGGGAGCCTCCTGTGAAGCGCTTCTGTGTTGTTTCCTCCGGCATTTATAGTGGTTTGTCTCTGCCGCTTCCGGTTGTCAGTTCCCAGCTGTCTGCTGCAGTGATCGGTATTTTGGGTCCAGGTCAATGTGCTTTTTTTTAAATTTGACATTTTTCAAACTTTCTTCTTTCTCAATCTTTAACTCCACAGAGATAAAAGTCAATTTTTCCTGAAAATTTACTGATTTCATGTTCCACTATATCTTCCTCCACAGGATTACTGCTTGGCTTCATCCCAGGTAACTGTTCTTTGTATCTATATCCCAAGTATCTATCATTCTTGACTACACCCAGGATATTTTTAAAAAATGATCAATCCAGTTACTGTACACTGCAGACTTGGGAACACTGCAAGGAATTAAATTCTTGGATATGGTGAGGACTACCCTTTCACTTTGAAGTAAAAGCGTCTTTCCTGTGTGATCTTCAGTTATGACAACCCAAAAGCAGTGCACCTTACTCGCCAGCAGTCAAGTGCTCATATCTGCTGAGAACAGACTTTCATTGTTAGGAATTTGAGTGGGTTGCATTGGCCTAGTGACCAGCATATTTTAAACCAGTGTTTTCTATGGCTAGGAATCTTTTTGTCTACAGGGCTTTCGTTTTCGCTTCATCCATCTGCAAACTTGCTGATTTAAAACTGACTGGTTCCATCTGCTGGAACTGAAGAGCTATCACAGCCAGAACACAGTGTAGCAAGATGGTTTGTTCCAGCCAAAGTCTGTTGTTAATAAATACAATAGGGGTATCAGGACAAATTGTGACAATCCCTCCATACCAGAGATCATCCTAGTGAACCTTCTCTTAACTGACTCCAATGAAATAACAGTTTTCTTTAAATAAGGTAGCATGGTCTTACCAGCATCTTATACAGCCTTCCTGGTTACCTGCTGCACCTGTGAGCTAGCTTTGTGTTTTGTATACAAGTCTCTTTTGTGTTGCAAATTTCTGCAGTTTATCCCCATTTAAATAATACTCCTATTTCTCTTCCAAAATGAACTTCACATTTTCCCATACTGTCCTCCATTTGCCAACTCTTGATCAGTCAAGTTATCAATATCTTTCCAAACTGTTTGTACCCCCACCCCGGCACCTTGTTGTTTTTGAGTCATCTGCAAAATTGGTTCCAATACATTTTTACTTTCTTCCTCCAAGTCTTGAATATATATTCTCTGGAATCTCACTGGGCACAGGTTGCCAATGCTTTAAAAGACCATTACCCCCACTTGTTTCTAATGAGCTTTAATTTCTCTTCCTATTTTAAGGACTTTGTCAGTTCTTGTAAACTTTACCCTCAGTTTATTTTCTCTTTTATCATCTTTTTAGTTCTCCTTTGCTGGATTCTCAATTTATCCCAGTCTTTTTGGACTATCACTGACTTTTGTCTTCTGATATGCTTTTTTTTCCATTTTATATTCTCAACTTTCTTGGTTTATTCCTCTCTTACAATCCTTGTTCCTTATTTTTGCTGAGTCATGAATTATCTGCTTAAATGTCTGCCAGTGCTTGTTTACTGTGTTTCCTGCTATCTGTTCAGTCTGTGAGCTAACTCTATCCTCGTTTGATTGTAATTCCCTTTTAACAAAATTAAACTCTCTCCTTTCCAACCTGTCTCACACCTAAACTGTACTATAAATTCTATCATGTTAAGCATGAGTCATCTTTTATTTGTCATTTATTAAACTTGGTTTGTTACCCATTACCAGATCCAGGACAGCTAGTTCCCTGGTTAGTTCCTTGACACATTACTCTGAATTTATAGTCTTAGCTACCCTTTCCAATTTGATTGACCCAATCAGGCTGAGGTGTAAGGTCATCCATTATTGCTGTTCTTCTCTTCACAGGTTCCTATTATACCCTTGCCTTCAGGCTGGGTACTACTTGGGAAGTCTATTCACTACTCCTACCAGTGTCTTCTCCCGCTTTATCTCTCTCAACTGTCCTCATTTCATCTCTTATTAACTCTGCCACACCACTCACCTTTTTCATCTCTTCTGCCTTTCCAAAAGGTCAAATATCTACATATGTCAAGTTCCCAATTCTGAACTCCTTTGAAACAATGTTTCTGTAATGGTTTGAGACTACATCCATTTATCTCAATTTGTGCTGTCAGTTTGTGTGAATTCTGCACTGTTCATTTAATGTCAGGTTTCCACCTAGTGTTACTTGATGGAAATCTTGTTTTCCTTTCATTTTCCCACCTGTTAAAATTATTGGAATGCATGCTACCTACACAGACTTGTTTACTGATTGCCTGCCTGATTTATGTAACCTGCATTTAAGCAGGTGGATGTCTGATTGGATACAGGTTCAGCAGTCTAACCACTTAATGCGAGTTGCCATTGAGCTCATTACATTTTGTTCATTTTACAAATTTATGGAATTTGACTCACTGTATTAATAATAGCTGTCTATTAAGTTAATAGACTCAACCTTAAATGAGAAATCATTCCTATTGAGAACTTCTAGCTTAACTTTAAAAATTACACTTAAGTGGATGATTTTCAGAATTCTGTGTTGAGTTTTGTATAGCTCACTATACACAGATTGGGTGGAGAGCATGTACCCCTACCTTGGAGCTGGGAGGCCTAGGTTTGAGTCTTCCCTGTTCCAGACACGTTAAAACATCCCTGAACAAGTTGGCTAGAAAATTTCCATATCCTGATTGAGTTGGGATTATTAATCTAGAGACCTAAGTAATGTTCTGGGGAGGATTGGAAGGAGAAGTTGTTAAGAGTGAGGACCAGTTCAGTCAGTCTAAGGAGGGTGTCAGTGGAAGGGTACTGGTTGGTTCGACGGGAAGAAGCGGAGGGCTTTGAGGCCTTCGTGATGGGGGATGAAGGTGTGTAGGGACTGGATGTCCATAGTGAAGATAAGGCGTTGAGGGCTGGGGAAATCATGAAGGAGGTAGAGGGTGTGGGTGGTGTCCCGAACGTAGGTGGGGAGTTCTTGGACTAAGGGGGACAGGACCGTGTCAAGGTATGTAGAAATGAGTTTGGGGCAGGAGCAGGCTGAGACAATGGGTCGGCCGGGGCAGTCAGGTTTGTGGATTTTGGGCAGGAGGTAGAAACGGCGGTGTGGGGTTGTGGGACTGAGGTTGGAGGCGGTGGATGGGCGATCCCTTGAGGTGATGAGGTTATGGATGGTCTGGGAGATGATGGTGGGAGGTGGGGTCATGGTCAAGGGGGCAGTAGGAGGAGGTGTCTGCGAGCTGGCATTTAGCCTCAGCAATATAGAGATCGGTGTGCCAAACTACCACCGCGCCTCCCTTGTCTGCTGGTTTGATAGTGAGGTTGGGGCCACACGTTCTGAGAGGTTGGAGTGGGTGAGTGGGGTGGAGAGGTTGAGGCAGTCAATGGCACGGTGGCAGTTGGCTATGAAGAGAGCGAGGGTGGGTAAGAGGCCAGCACAGGGTATCCAGGTGGATGGGGTGTGTTGGAGGTGGGAGAAGGGGTCAAAGGGTGGGTGGGAGTCCTGGTTGGAGAAGTAGGCAGCAGAAGAATTGTTTGACATCTTGCCGTGTGTTGAATTCGTTAATCCGGGAGCGTAGGGGGATGAAGGTGAGGCCTCTGCTGAGGACTGAAGAAGGGCTTATGCCCAAAATGTTAATTCTCCTTCTCCTTGGATGCAGCCTGACCTGCTGCGCTTTTTCAGCAACACATTTTTTCAGCTCTGATCTCCAGCAGATGCAGTCCTCACTTTCTCCTAATGTTCTGGGGACTCTATCTGCTGTAGCAGGATTTGAACTAGAGCTTTTTTATTCATGCAAATTCCACCACAAGTCTAATACTAACCACGATGGTGCATATAACTGAGCAGCGAAGAACAGATCTGGGTATAAACCTAACTTTTCCACCTACTGATTAAATTTAATGTTGGTAGTACCATAGGGGAAAGAAAAGACAAGACTTGTTTTAAATAATTTTGTTTAATTCACAAATACAATAGGGAGCTTTTGGCTCTGTTAGTATCTTGAAAACAAATGCAAATAACTCTACACCCATACTGCTGAAAACGATTGATTTGAGAATGAGGACAGTATCTCTTCCAAATGTTGTTCTGGTCAGATTGAGGTCCACCTAGGAATACTATGTAGAAACAATTCTTTTGATCTACTAAGCACGTTTTAAAAAGTGTAATTATGTGCAGTGTTGTACGCTGTATCAACAGAATCATTGACATTCCACTATTTCACATGATAGCAAATTACTCGAGAATGAAATTTCTTGCAATTGGTTTTAGACAGGCATCCTAGAACATCTCCAGCAACTCTTTTAGTAAGAGTATATTTTAGATCATTAAAACTGCTATACTTGATTGTCAGTCCAATTACAGTTTGAGGCTGAACAATTTAAGAGGACTAAATTCAAATTTGATGTAAAAATAAAAAGCAAGCACAAAACAAAAAGTTCTGTAGAAACAACAGGTCTGGCAGCATCTGGAGAGACAAAACTGTTAAATGTTGAATCTTAAGACACTTCATTAGAACTAAAGAGGGCTGGGAAGGGTTGAATTTATGCTGATGAGGGGAGATTGGGAGCAAGAGAATAGAGTACATGGAGTCAGTACCCTGACCAAGAGAAAAAGGGATAGGCAAAGATTGATGATGATCAACCAAGCGAGAGGTGATAGCTAAATTGGGTACTCAGGAAAAACTGCAAATATTGAAAATAGATTTGTGGCGCTCAGAGCAGGACCAAGGGGTAGGGGATAAACAAGGAAATGGAGTTCTCTCTGAATTGGTTAAACTCAATACTGAGTCCTGAAGGCTAAAGTACCTAAACAGAAGATGATAAATATCCAGTTGAGAGGTAGGGAAGGGGAGGAAGATTCCAGAGAGGTATGATTGTTGCAGTTTTCAGAATGTAACATCTGAAAAGGAAGAGAACCAGCTTTGAAATAGCATAAGCATGATGCAGTGCTAATGGTGAGGTCCGAAACAAGACTGGTTGGCAAAGGTTAGATCACATGGAATACAGGAAGAACTAGCCATCTGGATACAGAACTGGCTCAAAGACAGAAGGTTGCTTTTTAGACTTTGTCAGTTTTTAGACTGGAGACTTGTAACCAGTGGTGTGCCACAAGAATTGGTGCTTGGCCCACTGCTTTTTGTCATTTATATAAGTGATTTGGATATGAACAGAGGTGGTACGGTTAGCAAGTTTGCAGATGACACCAAAATTGGACAGTGAAGGTTACCTCAAAGTCTGATAGGATCTTGATCAGATGGGCCAATGGCTGAGGCATGGTAGTTGGAGTCTAATATATAGATAAATGGGAGGTGCTTCATTTTGAAAAGGCAAGACTTATACACTTAATGGTAAGGTCCTGGGGACTGTTGCTGAACAAGGAGACCTCTGAGTGCAAGTTCATAGTTCCTTGAAAGAGTCATCTCTGGTAGATGGGGTAGTGGAGCCAATTTTTGGTATGCTTGCCTTTGCAAGCATTGGGCTTGAGAGTTGGGCAGTCATGTTACAGCTGTACAGGCCATTGATTAGGCTACTTTTGGAATACTGTAGACAATTTTGGTGTTTCTGCTATAGTATGTTGTGAGGGCTCAGAAAAGATTTCTAAGGATGTTGCCAGAATAGATAGGGCCATTTTCCCCAGTGTCAGAGACTGAGGGCTGACCTTATAAAGAGTTATAAAATCATGAGGGGCACAGATTGTTTGAATAGCCAAGGTCTTTTCCCAGGGGTGTGGGAGTCTAAAACAGAAGGCTAAGATCGAAAACAAGATGAAAAAGATTTAAAAAGGGACCTAAAGGGCAATGTTTTCAGAGGGTAATGCATGTAAGGAACAAGCTGCCAAAGGAAGGCTGGTACAATTACAATATATTTAAAAGGTATCTGGATGAGTATCTGAATAGTGTTTAAGGAACATGAGCCATATGCTGGCAAATGGGATTAGATTAATTTAGGATACTGGGTGGGCATGGACGAGTTGGACTGAAGGGTCTGTTTCCATGCTGTACAACTCTATTACTCCATGTGTAAAGTAAACAACTATGAATGCTGCACTTATAAAACAAAAATAGTGTGCTAGACAACACAGCAGGCCTAGCAGCACCAGCACAGAGTAGACAGATTTAATATGGAGTCCAGGGACCTTTTATCAGAATTAAGGTTTGCTGGGGAAAGATGAAATTCATACAGATGACAAAGTGAGGTTGTTAGAGCAGTGTTCCCAGTGGTCTGACTGGGAATAGAGATGAATTTAATCAGCAAAATCAAACAAAAAAGGTATAAAGAAGCTTTGAACTTCCTAATAATACATAGATGTCGTTTGATTCCTCCCTTAAATGAATGGCAGTTCGTTCAACAGTAACTTTTAAAAGGGGATTGAAATATCTGCTTGAAGGAAAAACATTTTGATCAGTGGAGTGCCACAAGGATCATTCTGGGTACACTACTTTGTCATTTTATACATATTATTTGGATGTCAGCATAATAGGTATAGATAGTAAGTTGCAGATGACACCAAAATTGGACGTGTAGTGGACAGCGAAGGAAGTTATCTCCAACAGGATTTTGATCAGATGGGCCAATGGGCTGAGTGGTGGCAGATGGAGTTTCATTTAGATAAGAGTGAGGTGCTGCATTTAGGGAAAGCAAATCTGAGCAGGATTGATACACTTAATGGTAAGGTCCTAGGGAGTGTTGCTGAACAAAGAGACCTTCGAGTGCAAGTTCATAGCTCCTTGAAAGTAGAGTCACAGGTAGATAGGATAGTGAAGAAGGCATTTGGTATGCTTTCCTTTACTGGTCAGAGTAGTGAGTACAGGAGTTGGAAGGTCATGTTGCAGCTGTACAAGACATTGGTTAGGCCACTTTTGGAATACTGTGTGCAATTCAGGTCTCCTTCCTATTGGAAGGGTTCAAAAATCTTTTTTGAACCCTTTCAAGGATGTTGTCAGGGTTGGAGGGTTTGAGCTATAGGGAGAGGCTGAAAGGGTGACATTAAGAGAGGTTTATAAAATGAGGAGCATGGATAGGGCAAATAGACAAAGTCTTCTCCCTACTGTGGGAGAGTCCAGAACTAGAGAGCATAGGTTTAGGGGGAGAAGGGAAAGATATGAGAGATGTAACAGGCAACTTTTTCCACGGAGAGGGTATTACATGTTTGGAACGAGCTGCCAGAGGAAGTGGTGCGGGCTAGTACAACTGCAACATTTAAAAGAGCATCTGGATGGGTATATAAATAGGAAGGGTTTAGAGGGATATGGGCTGGATGCTGGCAGGTGGGACTAGATTGGGTTGGGATATCTAGTCAGCGTGGACAAGTTGTACCAAAGGGTCTGTTTCCCTGCTGTACAGGTCTATGACCACCTGACTATTTGCAGGGTTAAAGATGATGACCAGGGAAACCGGAGTGACTGGATACCTCTTTCAGAGCTGGGAGGTAAGACAGGTCCAGTTATGAAGAAAAAGCCCAACAATTTGGATGATCCATTCTCTGCCAGAGGGAGTTCATGTAGCATTCTACACAATGCATGCCAATGTGCTCAGCTCCACAGTTAGATGAACTCATTTTTTGACAGTAGTTTGGCACATTGCTGCTCATCCCACTGTTTAATCAGCCCCATGCAACATAAAATGATTTTGTTCTTCACTACTTTAGTGCTCTCATCTGTTTTGCTTCCCCCTACTCCACATACACATTTTCTGGAACTCATGGTGACATCATGCAAGCATCTTTAACAGTGGGGAAAAATAGTCATGTTACACTAAGATGCTTTGAAAGATACATTTGAGAATGTCTCTCAGCTTGACAGCAAAGTGAATGCGTTGTCATTAAAATAATCAAATTATTTGACTCACTCACTTCAAATCTGCAACATCACAAACCAAAGCATTGTATCTTACCAAATTAGGCAAACAGTTTTTATTAAGCTGATATCTCTAACAGATGTTAAAGCAGGTTAAATTTTCTTTATCCATGGATGTGGAGAATGATGGAATGAAGGTGAATTATAGACTGTGTTCCACCCTATCATCTAACAAATTCACTGCCAGTAAATAGACAGCCAATTACATCATTATCACCACACAACTACGTTTCATCTCTCAACTTCCCACAATCTTCTGTTCAATCCTACCTCCTCCCAAACTGTTTTTCTACTCACCCATTACCGTAGGCTCTTACAAAACTAATGCTCCTTACACTCTGCCCTGTAGCATCAGTATACCTCCACCTAACTGAGTGCAGAGGCAGAAGACTAAATAACTAAATTTTAGCAAATTTGCATGTAAAGTTCGTAATAGCTGCAGGAGAAGACAAAGAACAAGCTCAAGTGAAAATATTAAAAAAAGGCTACCTTCAGTGATTTGAAAACAGACCAATACCAAATAAACTACAATGACTGCCAGACCAAAACTACAAAAAAAAGGAATGAACTAAATGAATGCAGTATAATTGAAACACTCAAAATAAAGGACTGGGAAACAAAAAAAATCAGAACACTCGAAAACTTCGACACAGCCAAGATAAATGGGTCTAACAGATACAAAGAACCAGGCTATAGAAAATTCCAAAAGAGAATGAGAGACAAAGATTATAGGAAATCATCTCCAGGCCCATCAGCTGTCCCTCTCAATGATATATCTGTGCACTCAGAACACAGGATTTCACCACTGATGTCACGTTACTAATTCAACTTTTGACTCAAGATTTTCAGAGCAAGCTTTGGGGGAACTGGCCTACTCCTATTCCTATGTTCTTAGATATCTGGGCAGATTCCATGAGACAGTGGGCTCTAGAATACTAAACGTGCTTCATTTTCTTTTACTAGCTCAACATTAAGACACTACAACTGAAAATTTGATACCGCTTGATGGGCACATTGTTCACAATGGCAACAATCGATACTAAGCATTTTCTTTGTCCTTCCCTAAAAACCTGGCCTTTTTTAAAAAAAAAATATTTTATTAAACAATTACAAAAGTTTACAAAAAGGTTAACATTTACAGCTGTATACAAAGAAACAGCAATTTTACAAGGGAGAGAAAAGCAGCAAAGCCAGGCCCTCAAACCCTACCGTTCAACCAGTTTACAGGGAAATGAGGACAAACCTCAAATCCCAGTTTCAAGCAATACAAGACAGCAATGACATTTGTACATCAAAAGACAATCCAATTACATTTAAAAAAGTGCATACAATACAGACCCAGCAAGCTCCCACCCCTCCCACCTTCAGGCTACTAAGGCAGCCCACCTGTATGCATCTTCCAGCTCTCTGTCCACCCAGTGCCCCTTCCAGTTCTTGGTCCACCTTGACAAAACCTGGCCTTTTTAGGTGTTGTAAAACACAAGATGGGAGGGGACACAGTACTCAGTCCAAAGTTGATTTTACAAGACCTTTGCCTGAACGCATGTGGAACTAATTTCAAGTAGGATCTAGCATTGATAGATAATTCCTCTGCTGTGTTCAGAGTCCACTTGATCAGTTTAGGGGCTTCCTGAACTTCAGGTTGATGTAGCAATTTTGACTTGTGGAGTCATCTGAGAGGTGAACAGCAACTGTTAGAATCCACACGGTCTGTACTTTAAGCAGAGAAAATGCTGATTCCATTATTCCTTCTTAGTTCCTGAGGCTAGAAGATTTGCTTAGTCTGGAGAGGAAGTTTAGTGTGACCCGCACAGTGATAGTCCTGGAATTACTTGACTGGTAAACCGCAATGGTAAACCGCTTAGAGTTAAGAATATTACTTTTGTGGAATATATCATGTTATATTTTCTCTACAAAATTCAATTGAATTCAACTGTTTTTAGTAATTTAGTACAGAAATTCTTGATGTGCTATTCTTTGCTGTTATTTAGCTGGAAGTTTTAATAAACCTTCATAAGCACCATCTAAACACTTCAGAGGATGAAGACAAGATTTACAACAATGCTTCCAGGAATGACAAACGTCAATCATGACTGAGATGGAAAAAACTGAGGCTTTTCTTAGAGACAGTTGAGACAAAATTCGACAAAAGGTGCTCAAAACGATGAGGAACATTGATAGTCAATACAAACTTACCTTTGGAGGAAATGTTCAGAACCAGTTGACAAATTTAAAAATAAATTGGTAACAAAGTGAAAAACTTCTTGTTCTGAAACACAATACTGCCCAATGATGGCACAGGCAAATTAGATTGTGAATTCCAAAAAGGAATTGGAAAAGACTTGGAGGTAAAAAGAAATTGCAGGGATGTGGAAAAGACTTAAGCTTTAGCTAACTTGTTCTTGAAGAGATCAGTGATGGATGTGACAGAACAAATGGTTTCTTCAGTACCATAGCAATTCCATACCCTGAAGTAAAGGGCAGAGGGAATGGACAAAATATGACCAATAGTGATCAGACTTTGATTAGTCCAGCCTCTCCTGGAAAAAAACCTCCATTCAAGATTCAATCTCCATCAGTAATTAAGCACTTGCAGAATTTCATCATCTGCACATTCTACTATTTTGTGCAACAAATAGGCACAAGACTCCCCTCAGATTTGCCAGATTCCCCTCAGACAGGAACACAATCTCAAGTACAATACCCAGTAAAACAATTAGGTAATGGTCTAGGATTGCTGCTTTCACCATCACATTGTCTTAATACTTGATATCTGTAAGCCCTAATTATGGAGTTGGGCCCCTTTTGCAACTGTAAATGCATTCCAGAGAAAGATGCCTTGAAATTTAAAATGTAAATGAACCACCTACATTCCAAATCGGATACATTAACACCCTAGTTCATGATTAAAAATACAATCTAAACCAAAACCAGCCAGCTGTCCATGTGGCATATCAGCTTTCCTTATCACTCTTGATTTTAAAGTCATCCTGCTGCATTCAAACCTTGCTCTTTCCACAAATGCTGTCAAACCTGCTAAGCCTTTTCTAGCACTGCCTTATTTTTAATGAAGTAGTAACATTTTTTTTTCTTGTGGTCAGCCAAACACTAATATTCCAGTGGCCAACTTGCATTGTTCTCGAAAGACTACTGCTTCCTGTGGAGAAATGGCAAAAGTATCTCATGTGGAGACTCCAAAATGTTTTCCCTCCCACTGCTGAAACTGATGAGTCTCTACTTGGTTTCAGGTTATCTGGAAATCAGAAAAGCCAGCACAAAATCATTCCAAAAAGAGCTTCCTAAAGTTATTTTATTCAAAATAGACACTTCATATTACACACACACACACTTTATACACAAGACGACAGCAACTCAGTTTATGATCTACAGGTTTTATGTACTTAATGCCTTTCATCCTTCAAATCAAAAGAAATGTGCTGCTGCCGTAATGGATTAATCCTTTTTGTTGCAAGTTGCGTTGACAGCGTTTTTGGAGTGGGAATGAAAATCAAAATTAAAAAGTGAAAAGAAAAGGCTGACAAAAACTTAAATTTATCTTGCTTTCAGAGGCAAAAAAGGACTGTAATTCAAGTTTCTCTAACCTGTAAAATCACTAATTCCAGATTATGCTAGTTATGCTGAATGGTCATAAGTTATCTGCTACAACCAGAGATGCTCCCACTCAAGAATGAACTATATGAAAGTAATAAAATGCACAAAAAAATTTAAACAAGTCCACATAAAATTAGAAAGCATCATTTCATTTCTTACTTTATTAAAAAACTTAAGTACCAATTGCTTTTCATTTTAAAAGTTATCAAGTCACTGGTAATTAGAAGAACCAGAGACCAATAATCAAACTACCAATTCAATGACACTTGAAATCACCCTGATTTTCAATGTAATTAAAAAGAATGCTTCTAGATTTTACTACCTGGAGAACCAGAATTAGCCAATGTTTAAAAGTTTTTTGCATTAGAATGGGAGTTGGAGAAAACCACAATCATTTTTAACCTGGTATTGGGAGGTAAACCTTTCAGAGTATGAGCCGGGTGTTGTGATTCTTAACTTTGTCCACCCCAGTCCAACACCGGCACCTCCACACTTAAGATTATGGCCAACATACATGCTATATCCTAAATTTTAAACATAACTTGACAAATATTTGCCCTTTGCAGTTCAACGTTACCACAATGGTACAGGCATCAACATTTTGGGGTTAACACTGACCAGAAATTGGATAACATCATCTACATAAGCATTACGGAACAACAGCAGGTCAGAGGCCGGGCCTGAACTAACTTAACTAGCCAATGTCTGTCCAACAAATACACAGAGCATACGGTTCCTTTGTCTGAAAAAAAGTGTAGCTCCAACAATTAAGCAGCTCAACACCATCCATGACAAAATTCCTTGTTTGATGGGCACCCCATCCACTATAATGATGCATACTGCTATCACTGCCTAAAAGATGTACTCCCAACAGCTCAAACATCATTTGGCATCAGCTTCGAACTCCACCTTTACCAAGAACAAGTGCAGTGGATGTGTTTGAATGTTACTAACCACGAGACCCTCAAAGTTTTGCATCATACTGATTTGGAAATATCAGTACCCATTTACTGCTCAGTCAAGAAGTGACATTTCATGATCGATTTATCTGACTTTTTTTTTAAATAAATGTAGAAGAGTTAACATTCAAGTAAAATGGAGTAGAAAACAATGCACAGCAAAGTTTTGTTGTACAACACAGGAAAATAAAAAGTGGTACCATTCTATTTTGGCATGATGACAGCTGGTGAATAGGGGACTTCCACAGGGACCATAATATTTCATGTTATACATGAAACTCTGGACGAGAAACGGAGGGTACTCTGGCAAAGTTTGCAGATCACAGACAGGTGTAGGGACAGGTCATACTGAGAAAGCTGGGAGGCTGCAGAAGAACTTGGATATGCTAAACAAGTGGGCAAAGAAGTGGCATATAGATTATAATGTGGGAAAGTATGAGGTTTTTGCACGTTGGTAGGAAGAACAGGCATAGGGTATTTTTGAAACAGGTAAAGGCTTTGGAAATCTGAAGCGCAAATTGATTTGAGAATTCTAGTTCAGCATTCTCTTAAGGTTAACAATCAGGTTCAGTTTGCAGTTAGGAAGGCAAATGCAATATTGATATGAATTTCAAAGAGGATTAGATTATTAGATTACAAGAGCAGACATTTATGGCTTTGGCCATAAAAGGCTCTGGTCAGACTACATTTGAAATATTGAGAGCAGTTTTGGGCAGTGTAAAAGACATGCGGGTGTCTGCATGGAGGAGGTTTACAAGAGTGATCCTAGGGATGAAGAGCTTATCACTTGACGAGCAGTTGAAAACTCTGGATTTGTACTCGATGGGAGTTTAGAAAGGGGACTGATAGGATCTCATTGAAACTTCTAGAATACAGAGAAACTGGATAGAGTTGACATGGGGATGTTGTTTCCAATAGTGAGAGAGATTTGGAGCAGGGGGGGCACAACCCCGGAGTGAAGGGACAAGCCGTGAGAACTGAGATGAGAAATTTCTTCAGCCAGTGGACGCCTAATTCATAGAACTACTTGCCACAGAAGGTTGTGAAGGCCAAGTTGCTGAATATATTTAAGACAATGATAGGTTCTGGATTAGTATGGGGATCAAGGGTTACAGGGAAAAGGCAGGATAGTGGGGTTGAAAAATACAACTAACCATGGTGTCACCATGCAAAATTCTGAAATTTAAAAGGAATGGCTTAGCAAGTAACGATGAATTTCGGTTCAGTGCTGTGAAGCAGCGATTCAGAGCATGATTTAGATTTACAAAACAGAAGCTCACAAGAAACAACTTTTTTATTCACCAACCTTTAAAAGTAATGTAACAGCACAAAGTACTTCACAGAAGGGTTAAAAAAAAAAGTTGGCATCCAGACAGAGCAAACATTAGGAGGAATTAGTAAATGCTTGGAAGGAGGCAAAGTAAAGATTGCTCATGGACGGAAACATCAGATTCCAGTGTAGAGGCTGGGGAAAATACACAAACCTACTGGGCTTGAATTTCAAACTGCTGCACTTATGACCAGGTCCCCCATCTATTAAACTTGCAGCTGAATCAACTGCTTGAGATGAGCATCAACTCTTTAGATCCAATATAAATCTTTGGAAACCATTTAGGAAATTTTATATGTACAGAATGAACATCACAAATGAATTATCCACCCAAAATACTCGACAGCTGCTCTTTCAAAATGTTAGCAGTTTCAATGTTAATGTGCATTCAAGCAAAGAACACTGGTGTTAGTGTGATTCATTACTTTTGCAGAAGTCCTGCTCCACACTTGTTCACCAGCAAGTTTCAGGCATCATGTAGAAGTTTGCCTATACCTTAAGTCCTGGTGCAAAAGGTTTTCCTAGGCTATTTTGAATAATATCCAGATCTACTCTTAGGATCACTGGCCAGAACAAGAATGCCTGATATTTGTGCTACAGAAGTGTGATGGAGATCCTGAATAGGACTGCAAGATCGTAATTTGCATTATTTAATGAGGATAACAAATCAATTTTTATAACAATGATAAAATGGCAACAGAGGAATTGTGAAAATAAAGCAGCATATGGGTTTTCAAATATAACTTTGGAAGTGAGCAATATTGTGTGTCATGTCATTACCAGGACTGTAAGGAATAGAACAATTAAAATTCTTGGAGGGAAATTGTTAATGGGTGTGGTTTCATCACAAACATCCAATTCCCATTAAAGTCCAAAAGTTCTGTGACAAAGATGCACTGCCCATGATCAGGCCTTTTGCTGGGCAGGATGATCACACTGAATATTTGGTTCAGACTTGTGATATACTTCAAGAATTCAATCAATTCCACTTATGATACTCACTTTGCATTATTAAGCAAAACATTAGCATCTCAGCAATTGAGATACTGACTATACAGGACCTCAAAACAAGGTGATGTGTGTGCCCAGATTAAAAAGAACAATATCTACATTTCATGAAGGCAGGAAATTGATGTATTACTACAAGCTAGAATTCAGTAAAAGACTGATATGGAATAATAGAACTGGATTACATGATACTGTACTAAATTGGAGGGGCTTATAATACATATAAATGAATGGTTGTTTGTTATACTATAATGATCGAGTAATCAAATTGAATTGGGAGCTGATCCTTCAGCTTCTAATGCTCATGCAGTCACAAAACTAAAATTAGCCTGCACCGGATTCCTTTAACTACATACACGTATTGTTTAATTGCTTTGATTTTAAAGCAAAGAAAAACAACTGGTGCAATATAAGATAAAATCACCATTTACACAAAGATAACCATTCAACCCTAAGTTCATTCATCCATCCAGTAAAACTTCTCGCAAGCTTGAATTATTCAGAAATTTCAACACTTTCCCTCCAATATGGTATTTTGGAATTACCTTGCCCAATAGATAAAATTAATTAATTGTGAACAATTCTGCAATGTTTCCGTGACTCACTTGTCTCAACATAATTATTAACTCAGTTTGATATTGGCTCTTCTGGTCTGAACAACTGACATTTCCTCAAGCTTGTACAACTTCGCTGGTCCACATCTCACCCAGAGAATAACCCAGTCAATCTAATCATCAAAGTAACAACCTAATTATCTTAGGCTTTTATAGCACCATAGCAGAATTGTGATCCATAAAGTGGCAACTGCCATCAAATCTCAGTCTTCAAAAGAAAACTAATCGCAAATCACTCATTTTATTTAATAGGCTTCAGCACACATTTCCTTTACTTACTCCAACAGCCCTAATTATAGATTTAAAATTAGCCTCTGTCAGGACGAAGTTAAGATTTAATTTGTACATGAAGCTTACAAAACAAAAATTTAAATATTGCAGTTTTTTTTAAAAATACCAACTTCAGTAGAACATGTCAAACCTAATTGGGTGCTAAGAACTGATTGATTCACAAATGGAAGTAAATCACAGGAGCTAAAAAAGATATTTCAAGAATGGCAAAGCTTTAGTGGCAATTTAAAGACAAGCAGCTAAATCCAGCTTAGTCAACTTAAATGCTGTCTTTATTAAAACAGAATTTAAAGGGTTAGCGTTGATACAAAAATACAAGGCTGGTCACAAATCCAAATGCAAGCATTTTTTCTGCTTAAACTGGAAATACCTCTCAAATTATGCTCATGCAAAAAATGCACCTTTACAGCACGAGGTCTAATACTGCATCAGTACCAATTCTACAAGCAAGACACGTTCCTTTGCATTAAAACATGGCATAATCCCACAGAAAGGTACAACAATGCAATTTTCTGAAGTATCGGAACCCAATGTTTTAAATATGTTCAATATTTGAAGACAAAGCCGCGTTGCTCGTTAGATGCACCCATCCAGGAAAGTAGGTAGAGTGCCAGTGATGTGGGCTCGTTAGTTTGAAGTTCCTGCATTAGCTCCTGCAGAATTTTTATTTGCTTTTTGTTTCTGCTGCATTATTTCAGCATCCCTGCAAGAATACAAAATTATACACCATCACATTTCCAATAATTGGTATGAATAGATGCCTGGATAATATTTATTTTGTATATCCACCCAAGAATGTGAGATTGACAAAGATAACGTCATAAATTTAGAATCTCCATGTAGAAAAATTAATACTGGAGGCAAAGTGGGATCCCCTTTGGGCTCTAGCCTGGGGATCCAACAGTTGAAATAAATCAAATTTATACAGCTCCTTATTTTAGCACCTCCCAAGCCCAAAATTACTTCTATAAAAAGGAGGACAAGGGTGCAGATACATGAGAACACCAAGCCCTCCTCCAAGCCTCACACAATCTTGACTTTGACCCTTCAGTGTCATTGGGTCAAAATCCTGGAATTCCCTCTACAGTAACGTCGTGGGTCTACCTACAATACATGGTCTGACTGCCATGGTTCAGCCAGGAGGAAGTGAGGACTGCAGATGCTGAAGTTCAGAGTTGAAGAGTGTGGTGCTAGAAGAGCACAGCCAGTCAGGCAGCATCCCAGCAGCAAAGTTGATGTTTCAAGCATAAGCTCTTTATCAGGAATGTGGGGTGGCACAAAGGGGGCTCAGAGATAAATGGGAAGGGGGTGGGACTGGCAGTAGATGAAGGTGGGGGTGAAGAGGAGGGTGGAACAGATAGGTGGGAAGGAAGATGGACAGAGGGACAGGTCAGACAGCACGGAGTTGAAAGGTTGGATCTGGGATAAGGTAGGGGCGGGGGAAATGGGATACAGGAAACTGGTGAAATCCACATTGATGCCATGTCGTTGGAGTGTCCCAAGGCAGAAGTTGAGGCGCTCTTCCTCCAGGCATCAGGTGATTAGGGTTTGGTGGTGGAGGTAGCCAGGGCTTGCATGTCCTTGGTGGACAGGGAGGGGGAGTTAAAACGTTTGGCCACAGAGTGGTGGGACTGTTTAGTGCGTGTCCCAGAGATGTTCTCAAATTTTCCGCAAGTTGGGGTCCTGCCTCCTCATTTGGAGCAATGGACTCAGGAGATCACGGTAAATCTGTCATATGTGGAAGGATCCTTTGGGGTCTTGGACAGAGGTAAGGAGGGAGGTGTAGGAGCAGGTTTTGCATTTCTTGCACTGGCAAGGGAAGGTGCCGGGACTGCAGGGTGGGTTGGTGGGGGGGCATGGAGCTAACAAGGGAGTTGCAGAGGGAATGGTCCCTCTGGAATGCAAATAGGGGTGAGGAGGGAAATATATCCCTGGTGGTGGGGTCTGTTTGTAGGTGGTAGAAATGGCAGAGGATGATGCAACGTATCCAAAGGTTGTTAGGGTGAAAGGTGAGAATCAGGTGGAGTTCTGTCCTTGTTGCAATTGGAGGGGTGGGGTTCAAAGGCAGAGGTGCGCTGAAGGGCATTGTCGACAATGTGAGAGGGGAAATTGCTATCTTTGAAGGAGGCAGCCATCTGAGATGTTCATGGTGGAATTAATCCTCCTGGGAGCAGATGCAGTGGAGGCGGAGGAATTAGGAATAGGGGCAGCATTTTTACAGGAGGTAGAGTGGGAGGAGGTGTAGTCCAGGTAGCTATGGAAGTGCATAGGTTTGTCGTAGATGTGAGTTTTGAGTCGGTTGCCAGACATGGAGATGGGGAGATCCAGGAAGGGGAAGGAGGTATCCAAGATAGTCGGGTGAACTTGAGGTCAGGGTGCAAGGTGATAATGAAGATGATGAACTGATCAACCTCCTTGTGAGCATGACGGGGCACCGATACAGTCTTTAATGGAGATGAAAAAGGTGGAGAATGGTGCCGGTGTAGAAGATTGACGGTTTGTATACCCGAAGAGGCAGGCATAGCTGGGGCCCATGGCTACCCATTTGGACTGGACTGTAGCGCAACCAAGGTTGATCAGTTTATCAACTTCACTGACACCTTCCACCTCGACCTCAAGCTGACCTGGACCATCTCGACTGCAATGGTTCACCACCAGATTTAAGGGTAGCTAGGGATGGGCAATATTGCCCACATCCCATGAATGAAAAAACAATAGTAACATTCATTCATTAAGTATTGTGTAGATTTTTAGAAACTACTTAAGTTACCAAATACGTGAGCTACTTTTTTGTTACAGTAATCAACAAGCTTTTTTGACCACGCCTAAAACTTTATTTAGCCCCATCCACATCTTAGTTTTTGGAAAGGATGTATAGCTCAAATGTCAACCATAGATGCTAACTGGCCCATTTTTAATAATGCCCATTGTTTGCCTGTGTCTGTACCCAACCCCTCACTAAAATAAAGTTCATTGACAAAAATACAGAATCATTTGAATTGCTCATCAAGTTGCAATATTTTGGTTCCAGATCATCAGTTAACTGTTTTATGATTTACAAATTCAGTTGACACTGTTTGGTTTACCTCTGCTTTCTGGCTGCAGCAGATAAACCATCATCCTTTCTTTTCCGTTTACTTTGCTCACTTGATTTTTTTGCATTTTTCTGACGAGCAAGTTCTCGTTGATTACCACCTGGGAAGAGAAAAAGTCAATGGTGACTCCCTCAATTTTATCAGGTCTTCTGCATCACAATAATCTATTTTAAAAAGGTGAGCTCTTCTGTAATCTTATTTTAAGATTGTGATCCAGTTGAGAATACACAAGTTTCCATAGGGAAAGATTAGGAAAACTGATCTCAGCCTTTTTCTTACCTGAAATATACAAGTTACTTAGTAAAAAGGCATAACCTTTAAAGCTATCTAACCATTATCTCAGTGAGCTTATCTGCCACACCATCCACTGTTTAAAATGAGTAATGACACCTGACCAGGTTTGCACTTGAAACGGGAAAACATGTAGAGGTCTAGGGGCTGCTTACTTTCAATTAATTTCAGCAAGGTATTTTTAACGGGCAAGAATTAAGTTTCACTTATCAGGCCAACTAGTAAAAAAAAACCACTAGTGAGCTAATGTTAGACTTTTTCAAAATATAAAGTTTGACTTATTGCAACAGTAACAAAACCACAGGCTTTGTCACTTTAACAGGTTTATACATAACTTGCAAGTCTGAATAATAGTCGCACTTTAAGCATAGATGCAGATTAGAATAAATATACATCGAAGAAACTGACTTCAATGTAAACTAACCAACTTGACTCCTGCAAAGTTTGCTTTTAAATTTTAAAGGTAATTTATACATTGGTTTTCTTTTCTCAGATATAATCAACATAACTGGGCTACCTCTGAAATGGAGCTCAACCTCTTCAGTGTAGCAGGTTCTTTTTTCTAATTTTGTTGAAGAGAGATCAATTCACCAGCCTAAGTGGAACTAATTTGATTTAGGCAATTTGCTATATTACGCACAAAAAAAATACTCATTCTCAATATAGAATTAAAAACAAATAGGCACCCTGCAGAATCCCCATCGAAGCAGACTCAATGAATTAACCAGGAAATTGAAATTTTCTGTTTGACAATTCCTCAAAATCTGCATTTAAATTGGTGACATTAGATAGTTGCAATGAAATTAAGCAAAATAGTCATGAAAAGAACAATTACTAAATATTTAACAGCCTTAAAACTGAGTAACTATTAAGCAGATTCCATCTTTGCCTCACAATCCAATCCCAGTTATCAGGCTGTCAGGAGCTAAACATTTCAGAATATGGCAGCTGACTGCAGTGAAAGGGGGCATGATTTGCTTTTTTTTGAGAGTTCTGCACTACAAAACAACCGTCAGGATGGGGGTGTTGCTCCGTATTTGAGGGACACTTCAATACAATCTCTGCAGAAATGCTGCACTCTAGTTTAAAACAAAAAGGAAAATCTGGCCCATAATTCTCAGAGTTACAATGTTAGTAAGTTACTGCCACCAGATAATAATATTGACAATTTTCAATTCTGCAAGTGGTCAAGTCAGTCAGATCAGGTCTTAAGTAAATCATGCGCTGATCTGCACCATGTACTCATCTGAGATTGAAAGTCAAGTTTTGAGAAAGCACTAAAACAGACTCGCGATAAATTTTAGTTTCAACAAAAACAGAAATTACTGGAAAAGCTCAGCAAGTCTGGCAGCATCTGTGGAAAGAAATCAGAGTTAACGTTTCTGATCCAGTGAACCGTTCCTCAGAACTCAAGGGTCCAAGGAAGGGTCACTCAACCTGAAGCATTAACTCTGATTTCTCTCTGACAGATACTGCCAGACTTGTACTTATCCAGCACTTTGTTCTTGAATCTGATTTACAGTATCTGCAGTTCTTCTGGTTGCTAATTTTATTTTGCTTCCTCCATGGCATCCGCCATGACACCTTTCTCGTATCAAGCGTGTAGAGAATCTCAGTCTTCCAGCACAGAATGAGGTCGTTTACACCCATTGTACCTGTAAAGATTCTTTGAAAAACTATCCAGTGAGTCACACTCCTTCTGTTTTTAAAATCATGGATTTTTCATGAATTACTTGTCGGTTTAAACTGCTGATATTCAGTATCAATTGAGAGACATTTTCTGCCATAGCAACAAACTCATTTGCGTTTTAGTACAATTTAAGCCTTTTTAAATGTATTCTAAAAAGTCTGCTTGGCATTTCCAACAACAGACAAGTCCAGATGAAACTGAAAAGTTATTCAGATTACAGGAGATCCTTCAAAAATGTTGTGCCTAATAATTAAGACTTGAAAATGCGAGACTAAGAAATATGGTAAACTTTCACTTTTCTTTGTAAGTTCTGCTCATTGAGTTCAGGCATATTCAAAAGAGATTTTGAAGATGGCTTACAATAGCGACAAAATAGATGCAGCTTTTTAACTGGGAGAACAGGAAAATCCTGACACTTGTACCTCAAAATATATTAAAAGCATGTAAACTGTCTTTTGGCATTTTAAAAATTGTTATCACTCCTAAATGAACTTCAAAAAGGGCATCAGGTATCATAGTCAGGAAATATGCTCCCATATCTATTGCCAAGGGACAAGCAGATGTAATGCAATCGACAAAATTTGAGGAACTTCAGTTTCTGTGCACGGGCCCATTAAATTATTAACAGTCAGTTCAGTGTGAGACTTAAATTACTGCAGAGAAGAATTTAATAAGCTTCAGTAGAGTATTCAAATCAGATCCCTATGGCATGTTTACTAAACTAAAAAAAGAGCTTGAGATACTGCAACTAATGTGTCAAAGATCATTAAACTCAAATCCTTGTGAATTTGCAAGGGTAGAGCGTAGAACAGGAGAGTTATTCCACACTGTGAGCAAGATAAACAGTAAATAGAAGCCCATGACATACATGGAAAGAGGGAAGAAAACAGATGAAGGGTTTTACAGCAAAGCAAGTCAGATTAAAAAAAAACGTTGGCAATTTGTAGCCAGAAGAAAAAGTGCTCAACTGGTCCCACTGGATGATACATAAAATTTATAAAAACATTATTTTGAAGTTGAATCAGATGTTCAAATTCCAACAGTTAATCACAGATTCCCTCCAGTGTACAAACAGACCATTTGGCCCCAACAAGTCCACATCGACCCTCTCAATGGACACTATAGTCCATTTAGCATGGCCGATTCATCTAACCCGCACATCTTTGGACTATAGGAGGAAACCCATGCAGACATGGGGACAGTGTGCAGACTCCACGCAGACAGTCGCTTGAGGCTGGAATTGAACCCAGGTCCCTGGTATGGTGAGGCAGCAGTGCTAAGCACTGAGCCACCCCCAAGTTTCAACACAATTGTTTTAATAAAAGATTACCAGCGTAGGCTGTATTAAAATAGGTCTAGTCTCCTACAAAAGGTGCAGTTACCCACAGGAAGACTTTTTATTGTGGTATACTAAACAGCAAGTGGATTGTCCATCATTGATATTTATCCTTTTGGGGTGAGTGACAAGTTAATAACATACAAGATAGAGTTAAAAAAAATCTTGTGTAGATCTCCCAAAGTGGTTATTTGTGCATACTGCTCTCTATTCCATGTCAGAATGGTAACTTGAAAACTGATATGAGGCCAAAACCTGAACTACATATCAGTAGATATGGAAATGCTTCCAAGTCAACCAGTGGCTTTCATTTTAAATGTTTACATTGGAATGCGACTTCATTGGTTTCAAAATGCCATGTGTCAATGATCAAATATTGACTAACGGAGCAGTACTGAACAATTTCTAAAACTTTAGATTGAAAAATACTATATTGCAGTTTTGCTTCTGTTGAAGAGATGAACAATTCAATCTAAAATGCAATTGTGATGCAAAATGTTAAACAATTGTTCAGTAAACCCCCCCCCCCCAAAAAAGTGCTTTCCTCAGCAAAAGTTACATTACAGAGTAACCCTTTCTGAAACTCAGTTGAACGGCATGATTTTCTGAAACAGAAATTAATTTGGGCTTAAAACACCCAATGACAAAAATTGGCTCTGCCTCCTATAATCTATAACAGGACATATTTTAGGTTTATAAATGCAGATTATACAAATAGTTGCAACTCCTAATGTTACCAGTCAAAAAAAAACTCAAAACATTCAGGTAGGTGCAAAGCTTCAAATATAGCCCATTCACCCAGAGTGTGTGGACAATGGTGCCCATTTGGTTAAATTTCAGCTGCAATTGTACAAAACGTTTCCCCCAACACCCTAAACAGATGTGTTATTGTCTCTAAAACTCTACATTACACTGGCCCAAATCCAGTATCCAAGCTTACCCACCTCACCTCAAACTGAGGCAGTCTATGCAACAAGCAACATGATATGAACAATTAGGCTTAAGTGCCAATAGGCAATTATTCCCAATAATTGGAGAGATCAACTATGACAAGTTGATAGTCACTTGCATTACCCAGTTGCAGAATTAGCCAC